>NC_069510.1:69110000-69436821 GCF_027579735.1 Bombina bombina
ATTGCTATAATTTGATTACGTGTGTGGGAGAATTGCACATAGTTTCTCCTTTAGCGATCTTAATTGGCAAATGAGCTTTGCTAAGAACTAACCTTGATTTGTATTTTGGCTACTTTTTTAATAAAATGACCTCTTAAAAAGGCTTTAAAGGGACATTTAACACTAAATGCTAGATAGAATGATGAATTCAAAGAAAAGATTATTCTGAGAATAACATATAGATGTATTTTTTAAAGTTTCATTAGTTGTTTAAATATTGACAAAATAAGTAGTTTTAGTGTCTATGAAACAATGGGCGCTGCCATGTTGTAACTTGGGTTACCTTCTCTTCTGTGGCCAATTAGGGATAGTTATAGATCGGTCACTAGTGTGCAGCCAATGGCTGTCAAATATGTTCTGCATTTCCATTTCTTACAGTAACTGAAAACTCACAATTTCAGAATGGAATTACAGGAAAAGGGGACAAATTAAATAATGAAAGTATATTGCAGAGCTTTTTTTATACAATTTATCATTTTATAGTACCATCTGAGTGTTTAAAGGGACAGTTTACTCAAAAATGTTCTCCCCTTTAAATTGGTCCCAATTATCCACTTTACCTGCTGGAGTGTATTAAAATGTTTACAAGTATTTATTTTACCCTTATATTAGCATTTGAAATAGTTTATTTAGTCTGTGGTATTCCCACCCATCCTGAAAGTTTTTGGCCTCAAGGCCAAGCTATGTTAACACAGCCAGTAGAAGAAATTACCCTGCCAGTGGGTTATAAAAGTGAGAAGGTAATACAATGTTAATTTTTCATTGTTCTCTCCAAGTATTGGTGATTGGTTTATGGACAGATATAAGATAAAGAAGCAGTTATATGTACACAATGTGATAAATTTGATTATACCTACAAGATCAACCCTTTTTTAGGTTGTGGCTTCAAAACACAAAATCTGCTAATTCATATACAAAATAAGCCTTAAAAAAGCAAATATCATACATTTTGTTACTCTGCAGCAGTTAAAAAAGTAATTGGAAACATATTGAGAAAAAACAATTTTATAGTTTACTGTCCCTTTAAGGGATGCCCAAATTGTCTGTGGATCTCTGGTCATTGTCATTAAAGCTGAGGAATTCTGTGACTCAGTTTGTTTTTATCTGTTGGGTTGGCTATCAGCCAGTAAGTACAATTTACTCTGCTTTTACACCTGAGCTCCACTTGTTTTTGTACCTGCAGTGCTCTGTGGTATCAGCTGTCAGTCTCAGTTTCTTAGTGGCTACATAAATGTTACATAAACATCTTTAGCATGCAGAATAGTGAGTAACAAGTTTGTTTCATACTAATATATTTTATCATTAAAGGACCATGATACCCAAATGTTAAACCACTTAAAAGTGATACAGCATAGCTGTAAAAAGCAGACTACAAAATATCACCTGAACATCTCTATGTAAGATATTTTACCTCAAAATGTCCTAAGTATTCAAACTCCATTGCAAAGGTCTTTAAGCAGCAAATCAGTATGTCTGTCCCGGGACAGCTAAGGGAGTGAGCTTTCGTGAACACTTGTTATTTCCCTATTCACAGTAAGAGTTCATGACCTCAGCACTGCTGATGCTGATTGGCTGCTGTTCTCTTCTAAATTTTATTTTTTTTACCTGCAGCTGGGCAGCAGCTGAGTAACATTTTACACAGAACTTACTCTGCTGAGCTGAGGAAATTGTGAGGTAAAATATCTTCCTTTTTTACATAGATTCTCAGGTGATATTTTCCTGTCAGCTTTTTAGTTATACTGCATCAGTGATTTAGCATATGAGTATTATGTCCCTTTAAGGAATATCTTATGTAGGATGTAAAATGTCCCATTGTAGCTATCTTGCATCATGAAAGGGATGTGATAGTTTAGATCAGACATCCTCAAACTTGGCCCTCCAGATGTTTTATATGCTGGCTGAGCATCATGGGAAATGTAGTTTTAAAACCTGTGGAGGGCAAAGTTTGATGTCTGGTTTAGATGCATAGTTACTGGTCCTTATAGTGCTGTGTATAACAGGTCACCTTTAGGAATGTCTATTTACACTATATTAAGTTTGTTCAATCCCTAGTTAGCCCCTGATCACATCAGGGGTCAAGTTGAGCGGGAACACATGGCAACGGAGTTCCTGCACTATTTTTGCAGTAGGAACTAAGTTCCCTCTAGACAGAGAACAGGAAAGTTTCAGTAAACACTGCTGATGGGAGGAGCTGTAACAGTCTGGTTAGAGGGATAGTGAGATCCTCTAGTAATGGGCAAAAACACTTTCTACAATACACTAAATGCAAGCCTGTCAGCGGTCCTGCTGTGTGATCACTCTACTGTGTGGAACACATGCTTACATGTGTGTGGCTTGATTGGGGTTATTTAGCAGAAATAGGACTTCTGCACATTAAAGTGAAAATCAATTTTCATCAATGAGTGCCCGGTTTTTAAAAACATTTTTAAAAACGGGGGCACTTTTGTTGATAAAAATTTACATTGCACTGGATTTGAAGGCTTACCTTTTACTTCTGCAAAACCGGATCGCCGATCTCCGCCTCAGTTCCTCTGTACTGATGTCAGAAATTACAAAACCGGCTTCCTCCAATCATGGCTTGCACCCCAGAGCGTCCAGCTCGTGATGCCCGGCTGTGATTGGAGGAAGCCAGTTTCGTCATTTCTGTGGTCTACAGCAGGAAGGAGGGGGATCGTCAATCCGGCTTTGAAGGAGTAAAAGGTAAGTATTTCTTCAAATCCAGTGCATTGTTAATTTTCATCAATGAAAGTGCCCCTGTTTTTAAAAGTATTTTTAAAAACCGGGCACTCATTGATGAAAATTGACCTTCACTTTAAGTGGGTGAGACTGACAAGGAGGAGAGGAGTCTTGGGCCCAAAGGCAACCATTCAACCAATTCATTGGATTTAATTTGCTTTAACCTAAGTGTATAGATAAAATAGATATAAATAGTGTGCATATAAAACAATATTGTTTGGGGTGGGAGTCTTGGTGAGTTCCCACACATTTTTTTGGTAGGACTTGACCCCTGGATCACGTCTAAAAGTGCATTAGTGTTTATGCTTAGCTTATAGGCACAAGTATGCATTAAGTTTTATCCTTTAAAGTATTGTTGTACTGTAAAACTGGTTAGTTTTCCTTGCTAGCTGCAGAATATTAAATGTAAAGTGATCCTATATGCTTTATCCATATGAAAAGTAGATTTGCTCATTAAAGATTACGTTTTTAAGAGATTGTCTGTTTAAATGGACTGAACTTGTATGGCGAGCACCACCTTATCATATATCTTATCCCTTAATATAGTGAACCCACATTTTTTCATTCATAATACAGATAGAGCATGCAACTTTCTAATTTACTCCTATTAATTTTTCTTCATTTTCTTGGCATCTTTTATTTGAAAAAGCAGGAATGTAAGCTTATAAGTTGGCCCATCTTTGGTTCAGCACCTGGGTAGAGCTTGCTGATTGGTGGCTAAATGCAGCCACCAGTCAGCAAGGTTTATCCACTGTGCTGAACCAAAAATTGGCAGTTTTGTAAACTTATATTCCTGCTTTTTCAAATAAAGATACCAAAAGAACAGATATTAATAGGAGTAAAATAGAAAGTTGCTTTAAATTGCATGTTCTATCTGAATCATGAGAGAGAAAAAAATTGGGTTCAGTGTCCCTTTAGCAGCACATCCTAATGCAACACACATTCAAACTAAGCTGAATGACACAACAGTGATTTTCCCAGGGCACTGCCATCACTTAGTGCCACTTGGAACTTTCAATACGTGTAAGCCCCTTTCCATTCAATCTCCTAGGAGCAAGAGGGAGAGTGTAGACAGGGGTCACTGGCATCAGAGGCCCAGGGGAGGTCCTGCTAGACTCAAGTAACAATGCCATTTCATTAGATACCATTGTGCTATTTTTGGAGGCAAACTCTTGGGACACAGCACTTCCACTTGAGCGTAAATATAGTTATCACAATCTCGTTTGCGTGAGTCTTGCTCGTTTGCGATTGTATTACAAGTTGAAAGTAAAAAGTTTTTCAGGCACTAAATGCGAGAGCACAAATTTCCACCACCTGATTTCAAGTGCAATTGTTTGCACAAGGCTGGCTTTGCAAGTTAGTACAGGTCTAGGTGCTGGCGGTGAAGGTTAGAGATTGTGTTGTGAGTTGGTGTCAGGGTGTTAGTGTAGGGTGGCATTGAGTTGTTGGTGTCAGTGTGTTAGTGTAGGGTGGCATTAAGTTGTTGGTGTTAGTGTAGGGTGGCATTGAGTTGTTGGTGTCAGGGTGTTAGTGTAGGGTGGCATTGAGTTGTTGGTGTCAGGGTGTTAGTGTAGGGTGGCATTGAGTTGTTGGTGTCAGGGTGTTAGTGTAGGGTGGCATTGAGTTGTTGGTGTCAGGGTGTTAGTGTAGGGTGGCATTGAGTTGTTGGTGTCAGGGTGTTAGTGTACGTGTTAATGTAGTTTTCTTGTGTAAGTTTGTGGCTGTGTGAGTGCCACTGTTTGATTGTCTTTACTCTTCTGTTATTACACATCAGTTACTTAGAAGAGCAGTATACATATTAGATTCATTTTCACGCTACACATTATCTAGGTACAAACAAGTAGCATTAGCACTACATACACATGCTCCATACCCCTTCCCATTAACCCTTTCTTTGCCATATACCCTTCCCTCATATCCTTACTTTACCCGCTTATCCATACTCAAGCCTTTGTTTTGTATCAGTCACTTTACTTTCATATTTATATTCTGTTGATTTTGTAACTTATTTCTATTGTCATCCTCTGCATTTCCCTTTTCAGCTACCCTACAAAAAAAAGTTTACGGATGTGAATGCAGTGGGGAATTGCAGGAGCATTCTGTCCATTAAGCACCGCTACCAGGACCAGTGTTGTGCAGTCAGAGGCACTGCCTCACCTGTCATGACAATTAAAAAAAAAAAAAAAAAAAAAAATCCAATTAAAATGTTAAAATCATTTTTTTTTATATAAAATCTACAGAGGCAGCAAGCAGGTCTGGCTCTCCATTGTGCAACTTAGTGGTAGCAGTGGAGCGCCAGCCCCATGCATTCAGAATCCAATTAGCGGCAGCCAATCAAATGCCTAATTGAGGCAGCTCTCATAGCTGTTTTGTGGGGGCCACTTTGGAGCTGTGACTGAGAGCCACTCCCAGTCCACCCTGCCAGCGAAGCAGCCATTATGTAGCCACACAAGGGGCGGCACATTTAAGTCTGTGCCTGAGACGCACATCATACATCCTTTTAGAAGCTGCATCAATTTAAATTCTATAGTGCTGCTTTTTTACCTCATATTCTGGTTTTATTTGTATTGGTATGGTTTGTTGGTGTATAGTGTGAATTAGGGACAGCAGTGCTCAATACCTGCTTTAACTGCTACAAGGAGCGAGTAGAATATGGGTGTAATGTAACACTAACATTCACAGCCTCCTCTGCACTTTTCAGCACACTACTGAGCTGGATAAGAGAGTAGCCCCCTCTGCTCTGACTTGGCACGGGGGGAGAAGATGGCACTTAAAGCATGGTAGCTCTGTGTGCTGAGCCTGACATGTTGGCTTGAGGAGTGGAGGTAAGAAACACAGCCTGTAGAGAACAGATTAGCAAAATGCATGGATGGCTGTGTCTCCCTCATCAGCTGAGCTCTGTTTTCCTAGAGTTGTACTATAGCTCCTCCTGTCTTGGTCTCCTTATGGTAAGGACTTAGTCTTCCTGAACACATCACACCAACTTTGATTAGTAAGAGCATACTGCTCCTTTTGCAGAAGACAGGAAATAACTTGGTGCTCAAAGAACTTGGTGACCAGCATCTGAATTGAGAGACAACTAACTTGGATTAATTCTTAACTTAAATTTTTTTTTCTCTAAATGCACAGATCAGTTTCCAGCTTTGGAAAAAAAAAAATGGTGTGCTAAGAAATGTAGAAATGCATTCTTCTAATACACTCAAGTACTTGGTAACATGCTCTCTAGTGTTCAACTATAGTACTGTTTTGTGCTTTGTTTGTTCCTGGATATACTAAAAAAAAATTAAAACATTGATGTAAATGCTCAACCTTAGTTCTCCTAAATCAGCCCTTATGTATGCCAATTAAGACATTTTTATGTGTGGGTGTGTAACCGTGACTAAGAATCAGTGTGACATGTGATGTGTACATATCAAATAGAATGTGTGTACATATGACACAGAATGTCATATTTCATTGTGTGCACATATAACAGACCGAGTAATGTGTGATAGTGTGCACGTAGAACATGTGTAATATGTATGACATAGCATGTGTACTTATGACATAGGGGCCGATTTATTAAGTGTCTGGCGGACATGATCCGCTGTTGCGATAATGTCCGCCAGACATCGATAAATGCCGACAGCATTTATCATTGCACAAGCAGTTCTGGTGAATATCTGGCGGATTGATGTCCGCCACCTCAGGAGGAGTACGAGTTAAGGAGCAGCGGTCTTATAACCACTGCTTAACTTTCTGTTTCCGGCGCCCTGAAGGCTCGCGTGGAAACGGGGGTATACGGCCCATTCGTGCCGTGATAAATCGGCCCCATAGAATGAGTTTATGTTCTATGTCTTAAGTACATACAATGTAATTTGTCTAAATTCTTATAATGCACATAGGTTGTGTGTAACATAGTATGTGTGTGTGACATAGGGCATGTATGAGTGTAAGATAAGTGTGCACGAGACAGTGTGTGTGTAACAGAGGGTTTGTGTGAATGACAGTAGGTTTAACATATGGTTTGTGGTGCATGTATGAGATTGGATTTGTGACATAGGATGTGTCTGACATAGCGTGTCTCTGTGATATTGGGTGTTGTGCCTAACATAGAATGTTATGTCTACATGTATGACTGTGGGACCTAGCGATGTGACATACTGTAAGGTGGATGCTTCTATTAATTAATAAATATATTATATATAAATCAATGTATCAGTTTAGTAGTTACCCAGGGTGCACACCACAATGCAACATGTGTATTAAGACAACCATACTGATATGTTGATATAAATATATCTTATATGTATATAAGCCAGGGCTTGACAAACCCAGGATCCAGGGAGCCAGTGGCTCCTATGTTACCCCTGGTTCCTAACTTTAGGGTTATACTCTGTATATCTATATACAACTACCACTGTCTGGCTCCTAAATATTCTTTCTGGCTCCTAATTCTTAAACAGATTTGTTGAACACTGATATTAGCATATACCTATATATTTACTGGGAACGCACAGTTCCCATAGACAGAAAAAAGGCACTTAAAAGTGCCTTTACATTGCAAACACCCCACACCCACCAACTTTAGCCTCCCAAAAACTGCAGTGCTGTTTACTTTTCCTTTTTTTTTTTTTAAAAGGCTATATATTTTTTTTTTAAAAAAAACACTTAATTTTGGGGGCATTTGGGCACATTTATAAAATTAACCACAGATCTGATCTTTGGTTCTTTTATATAAGTGCTTATTGCTACCGTGAGCTTGTACTGGCTGGTTAATTATTGTGCCCGCACATTTGCCAGTTTCTGGGCGCACAATTATTTAGCGCTCTATTTGTAATCTAGCCCTTCATGCATAATATTTTCATCTCTGCAAGATGTTTATTTCTTGATGCAATTAGATTTTACAATTTTTGGTAGTGACTGGGATTTTTTGTGAGGTCTGTCAATATATTGCAGTATTCTTACAGAAAGCTTTTCAAAGGACATTAATGTCTCCATATTAGAGCACCATTTAAGCATGTTCTTACATGAGTTTGCTTAATTTCTTATACATTCTAACAGCGCCAATGTCGGCATCAGGAGAGTAAATCTCACTGTATACTTTTTTTTTGTTCAATGTTATATTTTTGACTAGAATGCCAAAATGACTATTGGGCCACTCCACCCAGGCAGGACGGGCCACTCCACCCAGGCAGGACGGGCCACTCCACCCAGGCAGGACGGGCCACTCCACCCAGGCAGGACGGGCCACTCCACCCAGGCAGGACGGGCCACTCCACCCAGGCAGGACGGGCCACTCCACCCAGGCAGGACGGGCCACTCCACCCAGGCAGGACGGGCCACTCCACCCAGGCAGGACGGGCCACTCCACCCAGGCAGGACGGGCCACTCCACCCAGGCAGGACGGGCCACTCCACCCAGGCAGGACGGGCCACTCCACCCAGGCAGGACGGGCCACTCCACCCAGGCAGGACGGGCCACTCCACCCAGGCAGGACGGGCCACTCCACCCAGGCAGGACGGGCCACTCCACCCAGGCAGGACGGGCCACTCCACCCAGGCAGGACGGGCCACTCCACCCAGGCAGGACGGGCCACTCCACCCAGGCAGGACGGGCCACTCCACCCAGGCAGGACGGGCCACTCCACCCAGGCAGGACGGGCCACTCCACCCAGGCAGGACGGGCCACTCCACCCAGGCAGGACGGGCCACTCCACCCAGGCAGGACGGGCCACTCCACCCAGGCAGGACGGGCCACTCCACCCAGGCAGGACGGGCCACTCCACCCAGGCAGGACGGGCCACTCCACCCAGGCAGGACGGGCCACTCCACCCAGGCAGGACGGGCCACTCCACCCAGGCAGGACGGGCCACTCCACCCAGGCAGGACGGGCCACTCCACCCAGGCAGGACGGGCCACTCCACCCAGGCAGGACGGGCCACTCCACCCAGGCAGGACGGGCCACTCCACCCAGGCAGGACGGGCCACTCCACCCAGGCAGGACGGGCCACTCCACCCAGGCAGGACGGGCCACTCCACCCAGGCAGGACGGGCCACTCCACCCAGGCAGGACGGGCCACTCCACCCAGGCAGGACGGGCCACTCCACCCAGGCAGGACGGGCCACTCCACCCAGGCAGGACGGGCCACTCCACCCAGGCAGGACGGGCCACTCCACCCAGGCAGGACGGGCCACTCCACCCAGGCAGGACGGGCCACTCCACCCAGGCAGGACGGGCCACTCCACCCAGGCAGGACGGGCCACTCCACCCAGGCAGGACGGGCCACTCCACCCTTCACGACCCTGCATCTTCTCCTGGGACCTCACATACTCGGGATCTACCTGTGCCAGAAATCTGCAGAAGAAGCAGGGGAAACAGAAGAAATTACACAAGACATCTGATATTGAGTTAATAAAATATTTGTTTATGTGGCATTCTTACACTTGTGGAGTATTCTCTGCATTCAAAATGCTTCTATGGGACAGGCACCATGTTGGCAGAATATGTTCTACAAGTGTGGTCGGCAGAATATGTTCTACAAGTGTGGTCGGCAGAATATGTTGCACTTGTTTTTTTTTTTTATTTTGGTTGATTTGATGTGCAGACTTTTGCTCTCCTAATCTTATTAAAGGAGCATTATACAAATAGTGTTAAAATGTATTAATACATCTTACAGTTGAGTTCAATGGCTTGAATAAAATCTGTTCATAGATTCTTTTCTATAGAATACAAGTACATAACAAGCATAACTTAACTCATTTGAGCAATGTTAACATTTAATAATGAAAGTCTAGTTACATTTTGGTAAAGAAATTAACCTTTTTTTTTACTTTGTTCTGTTTAATGAATATTAAACAATTCTAGTTGTATGTCTTTAATTAATAAATGCATTTCTTAGACTTTGCAGAGTTGGCAAAACACTAGTGTAGAGCCCCTTGTGGGCTTGGAGTGTATTAAGGGAGGAGAATGTAGGGCGTATGGTAACATTGTTGCAGGTAATGGGGAGTGACTTACTAGTAGTTAAAAAAGCAGTGGTTCTGGAAGTTTGCCTCTTTCCTGTGGTTCCTGTTGAAAGAAGTCTGTTGCTTGCCTGCCCTCCCTCCCGAAAAAATGACAGCGGGCGAATGAGTTGACTTAGAATGAGTTGACTTCTTCCTGGTGTTGCTGCAGATGGCACGGCAGGGGTAAAGTTAGTCGAGCCAGCCTTTAGTAAAAGTGTTTTAACTTTTTTGTCCTCCACCAGTCTTATTCAGCTTGAGCGGCTGTTAAGAGCTGGGCCCCTTATGGGTGAGAGTAATGTTTGCTCCAGTGGCGAGAGGTAGCAGCCTTGTTTGCAGTCTTGGGGTGGTCAGGCTCGTAGGATTGGTGACACTAGGTGCGTGCCTAGAGTGCCTTTCCTTGCAAGTAGCACGGCTAGGAGAACTCATTTTACTCCCTTCTCATGCAATTTGGTGGGGTGGAGTCCTCTGGGGGCTCTGCTATATCCCTATTGAAATTTTGTCCTTTACCTCTTAATGTAAGAGTACGGATAGGGACTTATTTCTGCCATGCATATTCAAATATGCCAATCAAAATTAAAATTTGAGGGTGACCTTATTTGATATTATATTTATATAGTTCAATAAATACGACCAGTTTGGCCTCGTCCATATTTTGTAGTGTTATTTAAAGGGACAGTCAAGTCCAAAAACTTTCATGTTTCAGATAGGGCATGTCATTTTAAACAACTTTCCAATTTACTTTTATCACCAACTTTGCTTTGTTCTTTTGGTATTCTTAGTTGAAAGCTAAACCTAGGAGGTTCATATGCTAATTTCTTAGACCTTGAAGGCTCTCTCTAATCTGAATGGTTTATCACCACTAGATGGCGTTAGTTCATGTGTTTCATATAGATAACATTGAACTCACGCATGTGAATTTACTGAGTGAGCACTGATTGGCTAAAATGCAAGTGTTGAAAGAACAAATAAGGGGGCAGCCTGCAGAGGCTTAGAAGGTAATTAGAGGTAAAACATGTATTAAAACTATGTTGGTTATGCAAAACTGGGAAATGGGTAATTAAATTTATTTTTTAAACAAAAATTCTGGCGTTGACTGTCCCTTTAAAATGATTAAAAAGGGATTAATAAAGGTTTAAGTTTGAGTCCGTTATTTCTCATGGAAATTCCGGACTAGGCTATCTAGTCCTTATGACACTTTAATTTCATGACTATTATTCAAATAAACGGTTATGAAGACATCTTTGCTTACTTATATTTCTAATCAGTTATAGTTTCATGTGAATATGTTCATATATGGTTTTGTTAGAATATATTTAGCATTACTGGTGCCATTTTGTGTAACCACCATTTTAAGATGTATTATTTCATTATAATGCTGTAAGAAAATATGCTGATGTTAGAAATCATTGTATTGCAAGAATGGCCTTGTAATGTCCTTGGCCTTGCGCCCGTATAGTTATCTAAAACTTAGTTTCTATGCATAATTTCTTTTTTCTAATATTTTACTGTGCCCCTTTGTTCTAACTCACGCTGTGTAAAATGGTGTGATTTATGATACGTCATTGTTTAACCCCATATACTGTAACCATTTTCTATAAAAGTATGGTACGCTATATAATAAACAGAACAGTGGTTAGACTTACTTGCGTGTCTGATTTCTGTTCCTGAGGGATCTTGTCAAGTAACCCATTCAGTTCCAGGTGAAGGTGTAGAATGCTGCTAAGTGCTAACTGACACCCCCCTCTCAAAATAACGCCTAACAATTCTGGTGTCAGAGCGTT
Organism: Bombina bombina; assembly: GCF_027579735.1. Classification (NCBI taxonomy): domain Eukaryota; kingdom Metazoa; phylum Chordata; class Amphibia; order Anura; family Bombinatoridae; genus Bombina; species Bombina bombina. The sequence goes on from NC_069510.1 coordinate 69,121,540, forward strand.
GGATTTGCTCTGGGTAAGTAGATAAGTAATTTTTTTTACTCTTTACTCTGCTTTTCCCACTGAATCTGAACCCAAAGTCTGGATGGCGTTGGTGATATATAAAGGGTTAAAGTCCTTTTATAAGGGGGCAATCTCCCACAAACAGGCTTGAGTCCTGCGGTGGAGTGTGGGGTCACGTAGGTTTGAGTCCTGGTGCAATTTGTAGTGCAAATTTGATTCTTGCACTGTATTAACTCCAGACAGGTTTAAGTCCTGCTAGTGAAGTGTACATTTTTGCGGAGGTTTGAGTCCTAGTGCAAGTTGTAGCGCAATTTTAGCATGAGTTATAGTCTCACCATAAAGGGTTAAATTTCCTTATAAAAGCATATAGTTTAGTTTAAATATCACTGGAATTGGTATGGGTACTTGTTGACGCTTATTGCTTAATTGCTTGTGCTTCACTGCTTTTTTATTTGTGCTGTGCTTAAGAATATTAAAGTAATTGCTGATATTTTTTTGCTGCCATTGTGGTGGTAAAATGTGATCTGCTCACAGCAAAAAGTTTGATAAAAATGCTGATACAGAGAAGTCGGGCTTTGTGTGATTGTAACACCCTGCCCCCTCCATATCAAAATGCCCCCATCAGCTCGTCCGCCTGCACTGTATCCCTCACTAGCTACTTTAAATAATGCACAGAGTAGAGGAGAATGTTATTGCATCTGTTTACGAAGGGGTTAACAGTTTCATTTCAAGAAAGGAGCTGTGCACTCCGAAAAGGGGAGACGGGGGATTCCAAGCAGTCAGTAATCACAGCCCTGTAAATTGAGCTAGAAAGTTTGCTTTTGCATTCAGTAATGTTACAGGCACAGAAAGTTGGGCCAAATGCATACACTAGATCAGAACCACAAAAGGAAAAAACTTACAGAAGCTCCGTTTAATACTAGGTGAGCAAACCATGATTTGATGGATTGGGCACTTAAATGACCTGACCCTGTGAAGCACCCTATGGGAGCCATTACATATCTTAAAAGGGTCACAAACTGTCTAATTGCTTATTTCATTGCTAAAGTTCCTGAATCCCTGTACATAATGTGTTACCCATGTTACGTGTAAAAGGTTAACTCCACACTAAATATCTGAGGATTTATTATGCTATCTAAAAATAATTTGTCACAATCTGTTAGGAAAATGGCCATTCCTTGCAAATTCGGACACTTTCAGATACATTTTAAATTCGGTGGAGTGAATCTAATCTTATTTCTAAATCTCTTTGGTATGTGAAATATGTTTTCCTGAAAGAGATTGTTAATAAAATGTTTTCAGTGTCTCTAAAAAAAAAAAAGCTTGCTGATTGTTGGGAATGAATTTACGGTATGCAAGTTGATATAAGCTCGTGTGTATTGCTGTAAAAGCTGACCTTGGTGCATTTTTTAGCTGTGTATACCAGCGTTTTAGTTAAGAAAGCTGATGCTGTAATTAAGTATTTTAAAGTGTTATTGTTTTACTTGATTTTAAAGTCATATGTTTATTATTCTATGTTATTGCATTTTTAGTTTTAAGTGATATTTCTTTAAAGCAAATAGACTGAAGAGAGATTGTTTTCCACCTGTTAAAGGCACATAAAAAATATTGTTTTTGCAAGTGAAGTAACTAAGGAAAGTGCAATGATGGGAGTGAAGTCTGGTAATTACAAGTTTTTCTGGCAAACGATTAATAGGTTGATTTAAGTATGTTATGTGCGTAACTAGATAAAGTTCAGAGAAGGGCCTCAAAGCTAGTAAGGGGATTGGAGAATTTAACCTATGAGGAGTGGCCGGACAGATAGCTCAGCATGCTAAGGCACTGTGGCTGAGCTCTGTAGCAACCTAAGGGCTGCAGGTTTGATCCCCGGCGTGGTCCACTCAGCCTTTCATCCTTCCGAGGTCGATAGTGAGCAGCGCCTTGAGACCCTTACGGGAGATTAGCCGTGCTTTACAAGTACCCAATACATACATACAGAGGCTAGCCAAACTGGGTCTATTTTCTTTAGAAAAAAGGTGCTTGAGAGGTGATATGATTACTTTATATAAATATATTCAAGGCCCATATACAGAGATGGTAGAAGCTCTGTTTATTCCAAGAAAATTTTCTGACAAGAGGTCACAATTTAAGGTTGGAGGAAAGGAGATTTAATCTCCTGCAACAAACGATTTTTCACTGTAAGAGCAATAAAATTGTGGAACTCATTACCAAAGGAGGTAGTGAATGCCAATACCCTAGATTCATTTAAAAATAGTCTGGATACATTTCTGTATATAAACAAAATTCATGGATATTGATTGCTAGTTTTAAATGGGTCACCTTTTAGTGGGGTTATTTAAGCTTAACTGGAGCTTTTTGTAAGTATTTTAGATTTGTATAGGTTGAACTTGATGCTCTTCTGCCTTTTTTCAACCTTATCTACTATGTAATGTAAGATTCATGCAAGGAGAAAAGACTATGCACTGTATGTTAGATTATATAAAGTATTTGGGTCTTTCTGTTGCAAGTAGAGTAAATAGTTTTAATATAAATTGGTAACATATTGCTGTGTAATATTTATACTGTGATGGCTTATTTAAATATATACTGGTTATGATACAGTAAAGTAGAATTTTAATGGTAAATACAATTTTCCTAATCATGGCTAGGTTATATGTAATATACATGTTATAAATGATCAGTCCTTAAAAAGACAGTACACTGTAAAATTGTTTTTGTTTGTTTTCAATGATTTGTCATTCCAGCTGTGTAGTATAAAAAGTAGGACACTTGTATTTTCATGTTTATTTGTATAGATGAAGTAGTTGCTTTTGTGCTTTTAAATCACAGCCTATTACAATAGATTACTTTTCAGGTAATAGCATATCTCATTGTCCTTATCTGATATTTGTCTGTAAAACCGGAGCTCAGTGCTTAGACAGAGCAATGGAAAATGTCATTTTATTACTTTACTGTCCTGTGCCCTACGTAGAGTGGGATTTCTTCTTCTGTTAGGTTATTATAAGTGGGTATACCACAGGCTGAATCAGTTATTTTGAATGCCAAAATAGGGTTGAAAGAGCCATTTGTAAATAATTAAATGCACTCCATCAGGCGAAGTGGATCATTGGGAACAATTTAAAGGGGAGAGAATTTTTTGGGTAAACTGTCCTTTTAATCTGTTAGTGTAAATTATTATTATTTTTAGAAAGCTCATTTTGTTGTATACAATTGTTATATTTAGTCAGAACATGATTTATTTAAAGGGACACTGTACCCAAAAAAATTCTTTCGTGATTCAGATTGAGCATGAAATTTTAAGCAACTTTCTAATTTACTCCTATTATCAAATTTTCTTCATTCTCTTGGTATCTTTATTTGAAATGCAAGAATGTAAGTTTATATGCCGGCCCATTTTTGGTGAACAACCTGGGTTGTCCTTGCTGATTGGTGGATAAATTCATCCACCAATAAAAAAGTGCTGTCCAGAGTACTGAAACCCAAAAAAAGCTTAGATGCCTTCTTTTTCAAATAATGATAGCAAAAGAATGAAGAAAAATTGATAATAGGAGTAAATTAGAAAGTTGCTTAAAATTGTATGCTCTTTCTGAATTACAAAAGAAAAAAATTGGGTACAGTGTCCCTTTAACAGTGGGTTTACACTGTGCATGCGAACAGGGGCAATATAGAACAGTGTCTGTACCATTATTATCGGACCTTTTACAGAGTATAATATTGTGTGTTCCTTTGTAAATATATGGTTAGGGATTTTATTTGGAAATGTGCAACTAGAGTTTATTAATCTTCTGAAGGGATTGCATTATTAGTGTGATTTCATAGTATTGTACATGGTAGAAGTTGCAAAACCAGGGCATTATAAGGTTTTTATAGGATTTTAATTATTTGCAGTGTTTTGCTAGAATGTAGTATTTTCCAGTGCTGTTTCAGTGAATGTAAGTATGTGTTGAATTTTAGGTTGATTGTGGTTAAGTTTGTGCCGGTTGTTAACGTTTTGTGTAGTGAACAGTTGGTTTTAAGTGTTTTCTAAGAGAAAGTTATAATTTTAGTGAATGTGTGTGGAAGGGTGCTGTATGAATGGAATATTGAGGTGTATTTGATTTTGCCTGATTTTAAGAATGGTATACTACTTTAGGAGGGCATGAATTGTCTTTTAGTTTGCTGTCATATTGTGTGTGCGTGACACATGGGGTGTTTCACGCGAACAAAGGGAGGAGTATTGATGAGTATCTTTGTGATTTGGGTTATTGTTTTGTAAGTGAAGGTCCATTTTGATGAATTAGTGCCCAGTTTTTTAATAAACCTATTAAAAACAAGGGCACTTTAATTCATCAAAATTGACATTTCACTATTTTCTTAAAAAACTTTTTAATCCTGGCAGCCGATCCAGCACTTCATCTGCCCGTCGCAAGCCGTCTTCATGGTCCCAAAATGACTAATCCAGCTTCCTCCAATCACAGCGTTGCATAAGGCCAAGATTCCCCTGGGGAGGAAGCTGTGATTGGAGGAAGCCTGATCACAGGCTTCCGACAGCCAGGGGAATCGCTGGAGCGGCATTCAGGATTAAAAGGTAAGTTTTTGAAGAAAACAGTGAAATGTCAATTTTGATGAATTAAAGTGCCCTTGTTTTTAGTCTGTTTATTAAAAACCGGGCACTAATTCATCAAAATGGACCTAAAATGTTTAACACTATTTGTATTTGCAGGATGAGATCATGGAGCTGTATCCAGAAAGTAAAAACACAATTATTTTTGAGTTTTTCATATTTAGTTAAATCTGTACAGATAACATTTCATAGTGCGCACTCTCAAAGATTGAAGATTGAATGGAAGTAAACTTTTTAAATAGAGGTGCCTAGGTGAAGGGAAGAATAAAGATAAAATACCTTTTGTCAAGTTTGTTTTAACTACCATACTGCAGTAAAAGTTGCTGAACTATCTTTTGGATCCCTTCTTTGCACGCTGGTACCAGCCCCAGAACTGGACACTGGGTAATAGACGACTGTTTCCTATGATGTGTCTTAAGAACATAAAGACTATCCTCTTGACTGTGCCTTGCCTGTTGGAATTGATGACCTGTTAAGCTGTTAGTCATCCACAGCTTAATTTAGGGGAGTATTGTTTTAACGTGTTTGCTTATATTGTTTTGTATTCTCTTGTAATTGTTATTGATCATATTATAAGAAGTCATATAGCTTTGTCTGCAGAAAAGTATGCCTTATTTGTATTAGTACACATAGTTTATGTACTTAAACAAAATAACCCTCCAGATAAGTAACTCAAAACCTTGCAGTATTGTAACCTATTGTATGGCCTACTAAGTAAAGAGAATATGTTTGCACCTTTATAGTTAAAAGAAAATGCTGCAATATTTCAGAATATTCTAGGCCCTTCATCATTGTAGAACACAGAAGGTTCACCCATGTTTCTATACAGCCCTTAATATTTAAGCGAAGAAGGGATATATGTCTTTCAGTGGAGAAAGGTATGAGAATAGGAAGTTCTTGTAGGAATTTCCCATTGTAATCATTCCTTAGTATATTGTCAAACTACTCGAAATAAAGAGTGAGGTCACGTCTCAGCTTGAAATTTATATCAATTATACAGAGAAAAATGAGTTGGGAGTAGTATAATTATAGTGATATTGAAGGTATATTTTCTACCTACAATGGCTTATTGGATCTGTTATTAAAGCAAATGTATTTCTTTCATGTAATTGGCAAGAGTCCATGAGCTAGTGACATATGGGATATACAATCCTACCAGGAGGGGCAAAGTTTCCCAAACCTCAAAATGCCTATAAATACACCCCTCACCACACCCACAATTCAGTTTTACAAACTTTGCCTCCTATGGAGGTGGTGAAGTAAGTTTGTGCTAAGATTTCTACGTTGATATGCGCTTCTCAGCATTTTGAAGCCCGATTCCTCTGAGTACAGTGAATGTCAAAGGGATGTGAAGGGAGTATTACCTATTGAATACGATGATTTCTCTAACGGGGGTCTTTTTCATGGGTTCTCTGTTATCGGTCGTAGAGATTCATCTCCTACCTCCCTTTTCAGATCGACGATATACTCTCAATTTACCATTACCTCTACTAATAACTGTTTTAGTACTGGTTTGGCTATCTGCTATATGTGGATGGGTGTCTTTTGGTAAGTATGTTTTCATTACTTAAAACACTCTCAGATATAGTTTGGCACTTTATGCAATTTATATAAAGTTCTAAATATATGTATTGTACTTATATTTGCCATGAGTCAGGTTCATGTATTTCCTTCTGCAGGCTGTCAGTTTCATATTTGGGGAATATAAACACTTTAAGAAATTTATTTCTTACCTGGGGTTTAGTCTTTTTTCAATTTGACTACTTTTTGCAATTGCGGGTGTCAGGCCCGCGGTGTGCGTCAAATGTTAGACTTTATTGCGTCATTTTTGACGCCGAGACCTTTCACACGGCGGCGTCATTAGTGACGCGTGTCATTTCCGGTCATTTTTGGCGGCAAAAAAGTTTACATTACGTTGTGTCATACTTGGTGCCAAATTTTTTTCGTTATTTCAATACCCCATTGTTTGCCTCCTGCTTTCTTTTCTATCAAGAGGCCTATGCTTTTGCATTTTTTCCCATTCCTGAAACTGTCATTTAAGGAAATAGATAATTTTGCTTTATATGTTGTTTTTTCTCTTACATTGAGCAAGATGTCCCAATCTGATCCTGTCTCTGAAGTTTCTGCTGGAACATTGCTGCCTGACATCGGTTCTACCAAAGCTAGGTGCATTTGTTGTAAAATTGTAGAAATTATTCCACCAAATGTCATTTGTAATAGTTGTCATGATAAACTTTTACATGCAGATAGCGTTTCTTTCAGTAATAGTACATTGCCAATTGCAGTTCCTTCAACTTATAATGTGCATGATATACCTGTAAATTTTAAAGAATTTGTTTCTGATTCTATTATGAAGGCTTTGTCTGCATTTCCACCTTCTAATAAACGTAAAAGGTCTTTTAAAACTTATCATTTAGCTGATGAAATTTCAAATGACCGACAACATTCATCCTCTTCTGATGAGGATCTATCTGAAACAGAAGATCCTTCCTCAGATATTGACACTGACAAATCTACTTATTTATTTAAAATAGAGTATATGCGTTCTTTATTAAAAGTGTTAATTACTTTGGATATTGAGGTAACCAGTCCTATTGACGTTCAGTCTAATAAACGTTTAAATGCTGTTTTTAAACCTCCTGTGGTTTCTCCAGGGGTTTTTCCCATTCCTGAGGCTATTTCTGATATGATTTCTAGGGAATGGAATAAGCCAGGTACTTCATTTATTCCTTCTTCAAGGTTTAAGAGATTGTATCCTTTACCAGCAAAATCTATAGAGTTTTGGGAAAAGATCCCCAAAGTTGATGGGGCTGTTTCTTCTCTTGCTAAACGTACCACTATTCCTATGGAAGATAGCACTTCCTTTAAGGATCCTTTAGATAGGAAGCTTGAATCTTATCTAAGGAAGGCCTTTTTTATTCAGGTCATCTTCTCAGACCTGCTATTTCTTTGGGTGATGTTGCAGCTGCATCAACTTTCTGGTTGGAAAATGTAGCGCAACATGAATTGGATTTTGACATATCTAGCATTGTTCGCTTACTGCAACATGCTAATCATTTTATTTGTGATGCCATTTTTGATATCAAAATTGATGTTAGATCCATGTCTTAAGCTGTATTAGCTGGAAGAGCTTTGTGGCTTAAATCTTGGAATGCTGATATGACATCTAAATCTAGATTACTATCTTTCTTTCCAAGGTAATAATTTATTTGGTTCTCAGTTGGATTCTATTATTTCAACTATCACTGGAGGAAAATGAGTTTTTTTGCCTCAGGATAAAAAACCTAAGGGTAAATCTAAGGCTTCTAACCGTTTTCGTTCCTTTCGTCAGAATAAGGAACAAAAACTCAATCCTCCTCCCAAGGAATCTGCTTCCAGTTGGAAGCCTTCCTCAAATTGGAATAAATCCAAGGCATTTAGGAAACCAAAGTCTGCCCCTAAGTCTGCATGAAGGTGCGGCCCTCATTCCAGCTCAGCTGGTAGGGGGCAGATTAAGGTTTTTCAAGGATTTTTGGGTACAATCTGTCCAAAATCATTGGATTTAGAGCATTGTCTCAAGGGTATCGAATAGGATTCAAAGTAAGACCACCTGTGAGAAGATTTTTTTTTTCTCACGCATCCCTGTAAATCCAGTAAAAGCGCAGGCTTTTCTGAAGTGTGTTTCAGACCTGGAGTCTTCAGGGGTAATCATGCCAGTTCCTCCACAGGAACAAGGTTTGGGGTTTAATTCAAACTTATTCATTGTACCAAAGAGAGAAAATTTGTTCAGACCAGTTCTGGATCTGAAAATTTTGAATAGTTATGTAAGAGTACCAACTTTCAAGATGGTGACTAAGGTCTATTCTGCCTTTTGTTCAGCAAGGACATTTTATGTCCACAATAGACTTGCAGGATGCATACCTTCATATTCCGATTCATCCAGAACACTATCAGTTTCTGAGATTCTCTTTTCTAGACAAGCATTACCAATTTGTTGCTCTTCCATTTGGCCTAGCAACAGCTCCAAGAATCTTTTCAAAGGTTCTGGGTGCCCTACTATCTGTAATCCGAGAACAGGGTATTGCAGTGTTTCCTTATTTGGATGATATCTTGGTACTAGCTCAGTCTTTACATTCTGCAGAATCTCACACTAATCAACTAGTGTTTCTTCGGAAACATGGTTGGAGGATAAATTTACCAAAAAGCTTCTTGATTCCTCAGACAAGGGTCACCTTTTTAGGCTTCCAGATAGATTCAGTGTCCATGACTCTGTCTCTAACAGACAAGAGACTTTTAAAATTGGTTGCAGCATGCCGGCTCCTTCAGTCTGTCATTCCCTTCAGTGGCTATGTGCATGGAAGTTTTAGGTCTCATGACTGCAGCATCGGACGCAATCCCCTTTGCTCGTTTTCACATGAGACCTCTACAGCTTTGTATGCTGAATCAATGGTGCAGGGATTATACAAAGATATCACAATTAATATCCTTGAATCCCAATGTACAACACTCTCTGACATGGTGGATAGATCACCATCGTTTGGTTCAAGGGGCTTCTTTTGTTCGCCCAACCTGGACTGTGATCACAACAGATGCGAGTCTTTCAGGTTGGGGAGCTGTTTGGGGATCTCTGACAGCACAAGGGGTTTGGAGATCTCAAGAGGTGAGATTACCAATAAATATATTAGAACTCCATGCAATTCTCAGGGCTCTTCAGTTCTGGCCTCTGCTAGAGAGAGAACCATTCATTTGTTTTCAGACAGACAATATCACAACTGTGGCTTATGTCAATCATCAGGGTGGGACTCACAGTCCCCAAGCTATGAAAGAAGTATCTCTGATACTTGCCTGGGCGGAATCCAGCTCCTGTCTAATCTCTGCGGTGCATATCCCAGGTGTAGACAATTGGGAGGCGGATTATCTCAGCCGCCAGACTTTACATCCAGGGGAGTGGTCTCTCCATCCAGATGTGTTTTCTCAGATTGTTCAGATGTGGGGGCTTCCAGAGAGAGATCTCATGGCCTCTCATCTAAACAAGAAACTTCCCAGATACCTGTCCAGGTCTAGGGATGTTCAGGCGGAAGCAGTAGATGCGCTGACACTTCCTTGGTGTTATCAACCTGCTTACATCTTCCTGCCTCTAGTTATCCCAAGAGTGATCTGCAAAATCATCATGGAACAGTCTTTTGTGTTGCTGGTGGCTCCAGCATGGCCACACAGGTTTTGGTATGTGGATCTGGTTAGGATGTCCAGTTGCCCGCCTTGGCCACTTCCGTTACGGCCAGACCTACTATCTCAAGGTCCGTTTTTCCATCAGGATCTCAAATCATTAAATTTGAAGGTATGGAAATTGAACGCTTAGTTCTAAGTCATAGAGGTTTCTCTGACTCAGTGATTAATACTATGTTACAAGCTCGTAAATCGGTCTCTAGAAAGATTTATTATAGAGTTTGGAAGACTTACATTTCATGGTGTTCTTCTCATAAATTCTCCTGGCATTCTTTTAGAATTCCTAGAATTTTACAGTTCCTTCAGGATGGTTTGGATAAGGGTTTGTCTGCAAGTTCCTTGAAAGGACAAATCTCTGCTCTTTCTGTTTAATTTCACAGAAAGATTGCTATACTTCCTGATATTCACTGTTTTGTACAGGCTTTAGTTCGTATTAATCCTGTCATTAAATCAATTTCTCCTCCTTGGAGTCTTAATTTGGTTCTGAAGGCGTTACAGGCTCCTCCATTTGAGCCTATACATTCTTTGGACATTAAACTACTTTCTTGGAAAGTGTTGTTCCTTTTGGCCATCTCTTCTGCTAGAAGAGTTTCTGAGCTATCTGCTCTTTCTTGTGAGTCTCCTTTTCTCCAACATAGGTGTGTCCGGTCCACGGCGTCATCCTTACTTGTGGGATATTCTCTTCCCCAACAGGAAATGGCAAAGAGCCCAGCAAAGCTGGTCATATGATCCCTCCTAGGCTCCGCCTACCCCAGTCATTCTCTTTGCCGTTGCACAGGCAACATCTCCACGGAGATGGCTAAGAGTTTTTTGGTGTTTAAATGTAGTTTTTATTCTTCAATCAAGTGTTTGTTATTTTAAAATAGTGCTGGTATGTACTATTTACTCTGAAACAGAAAAGAGAAGATTTCTGTTTGTGAGAGGAAGATGATTTTAGCAAACGTTACTAAAATAGATTGCTGTTTCCACACAGGACTGTTGAGATGAAGTAACTTCAGTTGGGGGAAGCAGTTGGCAGACTTTTCTGCCTGAGGTATGATGGCCACATTTCTAACACGACTTGGTAATGCTGGAAGGCTGTCATTTTCCATATGGGGACCGGTAAGCCATTTTCTTAGATTAAGTAAAAGAATAAAGGCTTTATGAGGGCTTAAAAAACTGGTAGACATTTTTCTGGGCTAAAACGATTACTTGCTAAGCATATTTGACAGATTATAGCGCTTTATAGTTATTATAATCTTGGGGATTGTTGTTAAAAAAACGGCAGGCACTGTATGGACACCTTTTTCAGATGGGGGCCTTCTCTAGTCATAGGCAGAGCCTCATTTTCACGCCACTAATGCGCAGTTGTTTTTGGAAGGCAAGGCATGCAGATGCATGTGTGAGGAGCTAAGATCCACTGAAAGAGCTTATAGAAGGCGTCATTTGGTATCTTATTCCCCTCTGGGCTTGGTTGGGTCTCAGCAAAGCAGATTCCTGGGACTGTATAGGGGTTAAATGTAAAAACGGCTCCGGTTCCGTTATTTTAAGGGTTAAAGCTTTCAAATTTGGTGTGCAATACTTTTAAGGCTTTAAGACACTGGTGAAATTTTGGTGAATTTTGAACAATTGCTTCATACTTTTTCGCATATTCAGTAATAAAGTGTGTTCTGTTTAAAATTTAAAGTGACAGTAACGGTTTTACTTTAAAGCGTTTTTTGTGCTTTGTTGACAAGTTTAAGCCTGTTTAACATGTCTGAACCATCAGATAAACGATGTTCTATATGTATGAAAGCCAATGTGTCTCCCCATTTAAATATATGTGATAATTGTGACATGGTGTCAAAACAAGGTAGGGACAATGATGCCACAGATAATAATAGTGCCCAAGATGATTCTTCAGATGAGGGGAGTAAGCATGGTACTGCATCACCCCCTTCTGTGTCTACACCAGTTTTGCCCACACAAGAGGCCCCTAGTACATCTAGTGCGCCAATACTTATTACTATGCAACAATTAACGGCTGTTATGGATAATTCTAGTGCAAATATTTTATCTAAAATGCCTACTTATCAAAGAAAGCGCGATTGCTCTGTTTTAAACACTGAAGAGCAAGAGGACGCTGATGATAACGTTTCTGACATACCCTCACACCAATCTGAAGGGGCCAGGAGGGAGGTTTTGTCTGAGGGAGAAATTTCAGATTCAGGAAAAATTTCTCAACAAGCTGAACCTGATGTTGTAACATTTAAATTTTAAATTAGAACATCTCCGCGCACTGCTTAAGGAGGTATTATCTACTCTGGATGACTGTGACAATTTGGTCATTCCAGAGAAATTATGTAAGATGGACAAGTTCCTAGAGGTTCCGGTGCCCCCCGATGTTTTTCCTATACCCAAACGGGTGGCGGACATAGTAAACAAGGAATGGGAAAGGCCCGGCATACCTTTTGTTCCTCCCCCTATATTTAAGAAATTATTTCCTATAGTCGACCCCAGAAAGGACTTATGGCAGACAGTCCCTAAGGTCGAGGGGGTGGTCTCTACTCTAAACAAACGCACTACTATTCCCATAGAAGATAGTTGTGCTTTTAAAGATCCTATGGATAAAAAATTAGAGGGTTTGCTTAAAAAAATGTTTGTTCAGCAAGGTTACCTTCAACCAATTTCATGCATTGTTCCTGTCACTACGGCAGCGTGTTTCTGGTTCGAAGAACTAGAAAAGTCGCTCAAAGAATCTTCGTATGAGGAGGTTATGGACAGAGTTCATGCACTTAAATTGGCTAACTCTTTTATTCTAGATGCCGCTTTGCAATTAGCGAGATTAGCGGCGAAAAATTCAGGGTTTGCTATCGTGGTGCGCAGAGCGCTCTGGCTAAAGTCTTGGTCAGCGGATGTGTCTTCCAAGACAAAATTGCTTAACATCCCTTTCAAGGGCAAAACACTGTTTGGTCCTGATTTGAAAGAGATTATTTCAGACATCAACGGAGGAAAAGGCCACGCCCTTCCTCAGGATAGGTCTTTTAAGGCTAGAAATAAGCCTAATTTTCGTCCCTTTCGCAGAAACGGACCAGCCTCTACTTCTACATCCTCTAAGCAAGAGGGTAATACTTCTCAGCCCAAACCAGCCTGGAGACCGATGCAAGGCTGGAACAAGGGTAAGCAGGCCAAGAAGCCTGCCACTGCTACCAAAACAGCATGAAGGGATGGCCCCCGATCCGGGACCGGATCTGGTGGGGGGCAGACTTTCTCTCTTTGCTCAGGCCTGGGCAAGAGATGTTCAGGATCCTTGGGCACTAGAAATAGTTTCTCAAGGTTATCTCCTGGAATTCAAGGAACTACCCCCAAGGGGAAGGTTCCACAGGTCTCAATTATCTTCAAACCAAATAAAGAGACAGGCATTCTTACATTGTGTAGAAGACCTGTTAAGGATGGGAGTAATTCATCCAGTTCCAATAAGAGAACAAGGGATGGGGTTTTACTCCAACCTGTTCATAGTTCCCAAAAAAGAGGGAACATTCAGACCAATTCTAGATCTCAAGATCCTAAACAAATTTCTCAGGGTTCCATCGTTCAAAATGGAAACCATTCGAACGATCCTTCCTACCATCCAGGAAGGTCAATTTATGACCACGGTGGATTTAAAGGATGCGTACCTCCATATTCCTATCCACAAGGAACATCGGTTCCTAAGGTTCGCTTTTCTGGACAAGCATTACCAGTTTGTGGCACTTCCATTCGGATTAGCCACTGCTCCGAGAATTTTCACAAAGGTACTAGGGTCCCTTCTAGCGGTTCTAAGACCAAGGGGCATTGCAGTAGTACCGTACTTGGACGACATCCTGATTCAAGCGTCGTCTCTGTCAAAAGCAAAGGCTCATACGGACATCGTCCTAGCCTTTCTCAGATCTCACGGATGGAAAGTAAACATAGAAAAAAGTTCTTTCCCCGTCAACAAGAGTTCCCTTCTTGGGAACAATAATACTCCTTAGAAATGAGGATTTTTCTGACAGAGGTCAGAAAATCAAAACTTCTAAGCTCTTGTCAAGTTCTTCATTCTGTTCTTCGTCCTTCCATAGCGCAGTGCATGGAAGTAATAGGATTGATGGTTGCAGCAATGGACATAGTTCCTTTTGCACGAATTCATCTAAGACCATTACAACTGTGCATGCTCAGACAGTGGAATGGGGATTATACAGACTTGTCTCCGACGATTCAAGTAGATCAAAGGACCAGAGATTCACTCCGTTGGTGGCTAATCCTGGACAACCTGTCACAGGGAATGAGCTTCCGCAGACCAGAGTGGGTCATTGTCACGACCGACGCCAGTCTGGTGGGCTGGGGCGCGGTCTGGGAACCCCTGAAAGCTCAGGGTCTATGGTCTCGGGAAGAATCTCTTCTCCCGATAAACATTCTGGAACTGAGAGCGATATTCAATGCTCTCAAAGCTTGGCCTCATCTAGCAGAGGCCAAATTCATAAGGTTTCAATCAGACAACATGACGACAGTTGCATATATCAACCATCAGGGGGGAACAAGGAGTTCCCTGGCGATGGAGGAAGTGACCAAGATAATTCAATGGGCGGAGGATCACTCCTGCCACTTGTCTGCAATCCACATCCCAGGAGTGGAAAATTGGGAAGCAGATTTTGAGTCGTCAGACATTCCATCCGGGGGAGTGGGAACTCCATCCGGAGATCTTTGCCCAAATAACTCAATTATGGGGCATTCCAGACATGGATCTGATGGCGTCTCATCAGAACTTCAAGGTTCCTTGTTACGGGTCCAGATCCAGGGATCCCAAGGCGACTCTAGTAGATGCACTAGTAGCACCTTGGACCTTCAACCTAGCTTATGTTTTCCCACCGTTTCCTCTCATTCCCAGGCTGGTAGCCAGGATCAACCAGGAGAGGGCTTCGGTGATCTTGATAGCTCCTGCGTGGCCACGCAGGACTTGGTATGCAGACCTGGTGAATATGTCTTCGGCTCCACCATGGAAGCTACCTTTGAGACAGGACCTTCTTGTTCAAGGTCCATTCGAACATCCGAATCTGGTTTCTCTCCAACTGACTGCTTGGAGATTGAATGCTTGATTTTATCAAAGCGTGGGTTTTCAGATTCTGTAATAGATACTCTGATTCAGGCTAGGAAGCCTGTAACTAGAAAAATTTACCATAAGATATGGAAAAAGTATATCTATTGGTGTGAATCTAAAGGATTCCCATGGAACAAGATAAAAATTCCTAGGATTTTATCCTTTCTACAAGAGGGTTTGGAGAAGGGATTATCTGCAAGTTCTCTGAAGGGACAGATTTCTGCGTTATCTGTTTTACTTCACAAAAGGCTGGCAGCTGTGCCAGACGTTCAAGCGTTTGTTCAGGCTCTGGTTAGAATCAATTTGCATACAAAGAGAGAAGCGCTCTACCAGGAACGAACAACAGCTCAGTGGCTTGTTCTATGGCGATTTACCACCCGGAAGCAGCCTCTTTTAGACCAGTGTGCTTTTCACAGAAGAAAACTTTCCTGAAGTATATCAGTCTGATCCCGCCAAGTAAGGTCAGTCCAGCCCCGAAATACCAGGCAATTCTCCTCTGAACAAGGAACATGACAACCCCAGACGATCGTTTCGGCCTTCTATGGGCCTCGTCAGTGAGGTGCAGCCACATTCCTCTAAGCACACTGGGCAAGGAGTCCACGTCTGGTTTCCCCCATCACCCATAGGGAGACTTCCCCAGGGTCATAATAATTTGCATACAAAGAGAGAAGCGCTCTACCAGGAACGAACAACAGCTCAGTGGCTTGTTCTATGGCGATTTACCACCCGGAAGCAGCCTCTTTTAGACCAGTGTGCTTTTCACAGAAGAAAACTTTCCTGAAGTATATCAGTCTGATCCCGCCAAGTAAGGTCAGTCCAGCCCCGAAATACCAGGCAATTCTCCTCTGAACAAGGAACATGACAACCCCAGACGATCGTTTCGGCCTTCTATGGGCCTCGTCAGTGAGGTGCAGCCACATTCCTCTAAGCACACTGGGCAAGGAGTCCACGTCTGGTTTCCCCCATCACCCATAGGGAGACTTCCCCAGGGTCATAATAATTTGCATACAAAGAGAGAAGCGCTCTACCAGGAACGAACAACAGCTCAGTGGCTTGTTCTATGGCGATTTACCACCCGGAAGCAGCCTCTTTTAGACCAGTGTGCTTTTCACAGAAGAAAACTTTCCTGAAGTATATCAGTCTGATCCCGCCAAGTAAGGTCAGTCCAGCCCCGAAATACCAGGCAATTCTCCTCTGAACAAGGAACATGACAACCCCAGACGATCGTTTCGGCCTTCTATGGGCCTCGTCAGTGAGGTGCAGCCACATTCCTCTAAGCACACTGGGCAAGGAGTCCACGTCTGGTTTCCCCCATCACCCATAGGGAGACTTCCCCAGGGTCATAATAATTTGCATACAAAGAGAGAAGCGCTCTACCAGGAACGAACAACAGCTCAGTGGCTTGTTCTATGGCGATTTACCACCCGGAAGCAGCCTCTTTTAGACCAGTGTGCTTTTCACAGAAGAAAACTTTCCTGAAGTATATCAGTCTGATCCCGCCAAGTAAGGTCAGTCCAGCCCCGAAATACCAGGCAATTCTCCTCTGAACAAGGAACATGACAACCCCAGACGATCGTTTCGGCCTTCTATGGGCCTCGTCAGTGAGGTGCAGCCACATTCCTCTAAGCACACTGGGCAAGGAGTCCACGTCTGGTTTCCCCCATCACCCATAGGGAGACTTCCCCAGGGTCATAATAATTTGCATACAAAGAGAGAAGCGCTCTACCAGGAACGAACAACAGCTCAGTGGCTTGTTCTATGGCGATTTACCACCCGGAAGCAGCCTCTTTTAGACCAGTGTGCTTTTCACAGAAGAAAACTTTCCTGAAGTATATCAGTCTGATCCCGCCAAGTAAGGTCAGTCCAGCCCCGAAATACCAGGCAATTCTCCTCTGAACAAGGAACATGACAACCCCAGACGATCGTTTCGGCCTTCTATGGGCCTCGTCAGTGAGGTGCAGCCACATTCCTCTAAGCACACTGGGCAAGGAGTCCACGTCTGGTTTCCCCCATCACCCATAAAAGAGGCTGCTTCCGGGTGGTAAATCGCCATAGAACAAGCCACTGCGCTGTTGTTCGTTCCTGGTAGAGCGCTTCTCTCTTTGTATCTGGTTAGAATCAAGCCTGTTTACAGACCCTTGACTCCTCCCTGGAGTCTTAATCTAGTTCTTTCAGTTCTTCAAGGAGTTCCGTTTGAACCCTTACATTCCGTAGATATTAAGTTATTATCTTGGAAAGTTTTGTTTTTGGTTGCAATTTCTTCTGCTAGAAGAGTTTCTGAGTTATCTGCTCTGCAGTGTTCTCTGCCCTATCTGGTGTTCCATGCAGATAAGGTGGTTTTGCGTACTAAGCCTGGTTTTCTTCCGAAAGTTGTTTCCAACAAGAATATTAACCAGGAGATAGTTGTACCTTCTTTGTGCCCGAATCCAGTTTCAAAGAAGGAACGTTTGTTACACAATTTGGACGTAGTCCGTGCTCTAAAATTCTATTTAGAGGCCACTAAAGATTTCAGACAAACTTCTTCTTTGTTTGTTTGTTTATTCTGGTAAAAGGAGAGGTCAAAAAGCAACTTCTACCTCTCTTTCCTTTTGGCTTAAAAGCATTATCCGTTTGGCTTATGAGACTGCCGGACGGCAGCCTCCTGAAAGAATCACAGCTCACTCCACTAGGGCTGTGGCTTCCACATGGGCCTTCAAGAACGAGGCTTCTGTTGACCAGATATGTAAGGCAGCGACTTGGTCTTCACTGCACACTTTTGCCAAATTTTACAAATTTGATACTTTTGCTTCTTCAGAGGCTATTTTTGGGAGAAAGGTTTTGCAAGCCGTGGTGCCTTCCATTTAGGTGACCTGATTTGCTCCCTCCCTTCATCCGTGTCCTAAAGCTTTGGTATTGGTTCCCACAAGTAAGGATGACGCCGTGGACCGGACACACCTATGTTGGAGAAAACAGAATTTATGCTTACCTGATAAATTACTTTCTCCAACGGTGTGTCCGGTCCACGGCCCGCCCTGGTTTTTTTAATCAGGTCTGATGAATTATGTTCTCTAACTACAGTCACCACGGTATCATATGGTTTCTCCTATGCATATTTCCTCCTGTACGTCGGTCGAATGACTGGGGTAGGCGGAGCCATCATATGACCAGCTTTGCTGGGCTCTTTGCCATTTCCTGTTGGGGAAGAGAATATCCCACAAGTAAGGATGACGCCGTGGACCGGACACACCGTTGGAGAAAGTAATTTATCAGGTAAGCATAAATTCTGTTTTCTGATTTTTCATCAGGATAAGGCAGTTTTGCAGACTTCTTTTCAATTTTTACCTTAGGTTGTGAATTCTAACAACATTAGTAGAGAAATTGCTGTCCCTTCCTTATGTCCTAATCCTAAGAATTCTTTGGAAAGATCCTTACATTCTTTGGATGTGGTAAGAGCTTTGAAATATTATGTGGAAGCTACTAAAGATTTCAGGAAGACTTCCAGTCTATTTGTTTTATTTTCTGGTCCTAGGAAAGGTCAGAAGGCTTCTGCTATTTCCTTGGCTTCTTGGTTGAAATTTTTGATTTATCAAGTGTATTTGGAGTCGGGTCAGGCCCTGCCTCAGAGAATTACAGCTTATTCTACTAGATCAGTCTCCACTTCGTGGGCTTTTAAGAATGAAGCTTCAGTTGATCAGATTTGCAAAGCGGCGACTTGGTCTTCTTTGCATACATTTACTAAATTCTACCGTTTTGATGTATTTGCTTCTTCGGAAGCAGTTTTTGGTAGAAAAGTTCTTCAGGCAGCTGTTTCAGTTTGATTCTTCTGCTTTTTGATTAAAGTTTTTTTCTTTCAAAAATGAAAAACTTATTTTTGTGTTGTGGATTAATTTTTTCAGCGGAATATGGCTGTTTTTTGTTTTGTTCCCTCCCTCTCTAGTGACTCTTGAGTGGAAGACTCCACATCTTGGGTATTGATATCCCATATGTCACTAGCTCATGGACTCTTGCCAATTACATGTAAGAAAACATAATTTATGTAAGAACTTACCTGATAAATTCATTTCTTTCATATTGGCAAGAGTCCATGAGGCCCACCCTTTTATGGTGGCTATGATTTTTTGTATAAAGCACAATTTCCAAATTTCCTTTGTTGATGCTTTCTACTCCTTTCTTTATCACCCCACTTCTTGGCTATTCGTTAAACTGAATTGTGGGTGTGGTGAGGGGTGTATTTATAGGCATTTTGAGGTTTGGGAAACATTGCCCCTCCTGGTAGGATTGTATATCCCATATGTCACTAGCTCATGGACTCTTGCCAATATGAAAGAAATGAATTTATCAGCTAAGTTCTTAAATAAATTGTTTTTTCCCTTTATTAACTGGTATGGTATCTGCAATTTGAGTTTTTGGAATTTCTAGGTGTTTGTCAACAAAATGAATTATCTTACCATAAAGATGTGTTAACCTTTAAAAATTTTGTAGTTTTAATAATGTTATGATTGTATTCTTTCCTCATACAGGAGTGCGAGAGAATTTAGGTTGCATAAAATTAGTAGTGTCTATCAGATGAGACAGCTGATTCTTTTAAGATCATATTTGGAGAATTAATACATTACATATAGTAGCTTTGCAGAATAAAGCAACACTAGGTTATTTTTTTTTAGTAGAGAAAGAGAAAAGTGTGAAGAAATTAATTTTAAATGTGTTGACTTTTATTTTTCAATTTTGTTGCAGGGCAGGCCTTGGCACATGTTACTTAGCATAGCCATACAGCCTCTTGATGAAGTCTAGCAGTTTTTACTTGCTTAGTATTCATGTTTAAGGTATCATTTAAATTATATAGAGAAGCTGTGAGTTTTTCCCTGTAAAAGTATAATCAATTTATTTAGTTTGCATTATATATCAACAATGTTTTCCTGGTTTTAAATTACATAGGATAAGTTAAGCTATTAAAGGAAAAGGTGATGCTTACAAAAAGGTGAAACGTTTTGTTGGACATAATTGTGATGGTATCAGAGTGCGTGCTCATCTTGTGCTGTTTTGTTTCTTTCTTAGACTCCTAACTTTAGTGTCTGCTTGCTATGTGGATCCACCTGCTTTTCTTGTCTACCCCATGAACAAACCATCGGACTTCCTGCATGTACCTGCAGATGGACACTTGCAAAGCACCCCTACTGCAAATGGACTATGGTATTGAAGCAGAGTGTCTGAGGGAGGTGGAGCTCTAAGAGGACAAAGACTGTTCTTAAAGTGATCAGAGGCCACCTAGAGATACTTGTGCTGTTCCCATGTCATGCTTCACTGTGGAGTGTATAGAGCAGGAAACTATCAATGCTATTTGGGGATGCTAGCTATGCAGGTTGTGAAATAAAGATGCAGCGTTTGGGGGCTGGTTGGGTCTTTGTGCAGAAAGACCAGTAGTTTGGGGATGCTGGGAGGTAGACGTAGAGTATTGGAGAGACCGTACCTATGAGCAGTGACAAATTGTGCCCTATTGGCCTATTCAGTTTTTTAAATTGTGTCTATTATAGCAGTAAATGTGAATACATTTTCTCTACAGTATTATCACATAGATTCATGTTATACCAAAGTATTTTTATATTAAAAGATTTACAAATTTTCTGTGCCTTTTTATATAGTCATTCAATTTTTATAGTATGTTATTCTGGTAGAATAAAAGGGTGGAATGTAAGAATATATTTAGTATAACTGACGCCATTTTGTGTAACCACCATTTTAAGATGTGTTTATTGTATTTCATTATGTAGTTTATTATGCTGTAAGAAAATATGCTGATAGAAATACTTTTATCTCAAGAATGGCCTTGTAATGTCCTTGGTGATGCACCCGGATACAGTTATCTAAAACTGTTAGTTTCTATGCATAATTTATTTTTTCTAATATTTTACTGTGCCCCTTTGTTCTAACTCATGCTGTGTAAAATGGTGTGATTTATGATATGTCCTTGTTTAACCCCATATACTGTAACCATTTTCTATAAAAGTATGGTACTTTATAATAAACAGAAAAGTGATTAGACTTCCTGAGTGTCTGATTTCTGTTCCCGAGATATCTCGTCAAGTAACCCATTCAGTTCCAGGTGAAGGTGTAGAATACTGCTAAGTGCTAACTTATACCCCCTCTCAAAATAACGCACAACAGGTATAAAACAATTATACATTTTTTTTATTTTTTAATCCAAAACATGTAAGATTTGTTTTGCCCATTTTGCGTCAAGTCAAAATTCATAATCTTAGGGTTTTTTTTTTAAACAAACTTTCAAAGGACACTCATGCTTAATTTGGGAAATATATTTAGAATACTAACACCACAGTAGCATGTATTTACTAATTATAACTTAAAGGGACACTGAACCCAAATTATTTTCTTTTGTGATTCAGAGCATGAAATTTTAAACAACTTTATAATTTACTCCTATTATCAATTTTTCTTTATTCTTTTGGTATCTTTATTTGAAATGCAAGAATGTAAGTTTAGATGCCGGCCCATTTTTGGTGAGCAACCTGGGTTGTCCTTGTTTGGTGGATAAATTCATCCACCAATAAAAAATGCTGTCCATGCTTCTAAACAAAAAAGCTTAGATGCCTTGTTTTTCAAATAAAGAAAGCAAGAGAACAAAAAAGTTAATAAAAGAAGTAAATTAGAAAGTTGCTTAAAATTGCATGCTCTCTAAATCACGAAAGAAAAAATTTGGGTTCAGTGTCCCTTTAAGCCGCATGTGAGAACTTAGCATGGTACTGTGAATACGATTCAAGGTTTCAAAGTTAGCGTACTATGCTGGGTCCACCTCTGTGGAAGAGACAAAAAGGAGCAATCATTAATACATGTACATACCTATTTGGAACGCTGACCTATCACTAAGGCCATTGCTCCTGGCTTTACTTTAACATTTTGCCATTACATTTTGTTGAACTCTGACTCCTGGCTGGTGCTCCTTTCTTTAAGTTTCCCATACCTATTAACACAAAAAGATTGTAAACCATTACAAAACTCACCCATGTGGATTGGATAGATGGGGTGAAGAAAGGGGGATATGGGCATAGGTAAAGCACACATACATGGTGACAACACAAGAGAAGGAAGATACAGAGCCAGGAGGGGTGACACAGGTGTTGCAGGAAGAATGAGTGGACAAGAGAGGAGGGAGAGCGTAGAGGTGAAAACAGACAATAGGGGGAACAGTAGGGGTGAGAAGGAAAGACTCACACAGGGGTAGAGGATAACACAGAGGACTAGACACAATTTGGGCAGTGGTGCGGACAGGAAGAACTGGGGGGTAGGGGTACAAGGAATAAGAGCCACTTCCTATAATAAGAAATATGAAGCAGAATTAATGTTATTCAAACATATCAACATTCATATGAAAGTAACATTTTGCTTTCATTATGTCCTAGCTCATAACTTGGTTTTGCACTAATCCACATAGACCATTTGTTGTATGTATCAGGCTAATAATAAAATTGCAAGTTTAGGCAACCTAAATACATTTTTGCTACCTAACTAGGACATCACTGCATCGGAAGCAAGCTAAATGTATATAGTGGCTACTCTGACCGACACAGAACTTGGGGACCAATTACAATGTACCTAAGTTTAGTTTGTATGTATTCTCATATCTGATGGCTCCATCATTAGTTATTTCAAAGGGTATTCAGAAATCTCCATGTTCAAAATACATGTCATACATAGCTCACCACCTGTTACTTCCTTCTGGATAGTGCACACTGGATTGGAGCTCCCAACTTGTAATACCACGATTGCAAAGTCCAAAGCACTAATATATACAAATATTTATGATAGCAGACAGGTAAATATGTGACTTTTTGGGCACACACGCTCTTAATCATGCAAGCTTCGCTGATACACTTGTTACCTTTATAGAACAAATCCACCAATCAACATATACCAATAGTTAGTTAACTATTTCCTAGACATATATTCACTTAAAGAATGTGAAATGTCCACATGGTCAGCACTGAATCTGTATTTACTAACATAGCTGTATTTTTGGATAGAATAAGGCAACCTCTTGTCAAAAAAAGAAATGTTATGTTAAAGTTAGTCTATAGAGTTGTCTAAGTATATACTCTTCACATTAGATGTGAGGAGTCCATACACCTCAATAAAACATGAGTGGTATTCAAGTTATCAGATATCAATTAAAAACTAACTCCAATTACAGCCCAGAACAGGTTGAATTTTTTGAAAATGTATTGAGTTATACTATATCAGAACTATTTTTTTATTCATGGATACATGGTATGTCCAGAAGAAAGGAACTGCAATGGGGTCTAATGTAGCCCCATCATATGCCAACCTGTATATGAGCCAATTCGAGAAAACGTGTATACGGTAATACTTCGTTTTGGCAGTGCCTGGTGGAGATTTATAGATCTATTTGGCATATGGTGTGGAGACAGACTCTTTAAGAATGTTTGTATAAAAATGAAACATGGAAGTTAGCGTGTTTTATGTTTGGATATAAGATCTAAAGAAAGACAGGAATACCCTTTTAAAAGATGAGTTTCTATCAACCTGCCCTTAAAAATTACCTGCCACGAAGTCAACTCTTAAGAGTTGATAGAATTTTCATTGAAGATCCTTTACAAATGTTAAGACTTCAGGATATGGATAGTAAATCTTTGGAAAGGGGATCTCCTAAGCAACTTGTTCAGAATGAGATTAACAAAATATGCTGAAAGGAGAATTGACACTAAACCTAAGAGGGATAAGAAAGTGTTTATCTCCCAATACAGTTCATATAGTGAAAGATATTAAAAAAAACATTGGCATATTCTGAAACACTGTAATAAGGAAATTGAAGTTTTTCAGGAAATACAGATGATGGCCTATAAAAGAGTAAGGGATAGGAAAGTCAAAATTAAACGTGCATGGTTCTGATAGAGCATGTCATTTTAAGACACTTTTAAATTCACTTCGTTAGTATCCCTTGTTGAAAAAGAATACGCACATATAATGCTAATTGGTGCCTGCACACATTTGTTTCTTGTGATTTGCTAACTATATCTGTTCAGCTAGCTGCCAGTAGTGCTTCAGCAATGGATAACAAGAGAATAAAGCACATTTGATAATAGAAGTAAATTGGAAAGTTGTTTAAAATGTTATTTTCTATCTGAAACCTAAAATAAAATTTTGGAGTTTACTATCCCTATAAAGGACATGCTAGTTAGGACAGATTTGGACACCATATGAGCCAGTTACAAGGTCTGCTGGCTGCACTGATTATTTGTTAAAGTAAGATTTTATGTTTAAGTAAAAGTTAGCTAAACAAGGGAGTTAGGCAAACAAGGATTTGAAGTAAACAAGGGGAAATATAATATTTTTAAGCTAAACCTTTTAGTAAGAATGTGTGAGAATCTCATTCAGTATACAGCTTGCCATATGTTTGCATCACTGGAGCAGCCACTTCAGGGAGTATATGTCTGTAGCAAATGTGAGCATATTGTCTCTTTAGAAACTTGTATTGGAGTAACGATCGAATTGCAACACTGCATGAAATTCAGACACTTGAAAGGGAAATGGATAGGACTGAGCTGGTTATTAATGGTTCTAGCAGTGGGAATGTGGAGGATTCAGATGAGACTGTAGCTGGGTCACAGTTAGAGGGCAAAGTAAAGGTAAGCGGAAGAGACATACCAGTTCGGAGCTGGTAAACCCCAACAGATTTGCCAGATTAAGTGAAGATGTTGGGGATATCAGTTCAGGGTTGGCTGTTTTGCCTAGTATAGTGAACAATCCTTTAGACGTGGAAGAGGAGCACTCTATAGTGGGCAGTCCTTTAGACATGGTAGCGAGGAATACTATCGTTAACGGTCCTTCAGTCACGGAAAAGGGGCATACAAGTCAGGGCCTGAGGCAGATGTTGGTGGTAGGAGACTATATTATTAGGAAGGTTGATAAGGTAATTTGTCATTCAGACCCTTTAAATAGAACAGTTTGCTGTCTTCCAGGGGCTAGTGTTAGGCATATTGATAGATTGTTAGAGGGATGTGGGTTGTATCCTGCAGTGATGGTACATATTGGTACTAATGAAGGAATCAGTGGGAGATGGAGAGTCCTAAAAAATGACTTCAGGGAGTAAGATAGCAAGCTTAAAGCAAGGACCTCCAAGGTAATAATTTCGGAGATATGAGTGCCATCAGCTAAGGTCAGTTAATTCATGGTGTAAAAATGAGTATGACTTTTCAGAGCACTGGGCTGACTATTCGGTAATCGGTACAAATTCTGTAGATAGTTTTTCCTTACAAAAAGCCTTGATGCTTTTTATTGGCAAGATATAAGACGGTATAGTAGTTAATCCAAAGAGAAATCAGATTATCACTTTGGAGTTAAGACGGAATTATATTTTCCCATTGAGGTACAATTGCAAATCACTTTAATTTGCGTTTTTGCATTGCATCTTAACAATTATAGGATCATGTGAGACTGGATAAGTTTTCTTTTCAACCATATTATAACTTTTACAGAATCCATATAGGAAGAGGAATACATTTTAATAAAAGTTTGGATAGAAGCAAACTGCATATATATACTAATTGGTTTCTAATGTAATCAGAGCTGCCTTTATAGGGCCCGATCCGATATACAGCATCGCCCGCAAAAGCCGGCGACACCAAATTTTGCGCTGATTTGGTATCACATATACAGCATAACATAGAAGTTACGCTCATATATTTCACCATTCGGCCATAGTTTTTTGGCCCATAGAGTGATATACCAAACCCGCGCAGTTTGGTATCCAATATACAGCGTATGGACTTACGTGGCGATAATGGAGAAATCTTACTCCATTTTCACCTCGCCACAAATTGCAGGCGTAGTAAGCCTTACGCTGAGTATTGGAGCCCCGTAACTCCCTAAACTACCTGCAAAATAAAACCTAACGCATGCGCAATGTCTGTCTACCTGTCAACCGCAATCCCTAATAAAGTGTTTAACCCCTAAACCGCCACTCCCGGACCCCGCCGCCACCTACATTATGTCTTACCCCCTAATCTGATCCCCCTACACCACCGCCAGCTACATTAAATGTCTTACCCCCTAATGTGATCCCCCTACACCGCCGCCACCTATATTAAAATTATTACCCCCTAATGTGAGCCCCCTACCCCGCCGCCACCTATATTATATGTACTACCCCCCTAATCTGACCCCCTTACACCGCCGCCACCTATATTACATTTATTAACCCCTAATCTAATCCCCCTACACCGCCGCCACCTATATTAAATATTAACCACTAAACCTAAGTCTAACCCTAACACCCCCTAACTTAACTATTCTTAAAATAAATCTAAATAATATTAATAATATTAACTAAAATATTCCTATTTAAATCTAAATACCTACCTATAAAATAAACCCTAAGATAGCTACAATATAATTAATAATTACATTGTAGCTATTTTAGGGTTTATATTTATTTTACAGTTAACTTTGTATTTATTTTAACTAGGTACAATAGCTATTAAATAGTTAATAACTATTTAATAGCTACCTAGTTAAAATAATTACCAAATTACCTGTAAAATAAATCCTAACCTAAGTTACCATTACACCTAACACTACCATATCAATAAATTAATTAAATAAACTACAATTATCTCAACTAAAATACAGTTAAATACACTAATCTATATTACAAAAACAAACAAACACTAAATTACAAAAAATTAAAAAAGATTACAAGACTTTTAAGCTAATTACACCTAATCTAAGCCCCCTAATAAAATAACAAAGCCCCCCAAAATAATAAAATTTCCCTAAACTAAATTAAAGTAATCAGCTCTATTACCAGCCTTTTACCTGTAAAAAAAAAAAAAACAAACAACCCCCCCATTACAACCCACCACCCCCTACTCTAAAACCCACCCGATCTCCCCTTAAAAAAACCTAAGTCTAACCCCCAAGTGGTCCTTACCTGTCCTGAAGACAGGCGGAGAAGTCTTCTTCCAGGCGGCGACCTCTTCTTCTTCCAGGAACCAGCCGGCGCGGAGCGGAGGAGTTGAAGACCGATGACCGCAGAGCTGAAGACCGTCCCCTCTGGAACTGAAGACCGGAGCCATGGAGCGTGGAGGATCCTCTTCATACGATCTCCGTCGTACACTGAATAGGAATTCAAGGTACGCGATTAAAAATGGTGTCCCTTGAATTCCTATTGGCTGATTTGAGCCTTCAAATTCAAATCAGCCAATCGGATGAGAGCTACTTTAATTCTATTGGCTGATTTGAATAGCCAATAGAATAAGAGCTACTGTAATTCTATTGGCTGATTAGAAGTAGAAGGCTGATTAGAAGTAGAAGGACCACTTGGGGGTTAGACTTAGGTTTTTTTAAGGGGGGATCGGGTGGGTTTTAGAGTAGGGGTGTGTGGGTGGTGTTTTTTTTTTTTTTTTTACAGGTAAAAGAGCTGATTACTTTGGGGCAATGCCCCGCAAAAGGCCCTTTTAAGGGCTGGTAATAGAGCTGATTACTTTAATTTAGTTTAGGGTAGGGAAATTTTATTATTTTGGGGGGCTTTGTTATTTTATTAGGGGGCTTAGATTAGGTGTAATTAGCTTAAAATTCTTGTAATTTTTTTTATTTTTTGTAATTAAGTGTTAATTTATTGATAGGGTAGTGTTAGGTGTAATGGTAACTTAGGTTAGGATTTATTTTACAGGTAATTTGGTAATTATTTTAACTAGGTAGCTATTAAATAGTTATTAACTATTTAATAGCTATTGTACCTAGTTAAAATAAATACAAAGTTACCTGTAAAATAAATATAAACCCTAAAATAGCTACAATGTAATTATTAATTATATTGTAGCTATCTTAGGGTTTATTTTATAGGTAAGTATTTAGATTTAAATAGGAATAATTTAGTTAATACTATTAATATTATTTAGATTTATTTTAATAATAATTAAGTTAGGGGTGTTAGAGTTAGATAGGGTTAATATAGTTAATATATATATATATATATATATATATATATATATATATATATATATTATATATATAATAACTATATTAACCCTAATATAATTAGGGTTAATATAGGTGGCGGCAGTGTAGGGGGATTAGATTAGGGGTTAATGTATTTAATATAGCTGGCGGCGGTGTAGGGGGATTAGATTAGGGGTTAATGTATTTAATATAGCTGGCGGCGGTGTAGGGGGATTAGATTAGGGGTTAATGTATTTAATATAGCTGGCGGCGGTGTAGGGGGATTAAATTAGGGGTTATAATTTATAACTAATTAAATTAGGGAATAATTTAGTTAATATTATTTAGATTTATTTTAATAATTAAGTTAGGGGGTGTTAGGTATAGGTGGCGGCAGTGTAGGGGGCTCACATTAGGGGTTAATAAATTTAATATAGGTGGCGGCGGTGTAAGGGGGTCAGATTAGGGGGTAGTACATATAATATAGGTGACGGCGGGGTAGGGGGCTCACATTAGGGGTTAATAAATTTAATATAGCTGGCGGCGGTATAAGGGGGTCAGATTAGGGGGTAGTACATATAATATAGGTGGCGGCGGGGTAGGGGGCTCACATTAGGGGTTAATATAGTTAAAATAGGTGGCGGCGGTGTAGGGGGATCATATTAGGGGTTAATATAGTTAATGTAGGTGGCGGCGGGGTAGGGGGCTCACATTAGGGGGTAATTTAATATAGGTGGCGGCGGTGTAGGGGGATCACATTAGGGGGTAAAACATTTAATGTAGCTGGCGTCGGGGTCCGGGAGCGGCGGTTTAGGGGTTAATATATTTATTATTAGGAGTGAGAGGGGGATTGCGGATAGAGGGGTATACGTGTCGGGTTATTTTTGGGAGGCGTGTTAGACAGTAATGGGAGATTTTATACTTTACGTAGTTTTTTTATGCAGCAGCAGTTTCTAAAGTGCCGTAAGTCACTGGCGACTCCAGAAATTTGTACTTACGCTTATTTCTGGACATAGCTAGTTTGTCCGACTTACGGCACTTTAGCAACTGCCGGCGCCGTATATGAGAGAGCACAAAGCAAATTTGATAATAAAAGTAAATTGGAAAGTTATTTAAAATTGTATACCCTATCTGAATCATGGAAGTTTAATTTTTGACTAGACTGTCCATTTGCAGTAAAATATGAAAAGGGACAAACACTAAATACATCTCATGCCCCTCCCTCTAATCATGGGTGCTGCCATTTTGGAACCTAGGTTACACTGCAGGTATCTGAAGGAGAGTTACTGCACATAGGTCAGCACTGACATGTAGCGAAGCTAAATCTCAACATGGAGGCGGCCATGACTAGAGGGAGGTGGAAATAACAAATAGTGGGCGTGATCCTATATACGGCGCAGGTTTCGGCGCAAGCGTGGAAACCTGCGCCGCCCGTAGTTTCAGCTCGCAACTCGAGCTATCTCATATACGGCGCCGGCAGTTGCTAAAGTGCCGTTAGAAAGACAAACTAGCGATGTCCAGAAATAAGCGTAAGTACAAATTTCCGCCGCCTAAAAAACCTGACTAAGTTATTAAATAACCTGTACTGTCTAACACGCCTCCCAAACATAGCCCGACACGTATACCCCTCTATCCGCAATCCCCCCTCTCACTCCTAACAATAAATATATTAACCCCTTAACCGCAGCTCCTGGACCCCGCCGCCAGCTACATTATATTACCCCCTAATGTGAGCCCCCTACACCGCCGCCAGCTACATTATCTATATTACCCCCTAATGTGAGCCCCCTACACCGCCGCCAGCTACATTATCTATATTACCCCCTAATGTGAGCCCCCTACACCGCCGCCAGCTACATTATCTATATTACCCCCTAATCTGACCCCCCTACACCGCCGCTAGCTATATTATCTATATTACCCCCTAATCTGACCCCCCTACACCGCCGCTAGCTATATTAAATGTTTTACCCCCCAATGTGAGCCCCCTGCCGCCACCTATTTAAACTATATTAACCCCTAATATGACCCCCCTACACCGCCGCTACCTATTTAAACTATATTAACCCCTAATATGATCCCCCTACACCGCCGCCACCTATATTAAAATTATTAACCCCTAATCTAATCCCCCTATACCGCCGCCACCTAAATTAATTAACCCCTAAAATAATAAAATATCCCTACCACTAAACCTAAGTCTAACCCTACAAATAGCCCTGAAAAGGGCTTTTTGCGTGGCATTACCCTAAAGTAAACAGCTCTATTGCCAGCCCTTAAAAGGGCTTTTTGCGGGGCATTGTCACAAAGTAATCAGCTCTTTTGCCTGTAATCTAAATCCCCCTACACCGCCGCCACCTATATTAACCTTAATTATATTAGGGTTAATATAGTCAATATAGTTATTATATTATATATATTAACTATATTAACCCTAAAGAGGCTGCTTCCGGGTGGTAAATCGCCATAGAACAAGCCACTGAGCTGTTGTTCGTTCCTGGTAGAGCGCTTCTCTCTTTGTATGCAAACTATATTAACCCTATCTAACTCTAACACCCCTAACTTAATTATTATTAAAATAAATCTAAATAATATTAATAATATTAACTAAATTATTCCTATTTAAATCTAAATACTTACCTATAAAATAAACCCTAAGATAGCTACAATATAATTAATAATTACATTATAGCTATTTAACGGTTTATACGTATTTTACAGGTAACTTGGTATTTATTTTAACTAGGTACAATAGCTATTAAATAGTTAATACCTATTTAATAGCTACCTAGTTAAAATAATTACCAATTTACCTGTAAAATAAATACTAACCTAAGTTACAAATACACCTACACTATCAATAAATTAAATAAACTACAAATATCTAAACTTAAATAATATTAAATACACTAAACTAAATTACAAAAACAAACACTAAATTACAAAAAATAAAAAAAAAAGATTACAAGAATTTTAAGCTACTTACACCTAATCTAAGCCCCCTAATAAAATAATAAAAACCCCCAAAATAAAAAAAATGCCCTACCCTATTCTAAATTAAAAAGTAACCAGCTCTTTTACCAGCCCTTAAAAGGGCTTTTTGCAGGGCATTTCCCCAAAGTAATCAGCTCTTTTGCCTGTAAAAAAAACACAATACCACCCCCCAACATTACAACCCACCACCCACATACCCCTACTCTAAACCCACCCAAACCCCCCTTAAAAAAACCTAACACTAACCCCCAGAAGATCTCCCTACCTTGAGTCGTCTTCACCCAGCCGGGCCGAACTCTTCATCCAGATGTGGTCATCCAAGCGGCAAAGAAGAGGTCTTCCATCCCGGCGATGTCTTCATCCAAGCGGCAAAGAAGAGGTCCTCCATCGGGGCGAAGTCTTCCTCCAAGCGGCATCTTCTTTCTTCCGGCTTCTTCCGACCTCCGACACGGAACATCCAGTTGGCCCGACGACTGGACGACGAATGAAGTTTCCTTTAAATGACGTCATCCAAGATAGCGTCCCTCGAATTCCGATTGGCTGATAGGATTCTATCAGCCAATCGGAATTAAGGTAAGAAAATCTGATTGGCTGATTCAATCAGCCAATCAGATTCAAGTTCAATCCGATTGGCTGATCCAATCAGCCAATCAGATTGAGCTCGCATTCTATTGGCTGATCGGAACAGCTAATAGAATGTGAGCTCAATCAGATTGAGCTCGCATTCTATTGGCTGATCGGAACAGCTAATAGAATGTGAGCTCAATCAGATTGAGCTCGCATTCTATTGGCTGATCGGAACAGCTAATAGAATGTGAGCTCAATCTGATGGAGGACCTCTTCTTTGTCGCTTGGTTGAAGACATCGCAGAGATGGAAGACCTCTTCTTTGCCGCTTGGATGAAGACATCGCCGGGATGGAGGACCACATCTGGATGAAAAGTTCGGCCCAGCTGGGTGAAGACAACTCAAGGTAGGGAGATCTTCTGGGGGTTAGTGTTAGGTTTTTTTAAGTGGGGTTTGGGTGGGTTTAGAGTAGGGGTATGTGGGTGAGTGGTATTGTGTTTTTTTTTTACAGGCAGAAGAGCTGATTACTTTGGGGAAATGCCCCGCAAAAAGCCCTTTTAAGGGCTGGTAAAAGAGCTGGTTACTTTTTAATTTAGAATAGGGTAGGGCATTTTTTTTTGGGGGGGGGCTTTATTATTTTATTAGGGGGCTTAGATTAGGTGTAAGTAGCTTAAAATTCTTGTAATCTTTTTTTATTTTTTGTAGTTTAGTGTATTTAATTGTATTTTAGTTAAGATATTTGTAGTTTAATTATTAATTATATTGTAGCTATCTTAGGGTTTATTTTATAGGTAAGTATTTAGATTTAAATAGGAATAATTTAGTTAATACTATTAATATTATTTAGATTTATTTTAATAATTAAGTTAGGGGTGTTAGAGTTAGATAGGGTTAATATAGTTAATATATATATAATATAATAACTATATTAACCCTAATATAATTAGGGTTAATATAGGTGGCGGCAGTGTAGGGGGATTAGATTAGGGGTTAATGTATTTAATATAGCTGGCTGCGGTGTAGGGGGATTAGATTAGGGGTTAATGTATTTAATATAGCTGGCGGCGGTGTAGGGGGATTAAATTAGGGGTTAATTTTAATATAGCTGGCGGCGGGGTAGGGGGATTAGATTAGGGGTTAATAATTTTAATATAGCTGGCGGCGGGGTAGGAGCTCACATTAGGGGGTAGGTAATGTAGGTGGCGGCGGTGTTGTAAGGAGCTCACATTAGGGGGTAGGTAATGTAGGTGGCGGCGGAGTAAGGGGCTCACATTAGGGGTTAGTTAATGTAGGTGGCGGCGGGGTCCGGGAGCGGCGGTTTAGGGGTTGAACACTTTATTAGGGATTGCGGCGGGGGGTCGTGGTTGACAGGTAGATAGACATTGCGCATGCGTTTTATTTTGCAGGTAGTTTAGGGAGTTACGGGGCTCCAATACACAGCGTAAGGCTTACTACGCCTGCAATTTGTGGCGAGGTGAAAATGGAGTAAGATTTCTCCATTTTTGCCACGTAAGTCCTTACGCTGTATATTGGATACCAAACTGCACTGGTTTGGTATACCTGTCTATGGGCCAAAAAACTACGGCCGAAGGCAGAAATATACGAGCGTAACTTCTATGTTACGCCGTATATGTGATACCAAACCAGCGCAAAATTTGGCGTCGCCGGCTTTTGCGGGCGACGATTTATATCGGATCGAGGCCAGTATGTTTATAACATGTATTTAGTGTTTAATACCCCTTTAAGATTCAGCAATAACCTTATTTGGGGCCTATTTTTCTGAATAAATTATTATGAGTAAAGTTTGTTACATCACATATGAGTGAGAGTATTGAACTTGATTTTAGTATATATGAGCCAGAAACTGAACTTGTTGCTGAGGACTAGATAGTGAGAATGTCTGAGATACTGCACAGGTGATACCCCAGGTCTGAGCTGCAGCACAGATAAAGTAATCAGCTTCCCCAGGTCTGAGCTGCAGCACATGTGATGTAATCAGCTTCCCCAGTTCTGAGCTGCAGCCCAGATAAAGTAATCAGCTGCCCTAGGTCTGAGCTGCAGCCCAGGTGATGTAATCAGCTGCCCCAGGTCTGAGCTGCAGCACAGGTGATGTAATCAGCTGCCCCAGGTCTGAGCTGCAGCACAGGTGATGTAATCAGCTGCCCCAGGTCTGAGCTGCAGCACAGGTGATGTAATCAGCTGCCCCAGGTCTGAGCTGCAGCACAGGTGATGTAATTAGCTGCCCCAGGTCTGAGCTGCAGCACAGGTGACGTAATCAGCTGCCCCAGGTCTGAGCTGCAGCAATGGTGACGTAATCAGCTGCCTCAGGTCTGAGCTGCATAACAAGTGGCATAATCAGCTGCACCAGGTCTGAGCTGCAGCACAGGTGATGTAATCAGCTGCACCGGGTCTGAGCTGCAGCACAGGTGATGTAATCAGCTGCACCGGGTCTGAGCTGCAGCACAGGTGATGTAATCAGCTGCACTGGGTCTGAGCTGCAGCACAGGTGATGTAATCAGCTGCACCGGGTCTGAGCTGCAGCACAGGTGATGTAATCAGCTGCACCGGGTCTGAGCTGCAGCAATGGTGATGTAATCAGCTGCCTCAGGTCTGAGCTGCAGCACAAGTGACATAATCAGCTTCCCCAGGTCTGAGCTGCAGCACAGGTGATGTAATCTGCTGCCCCAGGTCTGAACTGCAGCACAGATGACGTAATCAGCTGCCCCAGGTCTGAGCTGCAGCAATGTTGACGTAATCAGCTGCCCCAGGTCTGAGCTGCAGCACAGGTGATGTAATCAGCTGCCTCAGGTCTGAGCTGCAGCATTGGTGACATAATCAGCTACCCCAGGTCTGAGCTGCAGCATTGGTGAGGTAATCAGCTGCCTCAGGTCTGAGCTGCAGCATTGGTGAGGTAATCAGCTGCAGCACAGGTGACGTAATAGGCTGCCTCAGGTCTGAGCTGCAGCACAGGTGACGTAATCAGCTACCCCAGGTCTGAGCTGCAGCACAGGTGACATAATCAGCTACTCCAGGTCTGAGCTGCAGCAATGGTGACAATCATCTGCCTCAGGTCTGAGCTGCAGCACAGGTGACTCAATCAGCTGTTATTTACTTGTTTACAGGGACAGAAATGTAAATAGTTTAGGGAATTGTTATATTGCACTGTTTGCATAGCACTGTTTAATATCTGCCAAAGGAATAACACAATTAGATGTAGAACAGCAATGCACTTGCAGGGACCTAGCTGAACACATCTGGTGAGCCAATGACAAGAGGCATATATGCAACCGGCCACCAGCTAGCTCCCAATAGTGCATTGTTGCTCCTGAGCCTACCTAGGTATGCTTTTCAACAAGGAAGTAAATTTGATAATAGAAGTAAAGTGTTTTAAAATCGCATGTATCTGAAATACATTTTGAGTCTCTTGTCCCTTTTAACTTGTTCTCAGCCAGGGTGTTCCTGACGCACTAATTTATTAGTGTGAGGGTGAGTGGAACTCGATATGCAGGGATAGACGTACAGGAAACCAAAAGTCTTTTAAAAGGTTTTATTAAAGTAAGAGAAACAAAAAGTGCAGGATCCAGGAACAGGCCAAAGGTCAGGTACAGTGAGATCAGTCCAGCAACTTGGTACCAAGGGGGAAAGCAGGAGCAATATCCAGCAGGTATAGGTGCAAAGGCTGGCACAGGACACCAGATAGATGCAGCAGTAACAACAGAATTCAGGTAAGTTGCCACTGGAACAGTAAGCACAGGAGACTAAGCAGCCACAGGGTACTGTTGATGAGCCTGTCACGGAATACCAGGTAGGTGCAGTGGGTACAACAGGATATAGCAGATGAATACAGCAGGTACAGCGGGATTCAGGTAAGCTACCTCTGGTACAGCAGGCACAGAATACCCAGAGGGTTGGTACAGCAGGATATACCAGATGAGTGGGATTCAGGTAAGTAGCCAGTGGGTACAGCAGGATACAGGAAACTCACCAGGATGCCAGGTGAGTTCAGTAGGTACGATACAGTAGGATTCAGGTAAGCATCATACAGCAGGATACAGGAAACTCACCAGGATGCCAGGTGAGTTCAGTAGGTACGATACAGTAGGATACAGGAGACTCAGCAGAATGTCACAGGATACCAGGTGAGTGCAGCAGGTACAGTAGGATACAGGAAACTCAGCAGGATGTCACAGGATACCAAGTGAGTGCAGCAGGTACAGTAGGATACAGGAGACTCAGCAGGATGTCACAGGATACGAGGTGAGTGCAGCAGGTACAGTAGGATACAGTTAACTCAGCAGGATGTCACAGGATACCAGGTGAGTGCAGCAGGTACAGTAGGATACAGGAGACTCAGCAGGATGTCACAGGATATCAGGTGAGTGCAGCAGGTACAGTAGGATACAGGAGACTCAGCAGGATGTCACAGGATAGCAGGTGAGTGCAGCAGGTACAGTAGGATACAGGAGACTCAGCAGGATGTCACAGGATACCAGGTGAGTGCAGCAGGTACAGTAGGATACAGAAGACTCAGCAGGATGTCACAGGATATCAGGTGAGTGCAGCAGGTACAGTAGGATGTCACAGGATACCAGGTGAGTGCAGCAGGTACAGTAGGATACAGGAGACTCAGCAGGATGTCACAGGATACCAGGTGAGTGCAGCAGGTACAGTAGGATACAGGAAACTCAGCAGGATGTCACAGGATACCAGGTCAGTGCAGCAAGTACAATAGGATACAGGAGACTCAGCAGGATGTCACAGGATACCAGGTGAGTGCAGCAGGTACAGTAGAATACAGGCGACTCAGCAGGATGTCACAGGATACCAAGTGAGTGCAGCAGGTACAGTATGATACAGGTGACTCTGCAGGATATCACAAGATACCAGATGAGTGCAGCAGGTACAGTAGGATACAAAAGACATAGCAGGATGTCACAGGATACCAGGTGAGTGCAGCAGTTACAGTAGGATACAGGAGACTCAGCAGGATTGTCACAGGATACCAGGTGAGTGTAGCAGGTACAGTAGGATACAGGAGACTCAGCAGGATGTCACAGGATACCAGGTGAGTGCAGCAGGTACAGAAGGATACAAGAGACTCGGCAGGATGTCACAGGATACCAGGTAGTGCAGCAGGTACAGTAGGATACAGGAGACAAAGCAGGATGTCACAGGATACCAGGTGAGTGCAGCAGGTACAGTAGGATGCAGGATGTCACAGGATACCAGGTAGTGCAGCAGGTACAGTAGGATGTCACAGGATACCAGGTGAGTGCAGCAGGTACAGTAGGATACAAAAGACTCAGCAGGATGTCACAGGATACTAGGTGAGTGCAGCAGGTACAGTAGGATACAGGAGACTCAGCAGGATGTCACAGGATACCAGGTGAGTGCAGCAGGTACAGTAGGATACAGGAGACTCAGCAGGATGTCACAGGATACCAGGTGAGTGCAGCAGGTACAGTAGGATACAGGAAACTCAGCAGGATGTCACAGGATACCAGGTCAGTGCAGCAAGTACAATAGGATACAGGAGACTCAGCAGGATGTCACAGGATACCAGGTGAGTGCAGCAGGTACAGTAGAATACAGGCGACTCAGCAGGATGTCACAGGATACCAAGTGAGTGCAGCAGGTACAGTATGATACAGGTGACTCTGCAGGATATCACAAGATACCAGATGAGTGCAGCAGGTACAGTAGGATACAAAAGACATAGCAGGATGTCACAGGATACCAGGTGAGTGCAGCAGTTACAGTAGGATACAGGAGACTCAGCAGGATTGTCACAGGATACCAGGTGAGTGTAGCAGGTACAGTAGGATACAGGAGACTCAGCAGGATGTCACAGGATACCAGGTGAGTGCAGCAGGTACAGTAGGATACAGGAGACTCAGCAGGATGTCACAGGATACCAGGTGAGTGCAGCAGGTACAGTAGGATACAGGAGACTCAGCAGGATGTCACAGGATACCAGGTGAGTGCAGCAGGTATAGTAGGATACAGGAGACTCAGCAGGATGTCACAGGATACCAGGTGAGTGCAGCAGGATACAGGAGACTCAGCAGGATGTCACAGGATACCAGGTGAGTGCAGCAGGATACAGGAGACTCAGCAGGATGTCACAGGATACCAGGTGAGTGCAGCAGGTACAGTAGGATACAGGAGACTCAGCAGGATGTCACAGGATACCAGGTGAGTGCAGCAGGTACAGCGGGATTTAGGTAAGCAGCAACTGGTACAGCAAGAAACTCAGCAGGCTGTCACAGGATACTAGGATGCAGGTAAGTGAGAAATGGAACTGGAGAGCAGGTAAGCACTAAGTAAAATCCCTAATAACTCAGCCCAGAGAGATGGGCTGACTAGGTTTATATAGGGAGAGGTTTCTGTACCATCGCTACAACAGTCACACTGATTGCTGGCCTGAAAAAAAAAACCTTCTTGAAAAGCTTTCCTATAAAAAGCCTCTAGATTTCTACCCATGGGTCATTAAAAAATATACTATTCTCTAAGGGGACAGAAATCCTTTTAGCAAGCATAGAAATAGCTCCATTCACCTTGGGAAGAGATTTCCAGATTTGCGTGAGGAATTGGAAAACGTCTTCAGAAAAACCGCCAACGTGAAGATGGCTTAAATAAAAAATACAGCTGTTTAACCAATTTTTCCTTCCAGTTCTAGAACTCCAAGAGAAATTAAAACTTCTTGCAGCAAAGTGTCCGGGTAATCCATTTTAAAGAAGTGCCCTCAGATTACAGGTCCAACAAAGTATCCTAACAATCTGACAGTTTGTCTCTCCTTTTGAAGTATCTGAATCTTCCAAATCAGAATACTTAACCAGTTTTACCGATGTGCTGCTTCTGTGAGATATGCCAGATGAACTGAAACCAGCTGGAGTATCACCCCCTGCGAACAAACTCTTATGTTTGCTCTGGGGAGGAATAGATGCAAATATTCCTTAAAATCAGGAGAGACATCTAGGTGACCTACCCTGGACCAACCCTACACTATAATGACCTTTTAGTCAGCACACCTATAGCACTAACAGTTTCCCAAGGATAAAAATGACTTGCACACAAAGAATGTAAGGATACAGTACCCAGGAGTGACTGTAAACTGCCAAAAATCTGTCACAGAGAAAAACCTACCTGTTAGAACTTGCTCCACCACGCTTACCCAACTGCAGTAAACCTGCGCCCAGCACAATAGCCTATTCTGGTTAATAGAGAACTAACACAGGATCTGATGCAGCAATACATTGAGAGGCAACAGGAGGAAGCTGAAGGATAAATCCCAGCAACACCTGAGGCAGGCTAGTGACAAACTCTGAAGGGAGAATTACTCTAACTACCAGTTTACTCCTATAAACCCGTCTTATTTCCGGCTCTTTGAGGGGGATTATGGGTCCCACATAGCTCTTAGAATCCCTGTTAACGTTCTCACTGAAGAGCACTTCAATTTTCCCCTTCTCCTGTGGAGGTAAATAAATAAGTCTGAAGAGTACAGGGAGGTGGGAAGGATTAAAGGCTTTGGGTATTTTTGCCTTCTCCTAGTGGACTGGAATATAATCCCTCATGTGATGACTTGTAGACTCTCAGCACCTTATGAAAGAAAGGGGCATTAACTCAAAACAGGTGGTAAATGAAAAAGCTTACCTCTTCCTCCATTCCAAGGGTTTGAAAAGCTCTATTAAAAACTATTTAGGTAGCTCGAGACCTGTGTAAAAATGTAAAAAAAAAACACACAGTTTACAAAAATATAAAACATATCTAATAGCTTTTATCAAGAAAAACAAATTTAAAAATGTTTTAACCAAAATGAAATGGTAAATAAAATGACTTACCTCTTTCTCCATTCCAAGGGTTTGAAGAGTAGTTCTATTTAAAGATCCTTGGGAAGCTTGAGACCTATTTAAAAAAATATATAAAATAAAACAGTTGGTTTACAAAAATATAAAACATATCTAAGTGCTTTTAATAAAAAAACACACATTTATTAACAGTTTAACCAAAAAGAGACGGGAAATAAAATAGCTCACCTCTTTCTCCATTCTGAGGGTTTGAAGAACAGTTCTATTTCTAACTCTTGGGGAACCTCGAGACCTGTTTTAAAAAACAAACAAACAACACAGTTGATTTACAAAAATATTTTTACTAAAAAAAACACAAATTTATAAACAGTTTAACCAAAAAGAGATGGTGAATTGAATAGTTTACCTCTTCCTTGAATCGGAGGGTTTAAAGAACAGTTCAATTTAAAACTTCTTGGGAAGCACAAAACCTGTTTAAAAAATATATTTAAAAAAACCCCACAGTTGGTTTACAAAAATATAACACATCTAAATGCTTTTATAAACCCCCCCCCCCACATATTTAGAAATGGTTTAACCAAAAAGATATGGTAAATAAAATAGCTTACCTCTTCCTCCATTCTGATGGATAAAATAACAGTTCTATCCAAAACTTCTTGGAAAGCTCGAGATCTGTTTAAAAAAAAATATTTAAAAAAACAGTTGGTTTACAAAAATATTTAACATATCTAAATTACCAAAAAAAACACAAAATGTATAAAATAGTTTAACCAAAAAGAGGTGGGAAATAAAAACAAAATTTATGCTTACCTGATAAATTTCTTTCTTTCCGGATATGGAGAGTCCACGGTGTCATTCCAATTACTATCGGGAATATCACTCCTGGCCAGCAGGAGGAGGCAAAGAGCACCACAGCAAAGCTGTTTAGTGTCACTCCCCTACCCATAATACCCAGTCATTCGACCAAAGGGAAATGGAAAAAGGAATAACACAAAGGTGTTTAGTCAAAAATAACTGTCTTGAATAAGGGTGGGGTCGTGGACTCTCCATATCCGGAAAGAAAGAAATTAATCAGGTAAGCATAAATTTTGTTTTCTTTCCTAAGATATGGAGAGTCCACGACATCATTTCATTTACTAGTGGGAATTAATACCCAAGCTAGTGGACACGGAATTAATAGGGAGGGAGAATAAGAAAGGCAGACCTAAACAGAAGAAACAACAATAATGATAAAATGCGCTATACCTAGAAAAAATGTTGAATTAAATATATATATATATTTGCAAGTATGTCCTTTTTGTTGATATAACAGTTGCAATACTGCAGTTTGATCAAATGATAGAAAGGAACAGTACCTTTACTGGAAGAAAATAAGTCCAATAAGGCTTCCTGTGCTCAGGGATGTTTATCAGTGTTTTCCAGAATTGTTCCAAATAATTGGTTTCTAAAATCCCTTTAGTTCCAGGGAAGTTACTGTGCCCAAGCCTTGCTGCCTTTAATCCAGCCTGGTATTCCCAAACCAGGGCTTCGTA
Organism: Bombina bombina; assembly: GCF_027579735.1. Lineage (NCBI taxonomy): Eukaryota > Metazoa > Chordata > Amphibia > Anura > Bombinatoridae > Bombina > Bombina bombina. The sequence goes on from NC_069510.1 coordinate 69,162,273, forward strand.
TGCAGGAACAAATATGTATGGAAAGAGAAGAAATGGCGCAAAAGGCAGGACTCAAGTGAAAGCGTTTAATGACACAGTATAATACACAAATATATATGCACTTACAAGATTAAAATAAGTGTACTGCAATTAGGAGGATCATGGGTGGTACAGTTCTTGTTGCTTCCCACAGCCGGCTTGTTGTAATTGCTGAGCGCTGCTGCACTGGATATGACTGGCAGGTGAATCTGGATACCTTGTCAGCAAGTCCTGTGGCTGTTGTGAGTGCAGGATACCAGGACCCTTTTTCCAGCCTAGATTGTCAGTTCAATACCCTGACGCGTTTCCCCCGGTCAGCGACCGGCCTTCTTCAAGAGGGATTTAAAAGTGAAACAGAAGAAACCACCGCTTGAAGAACCTTTCTCATAAAAGAAGTCTCAGCAACGACAAAAGTATCAAATTTGGAAATTTTGGAAAAAGTATGCAGAAAGGACTAAGTTGCAGCCTTGCAAATCTGTTCCACAGAAGCTTCATTTTTGAAAACCCAAGAAGAGGAGACAGCTCTCGGGGAATGAGCTGTAATTCTCTCAGGAGGCTGCTGACAAGCAATCTCATAAGCAAAACGAATTATACTACTCAAACAGAGTGAAAGAAGTATCAGTAGCCTTCTGACCTTTACGCTTTTCTGAGAAACAAACGGGGCAGACGACTGACAAAAATCTGTAGTAGCTTGTAGGTAGAATTTTAGAGCATGCACAACATCCAAGTTATGCAACAGACGTTCTTTATGAGAAGGAGGATTGGGACAGAGAGAAGGAACAACAATTTCCTAATTAATATTTTTATCATAAATCACTTTAGGGAGAAACCCCAACTTAGTACGAAGAACCACCTTATCCGCATGAAAGATGAGGTTAGGCGAATCACACTGCAAAGCCTAGAGTTCCGAAACTCTCTGATCAGAAGAGATGGCAATAAGAAACAAAAACTTCCAAGATAACAACTTAATATCTATGGAATGCATAGGCTCCACTGGAGCCTGCTGCAAAACTTTAAGAACAAGTATAAGGCTCCAAGGAGGAGCAACAGCTTTAAACACAGGCCTGATTCTGACCAGGGCCTGACAAAAAGATTGAACATCTGGCACATCCACCAGACGTTTATGTAAAAGAAAAGATAGAGCAGAAATCTGACCTTTCAGAGAACTGACTGATTGATAACCCTTTCTTTAGACCTTCCTGGAGAAAAGACAAAATTCTAGGAATCCTGACCCTATTCCAAGAGTAGCCCTTTGATTCACACCAATAAAGGTATTTACGCCATACCTTATTGTAAATTTTACGAGTAGCAGGCTTGTGAGCCTGGAGCATGGTCTCAATGACCGACTCAGAAAAACCACGCTTAGCCAGAATTAAACGTTCAATTTCCAAGCAATCAGCTTCAGAGAAACGGGAGTTGGATGGAGGAATGGACCCTGAGTTAGAAGGTCCTTCCTCAGAGGCAACCTCCAAGGTGGCAGAGATGACATCTTCACTAGATCTGCATACCAGATCCTGCGAGGTCATACAGGAACTATAAGATTTACCAATGCTCTCTCCTGTTTGATATGAGCTATGACTCGTGGAAGGAGCGCAAACGGAGGAAACAGGTATGATGGACCGAAAACCCAAGGAACTGCCACAGCATCTATCAGAGCGGCCTGAGGATCTCTTGACCTTGAACCATACCTTGGTAGCTTGGCATTCTGCTGAAACGCAATCAGATCCAACTCCGGTATCCCCCACTTGAGGGTTAACCTGGAGAACACCTCCGGGTGGAGAGCCCATTCCCCGGGATAAAATGTCTGTCTGTTCAGGAAATCCGCCTCCCAGTTGCCACTCCTGGAATGTGGATGGCACATAGACAACAATTGTGAGCTTACGTCCACTGAATAATCCGTGCCACCTTCTTCATGGCTAAGGAATACCGAGTTCCGCCCTGGTGGTTGATCTACTGTAAGCCACTGAAGTGATGTTGTCCTGATAATCCGGGCTAAGGACAATTGAGGCCAAGCCATCAGAGCATTGAAAATCACTCTCAACTCCAAGATGTTTATGGGGAGAGCAGACTCCTCCCAAGTCCAAAGTCCCTGTGCTTTTAATAAGCCCCAGACTGCTCCCCAGCCAAGCAGGCTGGCGTCCATGGTCACGATCACCCAAGAAGGTCCCTGGAAGCATGTGCCTTGAGACAGATGCTCCTGAGAAAGCCACCACGGAAGAGAGAGTCTCTTCTTGACTGGTCTAGATCTATCCTCTGAGACAGATCTGAATAGTCTCCGTTCCATTGTTAAAGATCTCAAATGGAATCGAGCAAAGGGAATGATGACCATGGAAGCGATCATCAGACCAATTACCTCCATACATTGAGCCACTGATGGCCAAACAGTAAACTGTAGAGAGAGGTAAGAAGAAAGAATTTTCGATTTTCTGATCTCCGTCAGAAAACTTTTCATAGATAGGGAATCTATGATGGTCCCTAAGAAAACCACCCTTGAAGCTGGAACAAGGAAACTCTGCTCCAGATTCACTTTCCATCCGTGGGAACGTAGAAAAGATAACAAGATCTATGTATGAGAGTTTGCTTGTTGAAAACTTGGCGCCTGAACCAATATGTCGTCCATTGCAATTCCCCGAGACCTGACCACTGCCAAGAGAGCCCCCAGAAATTCTATGAGCTGTGGCAAGGCCAAACGGAAGAGCCACAAACTGAAAGTGCTTGTCTAGAAAAGCGAATCTCAGGAATTTGTGATGATGCCCGTGGATAGGAACATGAAGATAAGCGTCCTTCAGGTCTATGGTCGTCATGAACTGACCCTCTTGGATCAAAGGAAGATTGGAGTGAATGGTTTCGATTTTGAAGGACGGTACCCTGAGAAACTTGTTGAGATCCTTTAGGTCCAGAATGGGTCGAAAACTTCCCTATTTTTTGGGAACCAAAAACAGATTTGAATAGAATCGTAGACCCTGTTCCCTTACTGGAACTGCAACCATCACTCTCAGGGAGGAAAGGTCCTGAAAGCAGTTCAAGAATGCCTCCCTTTTTACCTGGTCTGCAGATAATCTTGAGAGGTAAAATCTTCCCTTGGGAGGAAGAGATTTGAATTCTATTTTGTAATCCTGAGATACTATGTCCACAGCCCAAGGAACTGGGACGTCTCGTATCCATACTTGACAAAACCGAGAAAGTCCCCCCCCACACTTGATCCGATCCCAGACCGGGGGCAGACCCTTCATGCTGACTTAGACTCAGCTGCAGGTTTCTTCGATTGCTTCCCCTTGCTCCAAGACTGATTAGGTTTCCAAGAAGACTTGGACTGTTCCTGCTTGGAAGAGAGAGAGAGGAAAACTATTGACCCTTGAAGTTACAAAAGGAATTAAAATTATTTGACGTCCTTTAGGTCTGTTCTTCTTGTCTTGTGGTAGAAAAGATCCATTTCCACCCGTAATATCAGAAATTATTTCTGCCAGACCAGGTCCAAACAAGGTTTTACCCTTCTAAGGAAGAACCACAAGCTTGGACTTGGACGTAACATCAGCTGACCAAGATTTTAGCCACAAAGCCCTGCGCGCTAGGACCGTGAAGCCAAACATCTTGGCTCCTAGTCTAATGATTTGCATGTTAGCATCAGAAATAAAGGAATTTGCTAGTTTGAGAGTCTTAATCCTATCTTGGATCTCCTCCAACGGAGTCTCTATTAAAAGTGATTCAGACAAGGCATCGCACCAATAAGATGCAGCACTTGCTACGGTGGCAATACAAATTGCAGGTTGCCATTGAAGACCCTGATGAACATACATCTTTTTAAAATAAGTCTACAGCTTCTTGTCCATGGGATCCTTAAAGGAGTAGCAATCCTCTATAGGGATCATAGTTCTCTTAGCCAGAGTAGAAATAGCCCCTTCTACTTTAGGCACCGTTTGCCATCAATCTTTAATAGAGTCAGTAACAGGAAACATATTTTTAAAAACGGGAGATGGGGAGAAAGGTATCCCTGGCTTCTCCCATTACTGAGAAATAATCTCTGTCACACGGTCTGGAACAGATAAAACTTCCATAGAGGAAGGAACATCGTAGTATTTATTAAGTTTACTAGATTTCTTAGGGTTGACAACAACAGAAGTTTCGGAGGCGTCCAAAGTAGCCGAAACCAGTACACAAAGGTGTTCAAGTTTAAATCTGAAGTTTACTTCTTCAGTATTAGAAGGAATAATACTGTCTAAATCTGAGATTTCACCCTCAGAAGCTACCGACTTATCCTCCTCATCAGACTTATGAGGAAGGGCAACCTGTGTAGCAGTAGGTAAAACAGAAACCTTACTATCTAAATGTCTAATTTTCTTCTAGCGTTTTCCTAGCATAAGAAAAGCAGATAATGCCACAGATACCGCAGAAGATACCTGTGCAGCAAAATCTGCAGGCAAATAAACTCCCCCAGGAGGCTGAGAGGAACTGCATGGCAATGTATGTGACGCCATTGATGCTTGGGACGTTTGAGGAGAAGAATGTGGCATAGCCTGAACAGCATCATCCTGAGAGACATTAGGCTCAGAAACAAAAAGTTTATCTTTACATTTTAATGTTCTATCTAGACATGAGGTACAAAATTGCATAGGTAACACAATTTGGTTCTCTAGACACAGCAAAAATTTGTCCATAGGAACAGACTCCTGCTCCATGACCTTAAAGAATTTTAACAAACTGACAAGAAAAATAAATATTATTTATAATTGATACTGTCACTTTAAATTTACCTATGAAATAACCTCCAATCAGAGCGATTTTGCGCTCAAAATAAACTTCTCACTAAGGACCTCTACACCTCAGCATTGGACTGAGGTGCCTACCTGCCCCTCCGGAGAATAAGAAATCTGTCAGCCAAATAAAGTCTAAGAGCAGAAGAGGGAAGTCACATGATCGGTTAAAATAAAATTGTTTCACTAAGTAAAGCAAGCGCTTCAAAGCCGGCTGAAACAGAAAACTGACACCTTCAGTCTAAGTGAGCCATTCTCCATCTGAAAAGAATTCCCTGAAAACGTATTGACAAAGATAACATACATCTATTTTTACCAGTGCCAATAAACACCCACACAGCGCTAAGTAAATAAAATGACCACCAGGGAACTAGGTGATAAACAAATGAGCCACTATATAAAGTTAACTCATTCATACCCATAAAGGAGATTAACCCTAAAGTCTCTAGCCACATACATTATCTGTGCCTGCTCACTGCCTGAAAAAAAATCCTATACCAAGGATTCAGTGCCAATTATATAATGCAGCGAGAACCTCATAAGTGCAAGTCTCCAAAACCTAGAAGACAAAAGCACTTACATGCAAATCCAGCTGTCCGGCAGGTAGACAGCTCACAAGGCGTAAAAGGACACATACTCCTTACAGAGGCCTGTAGAAAAAGAAAGAACAGAGTAACCAACTCTGGCTTTCTATACCAAGGGCAGCAAATATGTTGGAAAACGAAGCAAGGGCTACATTACAACTTTCTAACTGCTTAAAAGCCACCACTACTCTACAGAAGAGATTGACGTAGACCACCAAATCTTGCTTGTAGCAAAATAGAATCAAATTTTTCTTCAGACACCAAATTTCACCTCCTCCATTGACAGAGGCAAAGAGAATGGCTGGGGATTATGGGTAGGGGAGTGACACTTAACAGCTTTGCTGTGGTGCTCTTTGTCTCCTCCTGCTGGCCAGGAGTGATATTCCCACTAGTAATTGGAATGACGTTGTGGATTCTCCATATCTTAGGAACGAAAAAAGCTTTACTTCTTCCTCCATTCTGAGGGTTTGATGAACAGTTCTATTTAAATCTTCTTGAGAAGCTGAAGTAAAGAGACCTGTTTAAAAAACAATTATTAAAACAGTGAAAGTGAGTTTACAAAAATATAAAACCTAAAAAAGAAAGTGAAGAATCATGCCACACGATTAGTGTCCTCAAAGGATCACTACAACAGATTTCAAAAGAAGAGCTTAAATTGATGGTAATTACCAGTGATATAAATGAAGGGGACTTTCAGTCATGAAATATAAAAAATTTCATGCTAAAACTTCCTTTATTTGCCTGCAGTGTACTCAGAGCATCTCCAGCAAAACACTATTTCCTCAATGAGGTGCTTTTTCCACCAATTAGCCAATAGCGTTCTAGCCATCCAGCATAATGTCGATCGGCAAGCACGGCTATTGGCTAAGACGTGGAAATGCCACCTCATTGAAAAAATAGTGTTTTTCCGTGGGCAGCTGGAGGCGCTCAGCTTGGCATAAACTGCAGGCAAATAAAGGAACTTTAAGCATGAAGTTTTTTATACTACATGACTGAAATTCATCTTTATTTATAGCCCTGGTAAATACTAGTGCTTGAAAAACACTATTTACCATTACTTTAATAAAAATATAATCACCTCCTCATGTTTGAAACTAAGTAAGCTATTTTTATAACACATAATTGACAAGTTAAACAAAGCAGTATTTTTTAATATAGAACATTATATATAAAGAATATATATAAAGTAAACATGCTAATAAAAATACAATCAGACATATAAAGTCTGCATTATATATTAAAAAATAAATACGTCAAACAACAAGTGGCATAGATAAGAATCTTCATTACAAATAATATATAGTACACATATTAAAACATAAGTAATTCTAGCGATATATTTTCCTTAAGATGACCTTCTCTTTCCAAAGAACCAAAAGGTGCATCATCCAGTGTGACAATCACCTCCCCTCTCCCTCTGACACCATCCCACCACCAATCCAATACTCCTCAGAGGAAGAGGGGATGTGTCACTCTGCTTGGTGTCCTTTTGAAATTAAAATAAAACACATTTAAATATTTACACAATTAATAAAAATCTGTAGTTAACAACTAATTAAACTAAAATAAGCTTTAATAAAACAACTCATTCCCACATTCTATTTAAAGGCAGGATAAGGTGCACGCTAACGCCTCGCTAAAGGTATAGAAAGTTCAAAACTGAAATGCGCATGGGAGGATAAACATCTGAAATAGAATCATGTTTGCAATATACTTAATGTAACAAAATGATATTACTATTTTTAAGGGGCATATGCACATATGCTGTGGGCGCCCCGTGCACCAGCATTAAACACCACACCTTCTCAGAGAGTCAGCAATGGCTTGTAGTAAACTGATACAATACACATCAGCGCCAGCTCCTTGGGCCAGCATGGTGTTTAAATGCTGATCTTTTAGTCAGATGTTGGATATGTGTTTAAAACAACAATACTTTTACTAGAATTATCTTTATTAGTTTAAAAGGAATAACAAAAATAAATTATAAAATTAATGCTAAGATGAATAAGGAGCTATAATATTTAACAAAAATATAATACAATATAAATGTAATGAAAGGAAACACACCAAGCATTAATCTATCTAATTTTATTTATATAAATTCTAGCGAATCATGTCCGCTCAACATCGCTAATCTAGTGAAATGCTTGTGCAATGCCCCCCCTGAACATTAGCGGCCGCTAGCAGGGGGTGTCCATTTTCCGATCGTATCGGGATGATTGCAGCCCGCATCCTAAAAGGTAGCGGATAAGTTAAGGAGCTTCTTAACTACCGTTTTAGGTGGACCTGAAACCTCAGCTGCTTAATAAATCTAACCCCTATAAGATCACCTGCAGTTTTCTATAGAACCCATAGACAGACCTAACAGTGCGACAATCCTCACCTCCACAACGTGTCTACCATCCCAGTTCCCCTCAGAGGGTGAGGGTTTCCCTTTAGATAGCTCTCATAAAGTCTATCATTTTATAAAAAAAACACAAAAAGGGGTAACAAATAAAATAACTTACCTCTTCCTCCATTCCGAGGGTTTAATGAACAAATCTATTTAAAACATCTTCGGAAGCTTAAAAAATAGAGACCTGTTTAAAAATATTAAGATATAGAAAGTTAGTTTATAAAAATATGAAAAATAAAAAGAGGGTTAAGAAATTCACTACACGATTATTGTCCACTCAGGATCACTACAGATTTACACCAATCTAAAATAAAAATCTTTTTAAAAAGTACTGATTATATCTGCATAATTTTGATTTAAAAACAGGAGCTACTAAAAAATAATAAAAAAAAATTAATTAAAAAAAAAAAAAAAGGATTTTTTTAACCACTTTCGCAAGTTAAAAAAAAATATCAGTATTGTTAATAGACATATGCATTCATCGGTTTCGTTCACTGCCTAATGCAGAAGAAGGCGGACGCTTGGAGCCAAATTTATTCTTGTGAAAGTGCAAAAACACTAAGGTCTGGATTTGCACAGATCTCACTGTGTTGCACTTTCATAATAAAAAATCCGGCCCAGAAAAGAGCCAAATCCCGCAAGCAGCCGCCTTCTTTCACATTCATCAGTAAAAGAAATTGACAAATGCACATTCAAATTTTTAATACAGAATATACGGTGTATGTATATATATATATATATATATATATATATATATATATATATATATATATATATATATATATATATATATATATATATATATATATATACATACATATACACACATATATACACACACACACACACACACACACATATATACACACACAACTTGAAAAATGTGGTAAATAAATTATATAAATAGAAATAAGTAAAAATGCTAATAAAAGGACACGTATAGGCTACAATATAGATTCAAAAGAAAACTAAAAACTAAACTTATGCTTACCTGATAAATTCATTTATTTCAGGATGGTGAGTCTCTATAAATCAGCATGTGGGATTAAACTCCAGTACACTAGGAAGAGGCAAAACATACCCAACATACCAAGATCTTATAATTCATCCCACTTCCTTGATTACCTTAGTCAAACATATGGCCAAGGAAGGAGAAGAACAGAAAACAGGAAAGATCAAGGCTGGGTAAATGAAAAGCAAACTGGAACTGCCACCAACTGAGTGCACAAAAATGGATGGGTCTTGTGGACTCTAATCACCATGATAGAAATGAACTTATCTGGTAAAAATAAATTTTGCTTTCTTTCATTAGGTTGTGAGAGTCCTTGAGACATCACATCTGAGATCTAATACCCAAGTTGTGGATTCCACCAGGTCACCATCAAAACGGCAGGACATGGAGTTAAGGCAGAAACACTAAGGGCCAGACATTGCTGCCTGAAGAACTTTGCCTTAGAAGAAACAAAAAATGTAAAAAAGATAACATTTAGTAGAAAACAAATAAATGTGAGGACTCAATAGCATGTCTTGCAGATTTGTTCCACAGAAACTTTATTCATAAAGGCCCTAGAAGTAGATCTAGTAGAATGAGCTGTAACACTCTCTGGAGGTTCCGTCCTCGCTGCCAGCCTCACTAATTATGAGCTTTAGCCAAGAAGCAAGTGTATTTGCTGAAGCTTTCTGACCCCTACCAGACTTAGAAAAAAATAAAAAAAATAATTAAGACGTTTGACAAAAATCCATAGTCGTCTCTAAAGACAATTTTACAGCACTTAACATGCTCAAATTATGTAAAAGATGTTCCTTGGAATTTTTAGGAGTTGGACATAAAGAAGGAACAACAATTTCTTCATTAAACAATTCTAACAAAACCATCTTAGATAAAATGCTATAAAAGCAGAGTCCTCACAACTGTCTTGATAAAAGGTAAGATAAAAAGGATCACATAAATCATCAGAAAAGGCAGAAAGTGTTCTAGCTGACAAAATAGCTATAAAGAAAAAATTCTTCAAAACAAAAGTTAGATATCCATACCACGCATAAGTGCAAAGGATGCAGTTTATAACACCCGTAAGGCTAAAAAGATTGAGAGGAGGCGATACCGGATTAAACATCGGTCTAATCATAAACAATGCCTAAACAAAGGCCAGAATATCTGACAATCTTTATGTGAAGGAAAACAAACAGCAGGATTTGACCCTTCAAGAAACTATCCATTCTTGAAGAAGCTGAAGAATTCTAGAGACTGTAACACCAGAAAATACTTTTTTTCCAGGCCTTGTGATAAATCTTCCTAGTCACGGGTTCCTACCTTGAAGAGGAGTGACAATGGCTGAATCAGAGAAACCTCTATGACTCAAAAACAGGAGTGGCAATTATCACATCCAAACCTGGACTGAATTAGTGCTGCAGAATCTGTTGGCGCTCTACAAATAACCGATAATAATAATAAATAAATGTTCCCCTCAAAAGAGACAAAATTTGCCTTAAGGAACCGTCTGCCAACCAAGATTTTAACCACAAGTCTCTTCTAGTTAAAACGGCCAAGTCGCATTTTTGGCATTAATGAAGATTATTTACACAACTGCATAACAAAATAAATTATTTGCAACTTTAATCATCTTTAGACGATCCTGAATCTTCTCCAGAGAAATCTTCTCAGAGACCATCTCTGATAAAGAGCCACACTTTAAAGTTCTAGCCTCTGTCACTCATGCGGCAAAAAATACAGGTCTGAAGAAAAACATTTTATACTTACCTGATTAATTTCTTTCATGGTGGTGAGAGTCCATGAGCCTTGACATGTGGGACTGAATTCCCGCCACTAGGAGGACAAAAAGATCCCCAAACAACAAGAGATTTTAAGCCCTCCCACCTCCCTGCACTACTCAGTTTAACGTATAGCTGAGCAGAGCAAAGATGACAGAAAAATAGAAAAGACAAAGCAAGGGATCAAGAGGTGCAAATAAAACTGCTGCCAAAAATTAAAAATGTAACTGGGAGGGGTCTTGTGGAGTTTCACCACCATGAAAGAAATTAATTTATCGGGTAAGCATAAATTTTGTTTTCATTCATACAGTGGTGAGAGTCCATGTGGGATTTAATACCCAAGCTGGGAAGCCCACGACAAGAAAGGGAGGGACAAAGGAAAAAGGCAGTTCCCAGACACTACAGCCTGAAGGACTTTCCTTCCAAAAATACAAAAATACATTACAAAGTACATTTACACTCATAATAACACGCAGGCAGGCAAAGATGTATGTATATATATATATATATGTATGTATACATCTATATATACGTGTGCATATAGTATAGCACTGAGTGTATTGTGGCACTTGTAAATAGCATTATTCTGAATATACAGTATATACATATAGGCATATATAAATACACAGTTTACACTGCTATACATTCTATTTGTCACGTCTTGCATATGGTTACAAACAGTCGTGCAATGGGGTAGTGGATTGACCAGAATTCAGATGTTGTATAACACAATTAGAGCATTATAGAGCCGGCAGGCAAAATGGGACAGATTTGCAAAACTAAAGACATAGCCTGAGAAAAAACAAAACAAAACATGGCCAGAGAAGCTATCCTGTAGTGGATCTGAAAGGGTTATTGAGGGGACAATTCTTGCAGACTCTATAGCACTTTGTGCTAGAGGACAAAATGGAACAATTTTGAAACCTAGACAAACAGTTTGAGCGTAAGTATATGGTATGAATCGTCCCTCTAGGGGATCTGATATAGACCCAGAAGAGACAGGTCTGTTAGGTTCCATAATGAAGAATTAAAAATACAATATGGCAATGAAAACAACAAAGACTGTAATAGTTACACAGAAAATACTGAATAGTATATAAGGCAGACGCAGAGTATGTATATAGTGCTGCATATAGATAATAATGCAATGAAAAGGACCTCAGACAAAGACCATATACCCCATATATACCCACATTTAAGCTCCTGTGAGAGCGAACTAACAGACTCTATGTAAAACAGTTGGGAAAAACAGAGTCTGTGCTTCCACTGTATCCTCTGCAATGATGACCCTGCATTAACCAAGCGGGTGAGCAGTTATGGCGGCAAAAAGGAGTATCCATAAAGTGTACTAACCTGTAAAGATAAAGTGTAAACCCCAAATTAAAGTAAATGAGGCCCAATGAAGGTATGCACTGAAGCATGAGGCAACATAGACCCTTTCTGAGAGCACACAACTCCCAAACATAATGTAAAGCAGAAAGTACTGGCATGTCTGTGTAATTACCTTTAGTTCCCTGGCTATGCTATACATATAGAAGTATCTACAGATCTGACATGTCTGTGTAAATTACATTTAGTTCCCTGGCTATGCTATACATATAGAAGTATCTACAGATCTGACATGTCTGTGTAATTACCTTTAGTTCCCTGGCTATGCTATACATATAGAAGTATCTACAGATCTGACATGTCTGTATAATTACCTTTAGTTCCCTGGCTATGCTATACATATAGAAGTATCTACAGATCTGGCATGTCTGTGTAATTACCTTTAGTTCCCTGGCTATGCTATACATATAGAAGTATCTACAGATCTGACATGTCTGTGTAATTACCTTTAGTTCCCTGGCTATGCTATACATATAGAAGTATCTACAGATCTGACATGTCTGTGTAATTACCTTTAGTTCCCTGGCTATGCTATACATATAGAAGTATCTACAGATCTGACATGTCTGTGTAATTACCTTTAGTTCCCTGGCTATGCTATACATATAGAAGTATCTACAGATCTGACATGTCTGTGTAATTACCTTTAGTTCCCTGGCTATGCTATACATATAGAAGTATCTACAGATCTGACATGTCTGTGTAATTACCTTTAGTTCCCTGGCTATTCTATACATATAGAAGTATCTACAGATCTGACATGTCTGTGTAATTACCTTTAGTTCCCTGGCTATGCTATACATATAGAAGTATCTACAGATCTGACATGTCTGTGTAATTACCTTTAGTTCCCTGGCTATGCTATACATATAGAAGTATCTACAGATCTGACATGTCTGTGTAATTACCTTTAGTTCCTTGGCTATGCTATACATATAGAAGTATCTACAGATCTGACATGTCTGTGTAATTACCTTTAGTTCCCTAGCTATGCTATACATGTAGAAGTATCTACAGATCTGACATGTCTGTGTAATTACCTTTAGTTCCCTGGCTATGCTATACATATAGAAGTATCTACAGATCTGACATGTCTGTGTAATTACCTTTAGTTCCCTGGCTATGCTATACATATAGAAGTATCTACAGATCTGACATGTCTGTGTAATTACCTTTAGTTCCCTAGCTATGCTATACATGTAGAAGTATCTACAGATCTGACATGTCTGTGTAATTACCTTTAGTTCCCTGGCTATGCTATACATATAGAAGTATCTACAGATCTGACATGTCTGTGTAAATTACATTTAGTTCCCTGGCTATGCTATACATATAGAAGTATCTACAGATCTGACATGTCTGTGTAATTACCTTTAGTTCCCTGGCTATGCTATACATATAGAAGTATCTACAGATCTGACATGTCTGTGTAATTACCTTTAGTTCCCTAGCTATGCTATACATGTAGAAGTATCTACAGATCTGACATGTCTGTGTAATTACCTTTAGTTCCCTGGCTATGCTATACATATAGAAGTATCTACAGATCTGACATGTCTGTGTAAATTACATTTAGTTCCCTGGCTATGCTATACATATAGAAGTATCTACAGATCTGACATGTCTGTGTAATTATCTTTAGTTCCCTGGCTATGCTATACATATAGAAGTATCTACAGATCTGACATGTCTGTGTATTTACATTTAGTTCCCTGGCTATGCTATACATATAGAAGTATCTACAGATCTGACATGTCTGTGTAATTACCTTTAGTTCCCTGGCTATGCTATACATATAGAAGTATCTACAGATCTGACATGTCTGTGTAATTACCTTTAGTTCCCTGGCTATGCTATACATGTAGAAGTATCTACAGATCTGACATGTCTGTGTAATTACCTTTAGTTCCCTGGCTATGCTATACATATAGAAGTATCTACAGATCTGACATGTCTGTGTAATTACATTTATTTCCCTGGCTATGCTATACATATAGAAGTATCTACAGATCTGACATGTCTGTGTATTTACCTTTAGTTCCCTGGCTATACTATACATATAGAAGTATCTACAGATCTGACATGTCTGTGTAATTACCTTTAGTTCCCTGGCTATGCTATACATATAGAAGTATCTACAGATCTGACATGTCTGTGTAATTACCTTTAGTTCCCTGGCTATGCTATACATATAGAAGTATCTACAGATCTGACATGTCTGTGTAATTACCTTTAGTTCCCTGGCTATGCTATACATATAGAAGTATTTACAGATCTGACATGTCTGTGTAATTACCTTTAGTTCCTTGGCTATGCTATACATATAGAAGTATCTACAGATCTGACATGTCTGTGTAATTACCTTTAGTTCCCTGCCTATGCTATACAAATAGAAGTATCTACAGATAGCCTGCGGGCTATGTGAGTGCATTGCACTTACCTGGTAGAAGCACCCACACCACTAAGCTTACCAGCATGTAAAGAAGCAGTATCCAGTAGAGAGCCCATCCAGTGTTGTGAATGTAACAGCAGAGGATATAGGAGAGGAAAACCACAGTGATCCAAAAGGAGGCGGCTAAGGGACAGTTCTCTGGTCACCTGTGGAGGGGTTATGACTGAAATCCCAAAAGGTGATACCGTGTCAGTACCCAGTACTCCTATACTTCATAATGCAGGAAACAGCAAAACTGATGGGTAGTGGGTCTCACATAGGTCTGAGCACCACTGTCAACATAAAACTGGAACACCTCAAATCTTCACCTTCTTCCTGGGAGGCAAAATCCAAAACTGAGTAATGCAGGGAAGGCTTAAAAGCTCTTGTTGTTTGGTGTTCTTTGCCTCCTCCTAGTGGCACAAATTCAATCCCACACGTCAAGGCTCATGGACTCTTCCCACTGTATGAAATGATAAACAGCCTGATCTATGATAAGATACTAGCTTCCTATCCATTGTCAAAGCAAGTGTGATCAGTGACTCAAGAGCTGATGCCTGTTTGTAAGCAAAAGGATCTCTGTGACATCACAGGTCTCCATGGTAGCCACAGACAATGCAGACAGAGGTGAACTGTCACTCTAGAGTTTACCTCTTAGCTAATATGGAACAAGCCTTATGAACCTGTCTTTAAAGGAAGTGTTGTCTTCTAAAAGAATAGTTGTTTGCTTGGCTAAAACTCCAAACATTTGTATTCTAACAATATGCTGTTTATTAATTTATTAGGGTTTACTTGTAGAATTATAGGTTTATCAAATCATTAGCTACACAACTGAGCGGTTTTGCTGATGCATTACTTTATGAGCAGCAGAAATTGGCTTTCAGTAATAAATATAATTAGTTAAACAGGCTTGAAACACACATTTTTTCATGATTCAGACAGAACACACAATTTTAAAAAAACTTTCTAATTTACTTCTATTATGAAATGTTTTTGTACTCCCTGTATCTTTTGTTGAAAAACAGGGATGTACGATCAGGAGTTCTGGGAGGGAATTAATTTACCCCAACTTACCGAAGAGAATCTACAACAACCAAACTCCTCAATACGAGTGATGGAAATTAAGATAGTCATTAGAAACCGCCCCTTGAACAAGGCGGCAGGGCCAGATGGAATGCCTAGCGAATTCTATAAACTTATGATAGATGAGGTGTCTGGACCACTAAAACGACTTTATAACAATATAATGGAAGGAGAAAGGGAACTGGGTGACCGTTTCACAGATGTGAACATTTGTATTTTACCAAAACCCGGGAGAGACCCAACCCTAAGGGAATCATACAGGCCCATATCACTATTAAATAGTGACTACAAATATTTACCAAGATACTAGCAAATAGAATAGCTGGGATAATGCCGAATCTCATTCACAATGATCAATCAGGGTTTGTGAAGGGTAGATCGTCAGTACTCAACATCAATAAGGTGCAGTCAGTGTTAATGCATTATTGGAGAAATCAAACAAACAAGAGGAATGAAACACCACACAGAGCGTGTATGCTGGCAATAGATAGAAGGCCTTTTACAAGGTATTGTGGGAACAAATTTTCCAAACATTATACAAATTTATCAAAATAATTATTTAGGGCAAAGAGGAGGAAAAGGAAGAGAGAGATTGGCACTACAGAATGGTGACCCTATTAAAGTATATACAAAGGAAAAATTCCAAATATTATAGGGAGTGGGTGCTGTATACAATATAGATATAACATAGGACAGTGATTAAACCACCACTGGAAAGTGGTAAATAGCACTCTTACCATAAATCCAATGAAGGTTGAGACCAATATGTCCCCTGAGGGGGAACACAAAGATAGTAGGATAGGTAGGATGGTAGTGAACCAAGCATTGTAGTGTTAAACATAGGTTCCACTATACGAATGAAGTGGCAATGATCCCTTTCAAGTGGGAAACACTAGAATACAAACTAATCTTCATTAGAATAACTAAAATAGAAATGGGAAAAAAGTATTAAAAAAAAGAGAGGAAGTGGCTGTTCAGAAAACAGTAATATAGTTGGGGTGGGTAGCAATTAACCGTTAGTGGATAAACTCCATTGAATGAATGTGTTTGTGATCAAAATACCTCTAATAGTGAGCTATTGTGTTATATAGGTGTGTTAATAACACTGTCACTAAATGAGGAGGTGGCAAACATACAGTTATAAAATGAGACATCAATGGTAGGTTTCAGATTATTCAAGGAGGAGAATAGCTATATAAAAAGTCTCAATATATCTGAAAATTTAGCTACACCAAACATCTTCGTAGTCACGTATTGTAATTCATATTGATCTACATAGTATACATGAATATAACTAGATGTATTAAAGATAGTAATATGAGTGAATACACAACAAAAGATTTGTTGCTAGTGGCCACAAAATATCAACGGCAATTTATGCATGTATCAAATTGGCACTGTTACAAATCAGTATGCAATAAGACAATGTTGCTATCTGCAGCTGTGCAATGTGAAAACAGTTGCATACAATTCTGTCTTAGTAGGGTGATTTACTATCTGATTTAATGTATGATCTGTGCATCTGTGCTGCAGACATTAAAGTGAATGTAAATTTCGATGCTCAAG
Source organism: Bombina bombina (assembly GCF_027579735.1). Classification (NCBI taxonomy): domain Eukaryota; kingdom Metazoa; phylum Chordata; class Amphibia; order Anura; family Bombinatoridae; genus Bombina; species Bombina bombina. Next base: position 69,179,259 of record NC_069510.1, read on the forward strand.
TGCCCGTATTTTAAAAATTCGATTAAAAACAGGGGCACTTTAATTCATCAAAATTTACATGTCACTCCTGTTGTGAAAAAAAAAAACAACTTACCTTTTAAACTTGACAGCAGCTCCAGCTTCCTCCGATCGTTGCAAGCCATTTCTGACGTCAGAAATGATGGATAGGTCATTCTCCAATCACGGCTTACCTCCCCGGGGAATCAGTGTCTGATTCAACGCCATGATTGGAGGAAGCCGGATTCCTCATTTTAGACCTAGGAAGAGGCTTTTTCTATGGGTGGAGGAAGCTGGAGCTGCTGTCAAGATTAAAAGGTAAGTTTTCTTTCACAACAGGAGTGAAATGTAAATTTTGATGAATTAAAGTGTCCCTGTTTTTAATCAAATGTTTAAAAACTGGGCACTTTAGCATCAAAATTGGCATTCACTTTAACCCCTTAATGACCGAGGACGTGCAGGGTACGTCCTCAAAAAAAAGGCAGTTAATGCCTGAGGACGTACCCTGCACGTCCTCGGTGTGGAAAGCAGCTGGAAGCGATCCTGCTCGCTTCCAGCTGCTTTCCGGTTATTGCAGTGATGCCTCGATATGGAGGCCTCCTGCAATAACCATACATGGCCATCCGATGCAGAGAGAGCCACTCTGTGGCCCTCTCTGCACCGGACATCGATGGCCGGTATCGTTGGTGGGTGGGAGCCGAATTGGGAGGCGGGTGGGCGGCCATCGGTGTTGCGCGTGACGTCACGGGGGGCGGGATCGGGATCGTCGGGGGCGCGCACGGGCGCGCGCGCGCGTGCACGGGGCGGGAGCGGGTGGGAACCGCTACACTACAGAAAAGTTAAAAAGTAAAATTAAAAAAAAAATTAAATAAACTTTTTTTTAAAAACCATCTAAGGGATCTGGAAGGGGTGGGGGGTTGGTCTTGGGGGGGGGAAAGCTACACTACAGAAAAGGGACATATTTTATTTAAAAAAAAGCATTTTTTTTCACTAAACTGGGTACTGGCAGACAGCTGCCAGTACCCAAGATGGCGCACATTAAGTCAGAGGGGGAGGGTTAGAGAGCTGTTTAGTGGGGGATCAGTGAGGTTGGGGGCTAAGGGGGATCCCTACACAGAAGCATATGTAAATATGCTAACAAAAAATGCACAAAAAAGCCCAAATATACCTTTTATTTTAGTACTGGCAGAGTTTCTGCCAGTACTTAAGATGGCGGGGACATTTGTGGGGTAGGGGAGGGAAGAGAGATATTTGGGAGGGATCAGGGGGTCTGATGTTTCAGGTGGGAGGCTGATCTTTACACTAAAGCTAAAATTAACCCTGCAAGCTCCCTACAAGCTACCTAATTGACCCCTTCACTGCTAGCCATAATACACGTGTGATGCGCAGCGCCATTTAGCAGCATTCTAATTACCAAAAAGCAACTCCAAAGTCATATATGTCTGCTATTTCTGAACAAAGGGGATCCCAGAGAAGCATTTACAACCATTTGTGCCATAATTGCACAAGGTGTTTGTAAATTATTTCAGTGAGAAACCTAAAATTATGAAAAATTTTACGTTTTTTTTAATTTGATCGCATTTGGCGGTGAAATGGTGGCATGAAATATACCAAAATGGGCCTAGATCAATACTTGGGGTTGTCTACTACACTACACTAAAGCTAAAATTACCCCAAAAAGCTCCTTACATGCTCCCTAATTAACCCCTTCACTGCTGGGCATAATACACGTGTGGTGCGCAGTGGCATTTAGCGGCCTTCTAATTACCAAAAAGCAATGCCAAAGCCATATATGTCTGCTATTTCTGAACAAAGGGGATCCCAGAGAAGAATTTACAACCATTTATGCCATAATTGCACAAGCAGTATGTAAATAATTTCAGTGAGAAACTGAAAGTTTGTGAAAAAATTTGTGAAAAAGTGAACAATTTTTTGTATTTGATCGCATTTGGCGGTGAAATGGTGGCATGAAATATACCAAAATGGGCCTAGATCAATAATTTGGGATGTCTTCTAAAAAAAAATATATACATGTCAATGGATATTCAGGGATTCCTGAAAGATATTAGTGTTCTAATGTAACTAGCGTTAATTTTGAAAAAAAATGGTTTGAAAATAGCAAAGTGCTACTTGTATTTATGGCCCTATAAGTTACAAAAAAAGCAAAGAAGATGTAAACATTGGGTATTTCTAAACTCAGGACAAAATTTAGAAACAATTTAGCATGGGTGTTTTTTGGTGGTTGTAGATATGTAACAGATTTTGGGGTTCAAAGTTAGAAAAAGTGTGTTTTTTTCCATTTTTCCTCATATTTTATAATTTTTTTTATAGTAAATGATAAGATATGATGAAAATAATGGTATTTTTAGAAAGTCCATTTAATGGCGAGAAAAACGGTATATAATATGTGTGGGTACAGTAAATGAGTAAGAGGAAAATTTCAGCTAAACACAAACACCGCAGAAATGTAAAAATAGCCTTGGTCCCAAACGGACAGAAAATGGAAAAGTGCTCTGGTCACTAAGGGGTTAAGACCGGCAAAGTTGTAAAAAGAACCCCCACGGTAGTGTATCAAAGTATAGCTGTTCTCCACGACTTTGTGCTATAGCGTCATCAAAAAGTACTGAATGGCGCTGCACAAATGAAGTAGATACCAGGTGAGTTGCGGTCTAGGTATAAATGTATTTAGTAAGTAAGCCATTCTAGAGATACCATCTGAATTAAACAGGGTATACATTGCATTTCACCAATATATAAAATACTAATGGACAAAACGGATCAACATCTTCGGGAGGATATTGGTAGTAGACGGACAGAAATGCTGCAGACACAAATGACAGACATGCAAATCTCAACGAGCATTGATAAGGTCAGGAAGGCTACTTTAATAGCTGACATGAGGGAAATGCATAGTAAAAGCATTACACAAGGCATACATCACTGGATAAGAAAGCCATACTACTTATGGTTTTCTAACAAAAAGGGATCTAGAGGATGCGCCCTTGAAGGCAATATCTCACTATGGATACCAGATATTACTGATATGTCTAAAAAGAGTAACATGGAATCTCGTATAAACACAAGGGTAAAGCTACTGCAAAAGAGCAAATGTGAATCCAAACTGTAAAAACATATACCATAAATAGTATGTCTAAAAAGTATGATATAGGGTCTAGTATAAACCCATAGGTAAATCTACTGCAAATGAGCAGATAAAAAAAGTAAATTTATGCTTACCTGATAAATTAATTTCTTCTATGGTACAACAGGTCCACGGATTCATCCTTTACTTGTGGGATATTATCCTCCTGCTAACAGGAAGTGGCAAAGAGCACCACAGCAGAGCTGTCTATATAGCTCCTCTCTTAGCTCCACCCCCCAGTCATTCAACCGAAGGTACAGGAAGAAAAAGGAGAAACTAAAAAGGTGCAGAGGTGACTGAAGTTTAAAATCAAAAAATATAATCTGTCTTAAAATGACAGGGTGGGCCGTGGACTCGTCGTACCATAGAAGAAATTAATTTATCAGGTAAGCATAAATTTACTTTTCTTCTATAAGGTACGATGAGTCCACGGATTCATCCTTTACTTGTGGGATACAATACCAAAGCTACAGGACACGGATGAACGGGAGGGACAAGACAGATGGCTAAACAGAAGGCACCACTGCTTGAAGAACTTTTCTCCGGAAAATAGCCTCCGAAGAAGCAAAAGTATCAAATTTGGAAAATTTGGAAAAGGTATGAAGCGAAGACCAAGTCGCAGCCTTACAAATCTGTTCAACAGAAGCATCATTTTTAAAAGCCCATTTTTAAAAGCCCATGTGGAAGCCACCGCTCTAGTAGAGTGAGCTGTAATTCTTTCAGGAGGCTGCTGTCCAGCAGTCTCATATGCCAAACGGATGATGCTTTTCAGCCAAAAAGAAAGAGAGATAGCTGTAGCTTTTTGACCTCTACGTTTTCCAGAACAGACAACAAACAAAGAAGATGTGTGACGGAAATCTTTGGTCGCTTGCAAGTAAAACTTCAAAGCACGAACCACGTCCAAGTTGTGCAACAGACGCTCCTTCTTAGAGGAAGGATTAGGACACAGAGAAGGAACAACAATTTCCTGATTAATATTCCTATTAGTAAAAACTTTAGGAAGGAATCCAGGTTTGGTTTGCAAAACCACCTTATCAGCATGGAAAACAAGATAAGGTGAGTCGCATTGCAATGCAGATAGTACAGAACAGTGATGTGCGGTGACTTCAGAGGCTGGTGAGGCAGTGTCTAGGAATCGGATACGCCTTCATTCTTTAGATATCCTTTGTTGAAGAAATAGCAATTGCACATGGGCGAGCCAATATCTATATGCAGCCACCATTCAGTATCTACTGAGCATATTTAGATATGATTTTCAACAAAGGATATCTGATTTTCTTCATTCTTTTGATATCCTTTGTTGAAAAGCATATCTAAATATACTTAGAAGCTATTGAGCATATTTAGATATGAATTTCAACAAAGGATATCTGATTTTCTTCATTCTTTTGATATCCTTTGTTGAAAAGCATATCTAAATATGCTCAGTAGCTACTGAGCATATTTAGATATGATTTTCAACAAAGGATATCAAAAGAATGAAGAAAACCAGATATCCTTTGTTGAAATTCATATCTAAATATGCTCAGTAGCTACTGAGCATATTTAGATATGCTTTTCAACAAAGGATATCAAAAGAATGAAAAAAAATCAGATATTAGATGTAAATTTGAAAGTTATTTAAAATTGCATGCTCTTTCTAAATCATGAAAGAAAACATATGGGTTTCATCTCCCTTTCAATGGTGTCTTGGAAAACTGGTCAACTTAGTAAACATCTGTTTTTAGTCTAAAGGATTGTAAACAGAAACTCTTGCCAGATAACAAAATGCTTGCTCTGATTATGAGATCTAGAAATCCAGGCCCATTAAAATATGTTTCAAACATACTTTTTTACTTCAATGCTGCAAATTATGCTTATAGATTCCTTCATTATTCAGTAAATATAAAAATGTTGTGAACCAGTGGCAGCTGGTGAACAGGTATAGGCACAGACAAAGGCTGTGGTGGACATTTTACAAAGTAAAGACCGTAGTGAAGGACAACAAGGTCACTATTTATACAAATGAAAAAATAAGAGTGCATGGTCTTACCTTCTCAGAGACAGCAATTTCTCCACTTTCTATGATGATAATGAAATTTTTCTGCAAGTCCCTTTGAAATTAAAATGTAAAATTAGGCATTTAAACTAAAGCATTGTTTCTCAACTGAAGTCCTCAAGTACCCCAAAAGACCAGGCTTTCATTATAGCCGAACCAGTGCTGCATTGGTGAAAATCAGCTGATGGTTGATAGCAGGTTAGAAAACAATCCATCCATGGTATTACTGCTGCTAAGCTGAGCACTTCAATTGTGCACTGGTTCATCTATAATGAAAACCTGGTCTGTTGAGGCTACTTGAGGGCCACGGTTAAGAAACGTTGCACTAAAGCACCAGTTCAACTGCAATCTGTTGACCTTGAGAATAAAGCATTTTTTTAAAGTTTGATCATATATTGCAATACCAGAATATGGTATTGCAAATTAACTTTAAAGAAAAGAAAAAAACATTTTGTTATGTTTAAAATAGGTCTTTAATAACTTATATTATAAAACATCTAACAAATATTAACATATTAACAATCAAAACTTTTTTACTGTGACTGGTCTTGTTCATTTCCCTCATTTGTAGACAAGGTCAATCCTGCTATCTTTTTTAACAAAGTTTTCAATAACTTTATTAAGAAAATCTTCACAGTTTTTTTTCATGCAACTGTACCAGTCTTTCTCTCTCAATTGCTAAAACAGCCAAAGAGGAAAGTCGTCCTTGACTGGTCCGATTACTGCTATGAGTTTTTATGCGCTTTAAAGCAGAGAAGGACCTCTCAACAGAGGCCGTTGTAGCTGGTATCATGAGAACCAGCTTCAGTAATTTCACTGCCTCTGGAACAGTCTTCATGAGATCGTTGTTGGCCAAAAAGTTTAGTAGATCTGTAGGTGATTTGCAATCATTTCTCACCATTTCAGAACTATAACATCCAATTAGATCAGATTTTAATCGAACTCAAAGTATTTGCCATATCTTGATAGGCTCTGCAGTTTTTGGTCATCAATATGTTTGGACATCTCAAGCAATTTAGTGCAATCGACCAAACAAAGGAATTCTAGCTCAGCAAAATGGTCAAACCGAGCTTTCATTTGAACGTTTACATTGTCCATAATGTTGTAAAACAACCTTCTCCTCACATCTTTTATTGGCTGTTTACTCCTTACATTGTCTGTCAGCCCCATTCTGATGCAATCCGCCTCAAATGTACCATACAAATTGTCAAACTCTTGTCTGTGATTTTCAAGAAATTTCATGGTATCAGCAATTCTCCGACAGCAGAATCCAACATCCATCACTTTACTCTGCAGCAATCGAAAGAGTGCGTCAGTTTGTATGAAAATGGCCTCATATGTCATAAGCAAGAAGCAGGTTGATGCTTTATTCAGAAAGAAGTAATATCCTTCAGACATCATCAAGGTCTCATGATCCCAACCATCTGGATTTTCTCTGAGAAACAGGAACATAGCACGTATATCACTTTGATACATGTTGACCGTCTGCACTAGTCTGGAATTTGAACTCCATCTGGTGGGTGCTGCTCTCGGTAAACGTCTCTTCACCATATCGTCCAGTAGGTGGGTGCGCTTTGTCGATTTACTGAAAAACGTGGCCATTCCCTCAAGTGTAGAAAAAAATACTTTACACTCTTCTATAGATTTTGCTGAATTAGAGAGCACCAGGTTTAACTTGTGTGCATAACAATGAATAAAAGTTGCTTCAGGTACTTTTTCTTTAATCTTTGCTTGCACCCCATTAATAGCTGATGCCATCACAGAGGCTCCGTCGTAAGTCTGAGCTACCAGCTTTTCAAGACAATTATATTTCTCCAACACTCCCAATACATAGTCTGCAATAGCTGGTGCTCGTCTGTCAACCACTTCATCAAATCCTAAGAACGCCTCCTTCACAATTATCTCACTGTTCAGCTCACTTTTAGCCACATAACGCAAAATTACAGAGATTTGTGTTATGTTTGTAACATCGGTTGTCTCGTCTACTTCCACAGCAACAAAGGGGGCTGCATTAATCTCCTTTCTTATATCATCTCTCACTATATCAGCTACTGCTTCGATTAAGTCATTCTGGATTCTATTTGAACATCCAGAAAACACAGTGGATGTTTGCAAATGTCTTGCAAAAGTTGCATCTTTCCATGCAAACATATGCAATAGCTCCACATAGTTGCCACGATTAGAGGACTTTGCACCCTCCTCGTTACCACGGAATGCTATTTCCTGTTTGCCTAGATAGAAGGTTGCTTGAATAAGGTTTTTTAAAATCTCACGGTTTTCAGTCACTTTTGCATTGTGGTTGATGTTATCTAATCTCCGCTGTTCATTTAAAGCAGTATCTATCCTTCTCGCTAATCCAAAGGTTTTCCAAGCAAACTGGTTTTGAATGTGACTGGTCGATTTCTCATGTTTGTTAGTGCCCCTTGATAGATTTTTTAAATCTCCAAATCCAGCATTTGTCCAAACATTATCTGTAGTGGAGAATAAAATACACGGAAAGCAGTATAGGCGATTCTTTGTAGCACAGCCACACAGCCATTCTTTCCTTTGATACCATTCAATTTGGAATGTACGTGTCATCGTTTTGTCTTTTTGAAGTAAGTCCTTCAGCTCAGGCATTGGTCTTCCTGTATTTATTACTTCTTTTTTTGCGGGAAAGTCCAATCTTGAGAAATTTCTAAGGCTGGATATAGTGTTTTCCATTCTGCACAAATTTGAATACTGAACAGAACACCTGGCAACAGAGAAAAAAAAAAAAAAAAAGAGAAATCAGAAGGAGAGAACTAGAGTTAATAAAAGTAAATCTAAAAATAAACATATTGTGTAAAAAACAACAAACAACTTACTTGTTTTTTTGCATAAAGAACATCTAGAAATGCTCTGTGTAGTGTTGCCCTGTCCTTATTGCGATATGGGAGCTGATATCTTTTAAACGGCAGTCAGATTCTGAATAGCTATCTACGCATGCGCAACAACACGAGGTCAAGGTCAAAAGGAATTTGAATACACCACAGTAAAAAAACACTAAGATGGATAAACATATGTAGACTGTCACATAAGATAGCAGATGACATTGGTTAGTGGGAACTTACAGGTTTCAGTAGATATATTTTCACTAACGTCAAAACCGCCCAATTTTTAATTTTTTTTAATTTTTTAAAATAACCTTATTATGGGGTAAAGAAAAGCACACAAATCTAGCTTTCTATCCTCTAAACTTTATTAATACCGAAGAAGAAGGTATCTGCCTTTAAAGGGAACAGTAAACAACTTGTTATTACAAGACATTTCTCTTTTGTTGCTAAACAATAACATCAGTCTAGTCTTAAAAAGACACAAAACACAGTCATGTATGCTCATGATTCAGACTGAGCAGCAATGCTTACTTCACAATTTATTTGATAACATTTGCTTCATTCTGTTAGTATCCTTTGTTGAAGGAACAGAAATGCACTACTAGGAGCTAGCAGAACACATCAGGTGAGCCAAGAGGTAACCGACTTAAGAGTAAAGTTTTGATTATGTGTTTAACCTCTCTGCGCGGTTTAATAGCAAATCCGCAAAACAAATACAATTTTTTAAAAGATTTGTACCTCAAGTACAAAAACAAACATCAAAAAGAATACAATCTACACCAATTCTCCAAAAATGACAGCAGCAGCCAAGATAAAAGAAAACATTTTTTACACAGTATAATTATATACAGACAAGACAATACATGACTCACATACAGTCTGGTATTAAGTTTAAAGGGACATTTCATCCCAAAATTGTATCCAACTGATGATCAGTTTGCATAATTATAGCATGTTTCTGAATCTGAATTGTGCAAACTTATCAGTCCTATTTTTATTTGCTTCATCTTTCATCTTTGCCATTGCACTCTCATTAGACCTGATCTACCAGACCAGTTCATCTTTCATCTTTGCCATTGCACTCTCAGACCTGACCTACCACTACCAGTTCACTTCAACAGTACATTTTGAAGTTCAGGTTAGTGACTGTACTCAGAATCAGATTATGTGCACTGGTGATATGTAGACTATTTTCTGCTGAGTACCTTTTATTTATTCACCTGATGATACACTCGTGTAGCTGCTGCTGTATCATCAGGTGAATAAAAGGTACTTAGCAGAAAATAGTATACATATTATATGATATCAACTGTGCACATAATCTGATTCTGAGTACAGTCACTAACCTGAACTTCTAAACGTACTGTTGAAATGAACTGGTCACTGTCGGAATACACATATGGTGACATAGAATTACAGCGGGCAACTGTGCATATTACTAAAACGTGATACAGATTAGGCAAAACAATGCACTATTTACAGTTTTACAAAGAATATTATTTACAGAAAAGCATAATCTAGCAGTCATATCCATTCCATATCAGTAATAAACAACAGTATGACATGAAACAGTACAGCATGTCATTTTTATATTCACATTATAGAATTCCAATCAAACTCTAAATTGCCAGGCGTGACAGAAAAACCAACAAACCAGAAAATCTCATAGTGATAGCTAACCACACAGGGTTTTTAGAATTCTATAAATACTGTAGAGTAGATAGACACTGACACATAAACCATATAACTGTCACCTGTTGCAGCATTTATATGTGATTGATTTCATGGTATCTCATTCTCTTGTAAGCAAGAAAAACAAAAAGTAAAAAAACAAAAAATAAAACCAAAACACATTTCTTTTGAAAATGTCAATGATTAGGAAGAAAGTTAGAATACAAGGCATTAGGCCAAACACAAAGCAATGGTTTGTTGGTTTGCAATGCTAATTTAGTTAATATTCCCATTAGCAAAATAATACAAACATGAAGCTCTTCAGAATTGAATGCAACCGGTTGGGCTCAGTAAACACGTGATGGAACAGAACAGAGAATTTAATGCCTTAACCCCTTAATGACCGAGGACGTGCAGGGTACGTCCTCAAAAAAAAGGCAGTTAACGCCTGAGGACGTACCCTGCACGTCCTCGGTGTGGAAAGCAGCTGGAAGCGATCCTGCTCGCTTCCAGCTGCTTTCCGGTTATTGCAGTGATGCCTCGATATGGAGGCATCTTGCAATAACCTTACATGGCCATCCGATGCAGAGAGAGCCACTCTGTGGCCCTCTCTGCACCGGACATCGATGGCCGGTATCGTTGGTGGGTGGGAGCCGACTTGGGAGGCGGGTGGGCGGCCATCGGTGTGCCGTGTGACGTCGAGGGGGGGCGGGATCGGGCGCGGGACCGTCGGGGGCGCGCACGGACGCGGGCGCGTGCACGGGGCGGGAGCGGGTGGGAACCGCTACACTACGGAAAGTGAATAAAAAGTAAAATGTTAAGTGGCCTAGGCACACCAAAAAAATAAACACTAAAAGAGATCGTGGAGGGGTGGGGGGTTGGTTTTTGTGTGGGGGGGAAGCTACACTACAGAAAAGTCTAAAAAATGTAAAACAAATACATTTTTTCTTCTAAACTGGGTACTGGCAGACAGCTGCCAGTACCCAAGATGGCGCCCATTAAGTTAGAGTGGGAGGGTTATAGAGCTGTTTGGGGGGGATCAGTGAGGTTGGGGGCTAAGGGGGGATAGTACACAACAGCATATGTAAATATGCTTTAAAAAAAAAACACCAAAAAATACAAATATAGCTTTTATTTTAGTACTGGCAGACTTTCTGCCAGTACTTAAGATGGCGGGGACAATTGTGGGGTGGGGGAGGGAAGAGAGCTGTTTGGGAGGGATCAGGGGGTCTGATGTTTCAGGTGGGAGGCTGAGCTCTACACTAAATCTAATATTAACCCTGCAAGCTCCCTACAAGCTACCTAATTAACCCCTTCACTGCTAGCCATAATACACGTGTGATGCGCAGCGGCATTTAGCAGCCTTCAAAATACCAAAAAGCAACGCCAAAGCCATATATGTCTGCTATTTCTGAACAAAGGGGATCCCAGAGAAGCATTTAGAACCATTTGTGCCATAACTGCACAAGCTGTTTGTAAATGATTTCAGTGAGAAACCTAAAATTTTGAAAAATTTTACGTTTTTTTTAATTTGATCGCATTTGGCGGTGAAATGGTGGCATGAAATATACCAAAATGGGCCTAGATCAATACTTGGGGTTGTCTACTACACTACACTAAAGCTAAAATTACCCCAAAAAGCTCCCTACATGCTCCCTAATTAACCCCTTCACTGCTGGGCATAATACACGTGTGGTGCGCAGTGGCATTCTAATTACCAAAAAGCAACACCAAAGCCATATAAGTATGCTATTTCTGAACAAAGGGGATCCCAGAGAAGAATTTACAACCATTTGTGCCATAATTGCACAAGCTGTTTGTAAATAATTTCAGTGAGAAACCTAAAGTTTGTGAAAAAGTGAACGATTTTTTTTATTTGATCGCATTTGGCGGTGAAATGGTGGCATGAAATATACCAAAATGGGCCTAGATCAATACTTTGGGATGTCTTCTAAAAAAAAATATATACATGTCAATGGATATTCAGAGATTCCTGAAAGATATCAGGGTTCCAATGTAACTAGCGCTAATTTTGAAAAAAAAATGGTTTGGAAATAGCAAAGTGCTACTTGTATTTATTTCCCTATAACTTGCAAAAAAAGCAAAGAACATGTAAACATTGGGTATTTCTAAACTCAGCATAATATTTAGAAACTATTTAGCATGGGTGTTTTTTGGTGGTTGTAGATATGTAACAGATTTTGGGGGTCAAAGTTAGAAAAAGTGGGGGTTTTTTTCAATTTTTCCTCATATTTTATAATTTTTTTTATAGTAAATTATACGATATGATGAAAATATTGGTATCTTTAGAAAGTCCATTTAATGGCGAGAAAAATGGTATATAATATGTGTGGGTACAGTAAATGAGTAAGAGGAAAATTACAGCTAAACACAAACACCGCAAAAATGTAAAAATAGCCTTGGTCCCAAACGGACAGAAAATGGAAAAGTGCTGTGGTCATTAAGGGGTTAAAGGGTCATGATACCCAATTTTTTTTCTTTCATGATTTCGAAAGAGCATGTCATTTTAAACAACTTTCTAATTTACTTCTATTATCTAATTTGCTTCATTCTCTTGATATCACTTGCTGAAAAGCATATCTAGATTTGCTCAGTAGCTGCTGATTAGTTGCTGCACATAAAGGCCTTGTGTGATTGGCTCACACATGTACATTGCTATTTCTTCAACAAAGGATATCTAAAGAATTGAGCAAATTAGATAATAGAAGTAAATTGGAAAGTTGTTTAAAATTGCATGCCCTATCTGAATCATGAAAGTTTAATTTTGACTAGACTGTCCCTTTACCTAAGTTTCTACCTAGCTGGAGTCTGGAGTGATGCTACACTTGTGATTATGTCATTTTTACATCAAAGCTGCTTGGTAACCATATGGGCATCTATGGATTCGATCTAGACTATTGTGAGTTATGTATCTGTCACATGACACTCCATTTGCATAGTCCAGGTACCTTACTTGGCACTCTAGGAGTTACATTGAAGGAGAACTGCTTAACTCCACCTACCCAAATATTTAATAAAATAACTCATATTCTAGTCTTTAGAACAGCACAGAACTCACACATTATTATAAAAATGTGTGAGTTCTGTCTTCTGTGCTGTTCTAAAGACTTGAATATGAGTTATTTTATTAAATATTTGGGTAGGTAGAGTAGAGCAGTTCTCCTTTAATGTAACTCCTAGAGTGCCAAGTACCTGGACTATGCAAATGGCGTGTCGTGTGACAGATACATACACAAGTGTCACTATACAATTGACAAACCACAGGGCTAGGGTGCATTTTATAACATTTTATAAATATACAGAGTTACAGGGTGATTTTTTACAAATTTGGAATCTTGTAGTTGAACAAAACAAACCCCCTTATGGGTCATGGTACCATATATCAAACAAACAGAATTCTAGCACATATTTTTCAACATTAATTTTTTGAACAACACAAACATTTAAATAAAGTGCAGTTTCACTTCACACTGCAAGTTAAGCAAAAGACTGATGTACAGGGAGGATCTTTTACAGATAATGTCTCAATTGTATAGTTTTTTGTTTTTAACAACTGTACGTTTGCTTCACCTCAATGGGAGCGTCACATTGTAAATAATAGCCATGTTTATCACGCATTGCATGATCTTCTGTAGGTAGAGCAGATGGGGGCTGCATGCGTATTTTTTGCAGGGCCATAATGTACTTGCAGAAGTTGCAGAGCTGTATTGGTAATCATTGTTAAAGTGACTGATTAACACTATGGGGAGGGTCTATATATAAACATGCTAAACTGGCACAAATTGATTTTTATTTATTTATTTTTTTAGCTCAAGCTCTTCTGAAAATGACTTTGCTGTTTTGTATGCTTATGGCCTCATGCGTGTATCATTATTCTCCGTAGCATGAAAAGAGCAGAACAGAACAGTCAGATAAAACACACATTGGAAGGACTACATTAACAGCACTCATGGGATTAAAGGTACATTGAACCCATTTTTTTTCTTTCATGACTCAGATGGAGAATACCATTTTAATAACTTTCTAATTTACTTCTATTATCTAATTTGCTTCATTCTCTTGATATTCTTTCCTGAAAAGTATATGTAGATAGGCTCAGTAGCTTCTGATTGGTATCTGCACTTAGATGCCTCATGTGATTGGCTCACCCATGTGTATTGCTATTTCTTTAACAAAAGAATGAAGCAAATTAGATAATAGAAGTAAATAGGAATGTTGTTTAAAATCGTATTTTCTATCTGAATCATGAAAGTAAATTTTGTGGCTTAATTTCCCTTTAAGTAAAAAATGAGGAGGTCTCAAAATTGCAAATATACCTTGAATATGTGTGGGAACAAGGTGACCTTATTAACACTATATGAAAGGGGGGGGGGAATAAATTAAAAACAGAATTTATGCTTACCTGATAAATTACTTTCTCCAACGGTGTGTCCGGTCCACGGCGTCATCCTTACTTGTGGGATATTCTCCTCCCCAACAGGAAATGGCAAAGAGTCCCAGCAAAGCTGGCTACATAGTCCCTCCTAGGCTCCGCCCACCCCAGTCATTCGACCAACGGACAGGAGGAAATATATATAGGAGAAACCATATGGTACCGTGGTGACTGTAGTTAGAGAAAATAATTCATCAGACCTGATTAAAAAACCAGGGCGGGCCGTGGACCGGACACACCGTTGGAGAAATTAATTTATCAGGTAAGCATAAATTCTGTTTTCTCCAACATTGGTGTGTCCGGTCCACGGCGTCATCCTTACTTGATGGAACCAATACCAAAGCTTTAGGACACGGATGAAGGGAGGGAGCAAATCAGGTTACCTAAACGGAAGGCACCACAGCTTGCAAAACCTTTCTCCCAAAAATAGCCTCCGAAGAAGCAAAAGTATCAAATTTGTAAAATTTGGCAAAAGTGTGCAGTGAAGACCAAGTCGCTGTCTTACATATCTGGTGAACAGAAGCCTCGTTCTTGAAGGCCCATGTGGAAGCCACAGCCCTAGTGGAGTGAGCTGTGATTCTTTCAGGAGGCTGCCGTCCGGCAGTCTCATAAGCCAATCGGATGATGCTTTTAAGCCAAAAGGAAAGAGAGGTAGAAGTCGCTTTTTGACCTCTCCTTTTACCAGAATAAACAACAAACAAGGAAGATGTTTGTCTGAAATCTTTTGTAGCCTCTAAATAGAATTTTAGAGCACGGACTACGTCCAAATTGTGTAACAAACGTTCCTTCTTTGAAACTGGATTCGGACACAAAGAAGGTACAACTATCTCCTGGTTAATATTTTTGTTAGAAACAACCTTAGGAAGAAAACCAGGCTTAGTACGCAAAACCACCTTATCTGCATGGAACACCAGATAGGGCGGAGAACACTGCAGAACAGATAACTCTGAAACTCTTCTAGCAGAAGAAATTGCAACCAAAAACAAAACTTTCCAAGATAGCAACTTAATATCTATGGAATGTAAAGGTTCAAACGGAACCCCTTGAAGAACTGAAAGAACTAGATTTAGACTCCAGGGGGGAGTCAAAGGTCTGTAAACAGGCTTGATCCTAACCAGAGCCTGAACAAATGCTTGAACATCTGGCACAGCTGCCAGTCTTTTGTGTAGTAAGACAGATAAAGCAGAGATCTGTCCCTTTAGATAACTTGCAGATAATCCTTTCTCCAAACCTTCTTGTAGAAAGGAGAGAATCTTAGGAATTTTTATCTTATCCCATGGGAATCCTTTGGATTCACACCAACAGATATATTTTTCCATATTTTATGGTAAATCTTTCTAGTTACCGGTTTTCTGGCCTGAACCAGAGTATCTATCACAGAATCTGAAAACCCACGCTTCGATAGAATCAAGCGTTCAATCTCCAAGCCGTCAGCTGGAGGGAGACCAGATTTGGATGTTCGAATGGACCCTGAACAAGAAGGTCCTGTCTCAAAAGGTAGCTTCCATGGTGGAGCCGATGACATATTCACCAGGTCTGCATACCAAGTCCTGCGTGGCCACGCAGGAGCTATCAAGATCACCGAGGCCCTCTCCTGATTGATCCTGGCTACCAGCCTGGGAATGAGAGGAAACGGTGGAAATACATAAGCTAGGTTGAAGGTCCAAGGTGCTACTAGTGCATCTACTAGAGTCGCCTTGGGATCCCTGGATCTGGACCCGTAGCAAGGAACCTTGAAGTTCTGACGAGACGCCATCAGATCCATGTCTGGAATGCCCCATAATTGAGTTATTTGGGCAAAGATCTCCGGATGGAGTTCCCACTCCCCCGGATGGAATGTCTGACGACTCAGAAAATCCGCCTCCCAGTTTTCCACACCTGGGATGTGGATCGCAGACAGGTGGCAGGAGTGATCCTCCGCCCATTGAATTATTTTGGTCACTTCTTTCATCGCCAGGGAACTCCTTGTTCCCCCCTGATGATTGATATACGCAACGGTCGTCATGTTGTCTGATTGGAACCTTATGAATCTGGCCTTTGCTAGTTGAGGCCAAGTCCTGAGAGCATTGAATATCGCTCTGAGTTCCAGAATGTTTATCGGGAGAAGAGACTCTTCCCGAGACCATAGACCCTGAGCATTTAGGGATTCCCAGACCGCGCCCCAGCCCACTAGACTGGCGTCGGTCGTGACAATGACCCACTCTGGTCTGCGGAAGCTCATTCCCTGGGACAGATGGTCCAGGGTCAGCCACCAACGGAGTGAATCTCTGGTCTTCTGATCTACTTGAATCATTGGAGACAAGTCTGTATAGTCCCCATTCCACTGTTTGAGCATGCACAGTTGTAATGGTCTTAGATGAATTTGTGCAAAAGGAACTATGTCCATTGTTGCAACCATCAACCCTACTATTTCCATGCACTGCGCTATGGAAGGACGAGGAACAGAATGAAGCACTTGACAAGAGCTTAGAAGTTTTGATTTTCTGACCTCTGTCAGAAAAATCCTCATTTCTAAGGAATCTATTATTGTTCCCAAGAAGGGAACTCTTGTCGACGGAGACAGAGAACTTTTTTCTATGTTCACCTTCCATCCGTGTGATCTGAGAAAGGCTAGAACTATGTCTGTATGAGCCTTTGCTTTTGACAGGGACGACGCTTGTATTAGAATGTCGTCCAAGTAAGGTACTACTGCAATGCCCCTCGGTCTTAGAACCGCTAGAAGGGACCCTAGCACCTTTGTGAAAATCCTTGGAGCAGTGGCTAACCCGAATGGGAGGGCCACAAACTGGTAATGCTTGTCCAGAAAAGCGAACCTTAGGAACTGATGATGTTCTTTGTGGATAGGAATATGTAGGTACGCATCCTTTAGATCCACGGTAGTCATAAATTGACTTTCCTGGATAGTGGGTAGAATCGTTTGAATGGTTTCCATCTTGAACGATGGTACCCTGAGAAATTTGTTTAGGATCTTCAAATCCAAAATTGGTCTGAAAGTTCCCTCTTTTTTGGGAACTACGAACAGATTGGAATAAAATCCCATTCCTTGTTCCTTTATTGGAACTGGGTGTATCACTCCCATCTTTAACAGGTCTTCTACACAAAGTAAGAATGCCTGTCTCTTTATTTGGTTTGAGGATAAGTGAGACATGTGGAACCTTCCCCTTGGGGGTAGTTCCTTGAATTCCAGGAGATAACCCTGAGAAACTATTTCTAGCGCCCAGGGATCCTGAACATCTCTTGCCCAAGCCTGAGCAAAGAGAGAGAGTCTGCCCCCCACTAGATCCGGTCCCGGATCGGGGGCTACTCCTTCATGCTGTTTTGTTAGCAGCGGCAGGCTTCTTGGCCTGCTTACCCTTGTTCCAGCCTTGCATCGGTTGCTTAGAGGATGCAGAATTAGAGGCCGGTCCGTTCCTGAAATTGCGAAAGGAACGAAAATTAGACTTATTTTTAGCCTTGAAAGACCTATCTTGTGGAAGGGCGTGGCCCTTTCCCCCAGTGATGTCTGAAATAATCTCTTTCAATTCTGGTCCAAATAGAGTTTTACCTTTGAAAGGGATGTTAAGCAATTTTGTCTTGGATGACACATCCGCTGACCAAGACTTTAGCCAAAGCGCTCTGCGCGCCACAATAGCAAACCCTGAATTTTTCGCCGCTAATCTAGCTAATTGCAAAGCGGCATCTAAAATAAAAGAGTTAGCCAATTTAAGTGCGTGAACTCTGTCCATAACCTCCTCATATGGAGTCTCTCTACTGAGCGACTTTTCTAGTTCCTCGAACCAGAACCACGCTGCTGTAGTGACAGGAACAATGCACGAAATTGGTTGTAGAAGGTAACCTTGCTGTACAAAAATCTTTTTAAGCAAACCTTCCAATTTTTTATCCATAGGATCTTTGAAAGCACAACTATCTTCGATAGGAATAGTAGTGCGTTTGTTTAGAGTAGAAACTGCCCCCTCGACCTTAGGGACTGTCTGCCATAAGTCCTTTCTGGGGTCGACCATAGGAAATAATTTCTTAAATATAGGGGGGGGAACAAAAAGGTATGCCGGGCTTTTCCCACTCTTTATTTACTATGTCCGCCACCCGCTTGGGTATACGAAAAGCGTCGGGGTGCACTGGAACCTCTAGAAACTTGTCCATCTTGCATAATTTCTCTGGAATGACCAAGTTGTCACAATCATCCAGAGTACATAACACCTCCTTAAGCAGTGCGCGGAGATGTTCTAATTTAAATTTAAATGTCACAACATCAGGTTCAGCTTGTTGAGAAATCTTTCCTGAATCTGAGATTTCTCCATCTGACAAAACCTCCCTCATGGCCCCTTCAGATTGGTGTGAGGGTATGACAGAACAATTATCATCAGCGCCGTCTTGCTCTTCAGTGTTTAAAACAGAGCAATTGCGCTTTCTCTGATAAGTAGGCATTTTGGATCAAATATTTGCTATGGAGTTATCCATTACAGCCGTTAATTGTTGCATGGTAATAAGCATTGGCGCACTAGATGTACTAGGGGCCTCCTGCGTGGGCAAAACTGGTGTAGACACAGTAGGAGATGATGTAGTATCATGTTTACTCCCCTCATCTGAGGAATCATCTTGGGCAATTTCATTATCTGTGGCAGTACTGTCCTTACTTTGTTTGGACGCTATGGCACAATTATCACATAAATTTAAATGGGGAGACACATTGGCTTTCATACATATAGAACATAGCTTATCTGAAGGTACAGACATGTTAAACAGGCTTAAACTTGTCAACAAAGCACAAAAAACGTTTTAAAACAAAACCGTTACAGTCTCTTCAAATTTTAAACAGAAAACACTTTATTACTGAATATGTGAAAAAGTATGAAGGAATTGTTCAAAAATTACCAAAATTTCACCAGTGTCTTAAAGCATTAATAGTATTGCACACCAAATTTCAGAGCTTTAACCATTAAAATAACGGAACCGGAGCCGTTTATAAATTTAACCCCTATACAGTCCCAGCTATAGTCTTTGCTGAGACCCAACCAAGCCCAGAGGGGAATACGATACCAATTGACGCCTTCTAGAAGCTTTTCCAGCAATTTTTAGATCCTCACACATGCATCTGCATGCCCTGCTCTCAAAAAACAACTGCGCAGTAATGGCGCGAAAATGAGGCTCAGTCTATAACTAGGAAGGCCCCCTGACTGGAAAAGGTGTCTAACACAGTGCCTGCCGTTTAATAAACGTTCCCCAAGTTTATAAATGCAAATTGTCAGCCTAAATCTGAATAAAATGCCCAAATAAAGCAATCGATTTAGCCCATAAAAATGTCTACCAGTTTTTTAGCCCATAATAAGCCCTTTATTCTGTTTGTTTGACTAAGAAAATGGCTTACCGGTCCCCATGAAGGGGAATGACAGCCTTCCAGCATTACATGGTCTTGTTAGAAATATGGCTAGTCATACCTTAAGCAGAAAAGTCTGCTAACTGTTTCCCCCAACTGAAGTTACTTCATCTCAACAGTCCTATGTGGAAACAGCAATCGATTTTAGTTACTGTCTGCTAAAATCATCTTCCTCTCACAAACAGAAATCTTCATCTTTTTCTGTTTCAGAGTAAATAGTACATACCAGCACTATTTTAAAATAACAAACACTTGATAGAAGAATAAAAACTACATTTAAACACCAAAAAACTCTTAACCATCTCCGTGGAGATGTTGCCTGTGCAACGGCAAAGAGAATGACTGGGTGGGCGGAGCCTAGGAGGGACTATGTGGCCAGCTTTGCTGGGACTCTTTGCCATTTCCTGTTGGGGAGGAGAATATCCCACAAGTAAGGATGACGCCGTGGACCGGACACACCAATGTTGGAGAAACATAACTTAATATGCAGATAAAGATTAAAACTGGAATCACTTTATTAAAAACACCCTTAGGATTTCTCATTAGGTAAGTACTGTTGCATAGTAAAAGGTAATAGTGTGCTTTAGGTGCTTGGTTAAATCACATAAAACTGACGTATTGCCATTTGGGTATAGCAATTTTATGTAAATAACATGAGAATGTCTAAATAGCAGAAATGTCAATGTCAATTCTGCTATTTAGACATTCTTAGGTTATTTGTACAGGTTATTTACCTTAACTTGCTATACCCAAATGGCAATACGTCAGTTTTATGTGATTTAACCAAGCACCTAAAGCACACTATTACCTTTACTATGCAACAGTACATACCTAATGAGAAATCCTAAGTGTGTTTTTAATAAAGTGATTCCAGTTTTAATCTTTATCTGCATATTAAAAGTTATGTTTTAAATTATTTTTCCCCACTTTCATACAGTGTTAATAAGGTCACCTTGTTCCCACACACATATTCAAGCCATATTAAGAATATGTATGTGGGAACAAGGTGACATTATTAACACTATATGAAAGAGGAAAAAAAAAAAAAATTAAAACATTACTTTTCATATGCAGATATTATCTGCATATTATTAAAAGTTATGTTTTAAAGTTATGTTTTAATTTATTTTCCCCCATTTCATAGTGTTAATAAGGTCACCTTGTTGTTCCCACACACACATTCAAGCAGGTATATTTTGCAATTTTGCTACGTCCTCATTTTGAACTTAATGATGAGTGGCAGTGCTGCTGTAACTGTTATAGTATGTGATGTGACGCAGCAAAAAGGATTCAGAATCCATTTCCTATTAGTGCCAGGTGCCCAGTGAGACAGACTGACTAATGCTAAACTTGATTTGAAATGGACTGTGTAGAATATTTTGTGGTAGAAATATATAAACAATTTTGCCTTTAATGGCCCCAAGTGTGATACAAGTTTCTAGAGGGGGCATTTTGAAAGGTAGAGTATGTGCATGCCTCCTGCATGGGCATGTAATGGAGTAAGTCAGACTCAGATTAGGAAAGCACTAGCAGAGGTTTTGAACTTAGAGATAGAAGAACTCAGAAGGAATTAGTAAATAAATTATATCATTATAAATTATGATGACATGAGTCTCTGATGATTCCGATCACAGGCTCAAACAGCTTCCTTGGAAGTTTATTTACTTGAACTTCAATAACTTCTCTCCTCCAATACCTCCATAATATCATAATTCAAGGCTCTTCCACTCCCTTCCTTTTCCTCATCACTTGTCTTCCAAAATCCATAGAACTTGGAAGACAAGTGATGAGGAAAAGGAAGGGAGTGGAAGAGCCTTGAAGTAGGTGATATTATGGAGGTATTGGAGGAGAGAAGTTCTTGAAGTTCTCAAGTAAATAAACTTCCAAGGAAGCTGTGTGAGGCGAGCCTGTGATCGGAATCATCAGAGACACTAAGTGCGCAACACCGCCATGACTGTCACTGTGACAGTCATGGCGGCGTTGCGCACTTAGTAAACTAACTTAAAAAACTAAGGCAGCGGCAGCTAAGCAGCTTAAAGCTCTTAGCACTCCAGTCCTCGTGAGTGAGTCATGATCTCTAACACTGACTAAACAATAACGCACAGTAACACTACTCTCACTGGGTCTGGAGGACTCTGCCTCTCTGTTACTGTACTGTTAGCCACACCACCCACCACTCACTGGCACTGACCGACGGTCTGACCTGTCACCACCTCCTGAGTCCTGACCAGCCACTAGAGTCAACAGTCAAGCAAGCTAGCAATTTCACTGCTGCATTGATTTGAATTGATTCAGCTCAGCCCTCAGCTCACCTACCTGGCTAGTAGCTACGCTCCGGCTGGGCTCCTAGTCCTCCTGACGTCCAACTCCGGCTGACACCTGACACGACTGACTCCTGCTCCACAACAGAACACAGACAGTCCACTCCGACTCCTCCTGACCGTCACCGACTCACTCCTCACACAACTGGGCTGGCCTAGGTCACGCTGAGAGGGAGAACTGCATATTAAAAGTTATGTTTTACATTATTTTTCCCCACTTTCATACAGTGTTAATAAGGTCACCTTGTTCCCACACACATATTCAAGCCATATTAAGAATATGTATGTGGGAACAAGGTGACATTATTAACACTATATGAAAGAGGAAAAAAAAATTAAAACATTACTTAAACCGAGGCCCCCCCACATCGCAAACCCTATAATAAAATGATTTAACCCCTAATCTGCCGACCGGACACTGCCACCACCTACATTATAGCTATGAACCCCTAATCTGCTTTCCCTAACATCACTAACGATGACTAACGATTGGATCAGCCAATAGAATGCGAGGTCAATTCTACTGGCTGATCCAATCGGATTGAACTTCAATCCGATTGGCTGATTAAATCAACCAAATCGGATTTTTCCTACCTTAATTCCGATTGGCTGATAGAATCCTATCAGCCAATTGGAATTCGAGGGACGCCATCTTGGATGACGTCATTTAAAGGAACCTTCATTCGTCGTTAGTCGTCGGGAAGAAGAGGTTGCTCTGCATCGGATGTCTTGAAGATGGACCCGCTCTGCGCCGGATAGATGAAGATAGAAGATGCCGCTTGGATGAAGGACTTCTGCTGGATGGAGGACCTCTTCTGCCCCGATCGGATGAAGACTTCTGCCGCTCCGGATGTCCTCTTCTGGCTCATTGCTGCCCGGCTGGGTGAACACGGCTCAAGGTAGGGTGATCTTCAATGGGGTAGTGTTAGGTTTTTTTAAGGGGGGATCTTGTGGGTTTTAGAGTAGGGGTGTGTGGGTGGTGTGTTGTAATGTTGGGGGGGGTCATATTTTTTTTTACAGGTAAAAGAGCTGATTACTTTGGGGCAATGCCCCGCAAAAAGCCCTTTTAAGGGCTGGTAAAAGAGGTGATTACTTTTGTAATTTAGTATAGGGTAGGGAATTTTATTCTGGGGGGCTATTTTATTAGGGGCTTAGATTAGGTGTGATTAGATTAAAATTCTTGTAATATTTTTTTATTTTTTTTGTAATATAGTTTAGTTTATTTAATTGTATTTTAGTTTAGATCATTGTAGGTAATTTATTTAATTAATTTATTGATAGTGTAGTGTTAGGTGTATTTGTAACTTAGGTTAGGATTTATTTTACAGGTAATTTTGTAATTATTTTAACTAGGTAGCTATTAAATAGTTATTAACTATTTAATAGCTATTCTACCTAGTTAAAATAAATACAAAGTTGCCTGTAAAATAAATATAAATCCTAAAATAGCTGCAATGTAATTATATTATAGATATTTTAGGGTTTATTTTATAGGTAAGTATTTAGTTTTAAATAGGAATAATTTATTTAATTATAGTAAATTTATTTAGATTTCTTTAAATTATATTTAACTTAGGGGGGTGTTAGGGTTAGACTTAGGTTTAGGGGTTAATAACTTTATTATAATAGCGGCGACGTTGGGGCGGCAGATTAGGGGTTAATAATTGTAGGTAGGTGGGGGCAATGTTAGGGAGGGCAGATTAGGGGTTAATAAAATTTATTATAGTATTTGCGAGGCGGGAGTGCGGCGGTTTAGGGGTTAATACATTTATTATAGTGGTGGTGATGTCTGGTCGGCAGATTAGGCGTTAATAAGTGTAGGTAGGTGGCGACGACGACGGGGGCAGATTAGGGGTTAATAAATATAATCTAGGTGTCGGCGATGTTAGGGGCAGCAGATTAGGGGTTCATAGGGATAATGTAGGTGGCGGCGGTGTCTGGAGCGGCATATTAGGGGTTAATAATATAATGCAGGTGGCGACGATGGCGGGGGCGGCAGATTAGGGGTTAATAAGTGTAAGATTAGGGGTGTTTAGACTCGGGGTTCATGTTAGGTGTAGACTTAGAAAGTGTTTCCCCATAGGAAACAATGGGGCTGCGTTAGGAGCTGAACGCTGCTTTTTTGCAGGTGTTAGGGTTTTTTTCAGCCGTCTCAGCCCCATTGTTTCCTATGGGGAAATCGTGCACGAGCACGTTTTTCCAGCTTACCGCTACCGTAAGCAACGCTGGTATTACAGGTAGAAATGGAGCTAAATTTTGCTCAACGCTCACTTTTCTGAGGCTAACGCAGCCATTCAGAAAATTTGTAATACCAGCGTTGTTTAAAGGGAGCGCTGGAAAAAAACAAAATTTATGATTACCTGATACATTTCTCTATCTCTTGTGGTGTATCCAGTCCACGGGTTCATCCATTACTTGTGGAATATTCTCCTTCCCAACAGGAAGTTGCAAAGAGGACACCCACAGCAGAGCTGTCTATATAGCTCCTCCCCTAACCCTCACCTCCAGTCATTCGACCGAAGACAAGTAAGAAAAAGGAGAAACTATAGGGTGCAGTGGTGACTGTAGTTTTAAAAATAAAAACACCTGCCTTAAAGTGACAGGGCGGGCCGTGGACTGGATACACCACAAGAGAGAAATTTATCAGGTAAGCATAAATTTTGTTTTCTCTTGTAAGGTGTATCCAGTCCACGAGTTCATCCATTAATTGTGGGATACCAATACCAAAGCTTTAGGACACGGATGAAGGGAGGGACAAGGCAGGAACTTAAAAAGGAAGGCACCACTGCCTGCAAGACCTTTCTCCCAAAAATAGCCTCCGAGGAAGCAAAAGTATCAAATTTGTAGAATTTAGAAAAAGTATGAAGCGAAGACCAAGTCGCCGCCTTACAAATCTGTTAAACAGAGGCCTCATGTTTAAAAGCCCAAGTGGAAGCTACCGCTCTAGTAGAATGAGCTGTAATTCTTTCAGGAGGCTGCTGGCCAGCAGTCTCATAAGCTAACCAGATTATGCTTCTCAGCCAAAAAGAAAGAGAAGTTGCCGAAGCCTTTTGGCCTCTCCTCCTCCCAGAGTAGACAACAACAATGCAGATGTTTGACGAAAATCCTTAGTAGCTTGTAAATAAAACTTTAAAGCACGAACCATGTCAAGATTGTGTAACAGACGTTCCTTCTTTGAAGAAGGATTAGGACACAGTGACGGAACAACAATTTCCTGATTGATATTCTTATTAGATACTACCTTAGGAAGAAACCCAGGTTTGGTACACAAAACTACCTTATCTGCATGGAAGATCAGATAAGGGGAGTCACACTGTAAGGCAGATAACTCCGAAACTCTTCGAGCCGAAGAGATAGCTACTAAGAACAGAACTTTCCAAGATAAAAGCTTGATATCTATGGAATGCAAAGGTTCAAACGGAACCCCTTGAAGAACTTTAAGAACTAAATTTAAACTCCATGGCGGAGCAACAGGTTTAAACACAGGCTTGATTCTAACTAAAGCCTGACAAAACGCCTGAACGTCTGGAACATCTGCCAGACACTTGTGCAAAAGGACAGAGTAGTGATCTGTCCCTTTAAGGAATTATCTGATAATCCCTTTTCCAATCCTTCTTGGAGAAAAGATAAAATCCTAAGAATCCTGACCTTACACCATGAGTAACCCTTGGATTCACACCAATGAAGATATTTACACCATATCTTATGATAGATTTTTCTGGTGACAGGCTTTCAAGCCTGAATCAAAGTATCAATGACCGACTCGGAGAAACCACGTTTTGATAAAATCAAGCGTTCAATCTCCAAGCAGTCAGCCGCAGAGAAATTAGATTTGGATGTTTGAATGGACCTTGGAGTAGAAGGTCCTGCCTCAGCGGCAGAGTCCATGGTGGAAAGGATGACATGTCCACCAGATCTGCATACCAAGTCCTGCGTGCCCACGCAGGTGCTATCAAAATCACTGAAGCTCTCTCCTGCTTGATCTTGGCAATCAGACGAGGGAGGAGAGGAAATGGTGGAAACACATAAGCCAGGCTGAAGGACCAGGGCACTGCTGGAGCATCTATCAGTGCTGCCTGGGGATCCCTTGACCTGGACCCGTAACAAGGAAGCTTGGCGTTCTGACGAGACGCCATCAGATCCAGTTCTGGTTTGCCCCATAGTTGAATCAGCTGGGCAAATACCTCCGGATGGAGCTCCCACTCCCCCGGATGAAAAGTCTGCCGACTTAGAAAATCCGCCTCCCAGTTCTCTACTCCTGGGATATGGATAGCTGAAAGATGGCAAGAGTGAGCCTCTGCCCATAGAATTATCTTGGAAACCTCCATCATTGCCAGGGGACTCCTTGTTCCCCCCTGATGGTTGATATAGGCTACAGTCGTGATGTTGTCTGACTGAAATCTGATGAACCTGACCGCAGCCAGTTGAGGCCATGCCTGAAGAGCATTGAATATCGCTCTCAATTCCAGAATGTTTATCGGGAGGAGGGCTTCCTCCTGAGTCCACAAACCCTGAGCTTTCAGGGAGTTCCAGACCACGCCCCAGCCCAGAAGGCTGGCAATCTGTTGTCACTATAGTCCACTCTGGCCTGCGGAAGCTCATTCCCCTGGACAGATGGACCCGAGATAACCACCAGAGAAGAGAATCCCTGGTCTCTTGATCCAGATTAAGCAGAGGAGACAAATCTGTGTAGTCCCCTTTCCACTGATTGAGCATGCAAAGTTGCAGTGGTCAGATGTAGGCGGACAAACGGAACTATGTCCACTGCCGCTACCATTAGGCCGATTACTTCCATACACTGAGCCACTGACGGCCGAGAAATGGAATGAAGAGCACGGCAGGAAGTTAGCAGCTTTGATATCCTGACCTCTGTCAGAAAAATTTTCATTTCTACTGAATCTATCAGAGTCCCTAGGAAGGAAACTCGTTAGAGGGGAGAGAGAACTCTTTTCTACGTTCACCTTCCATCCGTGAGACCTCAGAAAGGCCAGAACAATGTCCGTATGGGACTTGGCAATTTGAAAAGTCGACGCCTGGATCAAGATGTCGTCTAGGTAAGGAGCCACTGCTATGCCCCGCGGCCTTAGGACCTCCAGTAGGGACCCCATAACTTTTGTAAAGACTCTTGGTGCCGTGGCTAACCCGAAGGGAAGAGCCACAAACTGGTAATGCCTGTCTAGGAAGGCGAACCTGAGGAACTGATGATGCTCTCTGTGAATTGGAATGTGGAGATAAGCATCCTTTAAGTCCACAGTAGTCATATATTGACCCTCCTGGATCATAGGGAGGATGGTTCGGATTGTCTCCATCTTGAAGGATGGGACCCTGAGAAATTTGTTTAAGATCTTGAGATCCAAGATTGGTCTGAAAGTTCCCTCTTTTTTGGGAACTATAAACAGGTTTGAATAGAACCCCTGCCCCTGTTCCTCTCTTGGAACTGGGTGGATCACTCCCATAACCAGTAGGTCTTGAACGCAACGTAAGAATGCCTCTCTCTTCATCTGATTTGCAGATAGTTGTGAGAGATGAAATCTCCCCTTTGGAGATGAACCTTTGAATTCCAGAAGATATCCCTGGGAAACAATCTCTAGTGCCCAGGGATCCTGGACGTCTCTTGCCCAAGCCTGGGTGAAGAGAGAAAGACTGCCCCCGACTAGATCCGGTCCCGGATCGGGGGCTACCCCTTCATGCTGTCTTAAGAGGCAGCAGCAGGCTTTTTGGCCTGCTTCCCTTTGTTACAAGTCTGGTTAGGTCTCCAGACTAGTTTGGACTGGGCAAAATTTCCCTCTTGTTTTGCATTAGAGGAAGCTGAAGCTGCGCTACCCTTGAAGTTTCGAAAAGAACGAAAATTATTCTGTTTGGTCCTTAATTTATTGGACCTATCCTGAGGAAGGGCGTGACCTTTTCCTCCGGTAATGTCAGAGATGATCTCCTTCAGGCCAGGCCCGAATAGGGTCTGTCCTTTGAAGGGGATGTTAAGAAGCTTAGACTTTGAAGTAACGTCTGCTGACCAGGACTTAAGCCATAGCGCCCTACGCGCCAGAATGGCAAAACCTGAATTCTTGGCCGTTAGCTTGGTTAAATGAAAAACGGCATCAGAAATAAAGGAATTAGCTAACTTGAGAGCTTTAATCCTGTCTAAGATATCATCTAACGGGGTCTCCACCTGTAGAGCCTCCTCAAGAGACTCGAACCAAAAAGCCGCTGCAGCAGTAACTGGAGCAATGCATGCAAGAGGCTGGAGAATAAAACCTTGATGAATAAAAATTTTCTTAAGGAGACCCTCCAATTTTTTATCCATAGGATCTAGGAAAGCACAACTGTCCTCGACAGGGATAGTTGTACGCTTAGCTAGGGTAGAAACAGCTCCCTCCACCTTAGGGACCGTCTGCCATGAGTCCCGTATGGCGACATCTATGGGAAACATCTTTTTAAAAGCAGGAGGGGGAGAGAATGGCACACCTGGTCTATCCCATTCCTTAGTAATAATTTCCGAAAACCTCTTAGGGACTGGGAAAACATCAGTGTAAACAGGCACTGTACAAAGTATTTGTCCATTTTACACAATTTCTCTGGAACCACAATGAGGTCACAGTCATCCAGAGTCGCTAAAACCTCCCTGAGCAATAAGCGGAGGTGTTCGAGCTTAAATTTAAACGCTGTCATTTCAGAATCGGACTGAAGTAAAGCCTTCCCTGAATCTGAAATGTCACCCACAGATAGAAACTCCCTTGCACCGGCTTCGGAGCCTAGTGAGGGTATATCGGACACAGCTATTAAAGCGTCAGAAAGCTCTGTATTTGTTCTAGCCCCAGAGCTGTCTCGCTTTCCTTGTAACCCTGGCAGTTTGGAAAATACCTCTGTGAGGGTAGAAGTCATAACTGCCGCCATGTCCTGTAAGGTAAAAGATGTACTTGGCGTCACTTGGGCGGAAGTTATAGGTTCTGTCACATGGGGAGAGCTAGATGGCATAACCTCCCTTTTATCAGTCTGAGAATTTTCTGGTGATAAATCTTTAAAAGCCATAATATGGTCTTTATAGTTTATAGATACTTCAGTACATTTGGTACACATTCTAAGAGGGGGTTCCACAATGGCATATAAACATATTGAACAAGGAGTTTCCTCTATGTCAGACATGTTTAACAGACTAGTAATGACACCAGCAAGCTTGGAAAACACTTTAATAAATGTGAAACAGCAATTAAACAAAAACGGTACTGTGCCTTTAAGAGAAAAAAAACTAACACTTAAACTGCAAAACAGTGTTAAAATGTAGTAAAGACTTCAAAATGTTTACAGTGTGAGTAAGGGAGTAAGGAACTAAAGCAACATTGCACCCACTTGCAAATGGATGATTAACCCCTTAGCCCCCAAACCGGATTTAAAAAACATCAACCACCGGTAAAAGACAGTTAAGCACCTTGCCACAGCTCTGCTGTGTCTCCTACCTGCCCTCAAATACGATTAGTGAAGAAATAAGCCCTATATAGTGGTCCTCAGATGCCAGAGGACTCCTCTAGGGAAGCTGGATGTCTCAGTCTGTAAGAAACTGCGCAACTAAAGCGCGAAAATAGGCCCCTCCCACCCTGTACTCGATGTCAGAGGGGCCTTAAGGAAATACTCCTAGGAGTATCTGACTATGCCATGTGGAAAACTAGGCCCCAAATAAAGACTTATCACCCTCAAAAAAAAAAAAACGTCCCATTTATGAAAACATGTAAACGTTTTGTCACTAATTAACATCAGTATTAACATGAGTATTACCCCACTTTGTAAGCATGATCCCAGTCATTGCAAAATCACTGCATCTAGCTTACCTCAATTCTAGAACTTATCCTTTCTCTAGAAATAAAAGTACTGAACATACCTCAAAGCAGGTAATCTGCAGACCGTTCCCCCAACTGAAGTTAACCCATACTCTTCAGTTATGTGTGAGAACAGCAAGGGACCTTAGTTACAAACCGCTAAGATCATCAACCTCCAGGCAGAACTTTTGTTCTAATTTCTGCCTGAGAGTAAAACAGTACAACGCCGGTACCGTTTAAAAATAACAAACTCTTGATTGAAGGCAAAACTACACTAAATCATCACATATCTCTTTATACTTCCTATCTTGTCGAGAGTTGCAAAGAGAATGACTGGAGGTGGAGATTAGGGGAGGAGCTATATAGACAGCTCTGCTGTGGGTGTCCTCTTTGCAACTTCCTGTTGGGAAGGAGAATATCCCACAAGTAATGGATGAACCCGTGGACTGGATACACCTTACAAGAGAAAAAGGAGTGTTAGCCCCGTAGATTTTTACAGACAAAACTCGTAATCTAGGCGATTATTTTTATATATCGCAGTGAGTTAATGTTTTACCCCAATAGTATATATTTTATCAGATATTCCAGCTTGTGCAAATACCCTGTCCTCCATGTACATTGAGCGCTTTTTAAAAAGTCATTTATTTTCCTGAATAAATAACGTGCTAAATAATGTACTTATAATTCCTAAGCTTGGCTTTTGGTAGATACTAAAATCTAATAAAGCCATTTTAAATTAAAAAAAAATAACTGAAGGACACAGTAATATCTCTGTAGTGAAATGAGGTTTATTGGATTAACAGAAAATGTGCAATATGCATCAAAACAAAATTAGACAGGTGCATAAATTTGGGCACCCCAACAGAAATATTGCATCAATATTAAGTAGAGCCTCCTTTAGCAGAAATAACAGCCTCTAGACGCTTCCTATAGCCTGTAATGAGTGTCTGGATTCTGGATGAAGGTATTTTGGACCATTCCTCCTTGCAAAACATCTCCAGTTCAGTTAGGTTTGATGGTTGCCGAGCATGGACAGCCCGCATCAAATCTCCCCACAGATTTTAAATGATATTCAGGTCTGGGGACTGGGATGGCCATTCCTGAACATTGTAATTGTTCCTCTGCATAAATGCCAGAGTAGATTTTGAGCAGTGTTTTGGGTCGTTGTCTTGTTGAAATATCCAGCCCCGGGCTTAACTTCAATTTAGTGACCGATTCCTCAACAGGTGCATAAATCTGGGCACCCTTGTCATTTTGTTGATTTGAATACCTGTAACTACCTAGCACTGATTAATTGGAACACACAATTGGTTTGGTGACCCCATTAAGCTTTGAATATCATAGACAGGTGCATCCAATCATGAGAAAAGGTATTTAAAGGGACACTCAATCAAAATTAAACTGTCATGATTCAGATAGACCATACCATTTTAAACAACTTTCCAATTTACTTCAATTAACTAAATGTGCACAGTCTTTTATATTTAAACTTTTTGAGTCACCAGCTCCTACTGAGCATGTGCAAGCATAAGTGTGTATGCATTTGTGAATGGCTGATGGCTGTCACATGGCTCGTGTATGCATTTGTGATTGGCTGATGGCTGTCACATGGTACAGGGGGAGTGGAAAAGGACATAACTTTTAAAATTGTCAGAAAAAAAAATCTACAACTCATGTGAAGTTCAGACTAAGTGCTATTGCATTGTCTTGTTATCTTGTATTTGTTAATTATGCAAATCCACTGTGTTGACTGGTCCTTTAAGGTGGCCAATTGCAAGTTGTTGTTCTCTTTGACTCTCCTCTGAAGAGTGGCAACATGGGGGCCTCAAAACATCTCTTAAATGACCTGAAAACAAAGATTGTGAAACATTATGATTTAGGGGAAGGCTACAAAAACCTATCGCAGAGATTTAAGCTGTCAGTGTCCACTGTGAGGAACATAGTGAGGAAATGGAAGACCACAGGCACAGTTCTTGTTAAGGCCAGAAGTGGCAGGCCAAGTAAAATATCGGAGAGGCAAAGGATGGTGAGAATGGTCACAAACAGCCCACAGACCACCTCCAAAGACCTACATCATCATCTTGCTGCTGATGGTGTCACTGTCCATCGTTCAACAATTCAGCACACTTTGCACAAGGAGAAGCTGTATGGGAAAGTGATGCCACGCCACAAATAGAGTCGCTTGAGGCATGCAAACGCACATTTGGACAACCCAGCTTCATTTTGGAAGAATGTGCTGTGGACTGATGAAACAAACATTGAGTTATTTGGTCATAACAAGGGGCGTTATGCATGGCGGCAAAATAACACAGCGTTCCAAGACAAACACTTGCTACCCACAGTAAAATTTGTTGGATGTTCCATCATGCTATGGGGCTGTGTGGCCAGTGTCGGTATTGGAAATCTTGTTAAAGTTGAGGGTCACATGGATTCCACTCAATATCAGCAGATACTTGGGAATAATGTTGAGGAATCAGTCACCAAGTTGAAATTACGCCGTGGCTGGATATTTCAACAAGACAACGACCCAAAACACTGCTCAAAATCTACTCTGGCATTTATGCAGAGGAACAAGTACAATGTTCTGGAATGGCCACCCCAGTCCACAGACCTGAATATCATTGAAAATCTGTGGGGAGATTTGAAGCGGGCTGTCCATGCTAGGCAACCATAAAACCTAACTGAACTGGAGATGTTTTGCAAGAAAGAATGGTTCAAAATACCTTCATCCAGAATCCAGACACTCATTACAGGCTATAGGAAGCTTAAAGAGGCTGTTATTTCTGCTAAAGGAGGCTCTACTAAATATTGATGCAATATTTCTGTTGGGGTGCCCAAATTTATGCACCTGTCTAATTTCCTTTTGATGCATATTGCACATTTTCTGTTAATCCAATAAACCTCATTTCACTACTGAAATATTACTGTGTCCTTCAGTTATCTGATAGATCAAAATGAAATTGCTGATCCAAATACCCAATTATTTATAAATGAAAATCATGGAAATTGTCAGGGGTGCCTAAACTTTTGCATATGACTATATATTTAAATCAGTGGCCCAATGGTTATTAACCCAATGAAAATATCAGTTGCTTATTAAAAAATGAGAATTATAGCACCTATGCCAGGGTTGGCATCAATTTATGTGCCTAAAACACAATTGGGCCAGGCTAAAACAATTGCATGTCATGAAGGGGGATCTACCCTGTATATATTCATAGTGAAATCAGTGCCCCAAAAATTAATTGCCCTTTGGAAATATCTGTTACTTATTCAAAAATCATAACTACAGCACCTATGCCAGGGTTGGTATCAATTTCTGTGCCCAAAACACCATTTGGCCAGGCTTAAAATAATTGCATGTCATGGAGGGGGATTTACCCTACATATATTAACAGTAAAATCAGTGGCCCAATGGTCATTAACCCTTTGAAAATATCAGTTACTTATTTAAAAATGGTTATTGCAGCAGCAATGCCAGTGTTGGCATCCATTTCTATGCCCGAAACACCATTGGGCCAGGCTAAAAACAATTGCATGTCGGAGGCGGGGCGTGACCGTGCAGGTTCATGGTCGCACTGTGATTTAGCTCCGTAGCCTTTCCCCACTCAGCGGCTCTCTAAATATAGGATTATCGACCTAAAAAGTATGAAAACCTTCCGGATGTCCTCCTAAACCCCCTCGGCTCTTAGATATGTAAAAAAAGAGCGCAAAGAATACCAGCTTCTATCCAGCTTTGGTCCGCAAAGATACTGCCCGGAGGTCGCCATATTGACAGCAACGCAAGCCCTAACTACGCAGCATTAATCCGTTTGCTGCTTACTGCGATCTCCTCTAGAAACAGACACATCCAACTTGAGACCCGATAACTACCAGAGGATACATGGAAACCTATCTCCCATAATTTATTCCATTGTGGTCTTACGCTTCTTATATATTTCATCACATGGCAACAAGGAGCTCTGCTAGATCCAACAAAGCTTCATCAAAAATCAACAAGAAACAGGTTAACTCATTCTTCAACCTAGAACAAGAGTCACTCCTGGCAAAATAGACCTATCCGCACAAATTCCTGAGATGGATCCTAATAAGCCTGAGGATCTTACTTCGCTTCAGCACGACAAACTCTCACAGATTCAACAGACAATAGCATGTCTTCCATCAAAAAGCGACATAGCTGACTTGAAATCTTTCATCAAGAATGAAATTTCCTCTTTAAGAAAAGACATGAACGACATGAACTCTAAAATTGAGTACATTGAAGAAGGCCAGGAACACTTAGAATCTGTAGTAAGCGAAAACACGCAATATTTAAATTGCCAAGACGCCATAATTCAGGCTCTACAATTAAAAGTCGAAGACCTCGACAACCGCGGCCGCCGTAGCAATTTACGGATCCGTGGAATTCCAGAAGAAGTCACTCAAGACAATCTTACAGACTACCTGCTGCAGCTGTTTAAACAACTGGAACCTTCTCTAAACTTATCTGATACCTCATTTGAACGAGCCCATCGAGCTCTCAGGCCTAAAACATCTCCTCCTAAACCACCTAGAGACATCATTATGAAATTTGTTAGCTACCAACAGAAAGAAATCATTTGGAAGCAGGCAAGAAGTCAAAGATCAATAACACACCAGGGCCATAATATCCAAATATTCCAGGACCTATGCCCTGCAACAATTGAAAGAAGAAGATCCCTTCGTTTTATTACAACCACCTTACAAGAACACAACATCAAATACCGATGGGGCTTTCCATTCAGCCTAATGGTACATAAAGATGGAAAAATTATCACCTATAAATATTTAGATGATCTGGACACTTTATCCAAAAGTCTTAACCTCACTTTCGACTGCCCAGAAGCTAAAGATCCAACAGAAACAGATAACACTCAACCCCATTCTTCCTTACAGCGAAACTCGTCATGGATCAAAGTGTCTAGAAGACGCCCTAGAGCGAATCCTTCCAAATAAACATTTGTACTCTAATTGAAAAAAGACGTTTATTCTCAATCATATCACAGAGATCATTCCCAGGTCGTATATTTCAGTTCAAATATTTAATTGTTATACTGTTGTTTGAATAATCCCAGTAATTAGGCTACTGAGACCTTCCGATCTAGTCGGGAGACTCTCACTAAGTTAACGCTTATAGTCGAAGCCTATATATACTATTGTCTGGACTATAAAATATTTAAAAAAGTTCTACTTGTTTGTATTGTTTAGTTGAAAATGTTTATCCTCGTATATGTAAGACAAATATTGTTGTTATAATTACTGCCGCACTCTTCACCTCGCTAGGAATGCAGAATGTTTAAACGCAATAATTAGCTTTCATTGTATTCAAACCAAAGTATATATCATTCCTATACGAACACTGCTTTATACACAGTTTGGTGTCTAAAAACACAATGTTAATTAGAGGACTAATGTTAGATAATCATAGTTAAATATTTTAATGTTGGGCCGCTGAGGGGGAGTCGCTCCCTCTTCGACAAGATCCCACAAAAATGAAAATGGTAACGTTTACTCTGTGCTTTTCCTTACTTTTTCTTCCCCTCTTCTTTTCCATACTTTCACACTGTCTTTTCCGGTAACCGACAAAACAAATAACTTACTACCCCCATAACCTCGATTTCATAGAAAATAAAAGCCTTATTATAAGTAATCTTTATTTACAATGACTGAAAAACCCCACCTAAAAACACCTTCTAACTCACTAAATATTCAATCTATCAATGCTCAGGGTCTCAACATACCAACAAAAAGATCTCAAGCATTAAGGGACTTTAACGGCCACAAATCTGATCTCGTATTTATCCAAGAGTCTCACTTCCGCAAAGGCAGAGAACCAAAAACGTTTAATACCAAATTTGGTCATTGTTTCTTTGCATCACATACAAATTCTAAGAAAAATGGAGTAGGTATCTTGATCAGGAAAAACATACCCTTCCAATAAATAAATATTATACGGGATAAGTTAGGCAGATACCTCATTGTAGTGGGCTTACTATATGGCAGACCAGTCAAGCTGGTTTCCTTTTACACACCCAATTCTAAGCAATCAGTTTTCATTAAAAAACTTTCAAACATCATCCTAGATTATCAAAAAGGTATATTGATTATGTGTGGCGATCTAAATATCCCCTTAAACCCCTCCATAGACTGCTCCGCCACCAGATCCTCAGTTCCCCAGACCCAAATTTCTAGAACATTAAACTCACTGAAAAAACTCACTGCAGTAGATTTATGGAGAACATTCTACCCCACAAAGGAAGACTATACCTTTTACTCCTACCCACACAAACAATATTCCAGAATCGATTACATTTTCACTGACGTTACAGGTCTTTCACTATTTTCATCCTCACACATCACTCCCATAACATGGTCAGACCACGTTTCAGTCATAGGCTCCTTTCCGGTGGCCTTCCAAACCAATACACGACTACATATGGAAATTTTTACCATCAATAGCACAGAGGGGTCTTCTCCCACATCTGTTTGGGAGGCCCACAAATGTGTTATGCGTGGCGAACTTATGGCTCTTAAAGCCTCCATTAACAAACAGAGACGCAAACTTGTAACAGATCTAATTTCTTCTATAGACTCCCTAGAAAAACAACACAAACAGAATCCAACTGACCACAACCTTTTACGAAACGTTCAATCCGAAAAGGCCAAACTGGCATCACACTTAAACAAAGAACATAAAAGACAAGCACTTAGACTTCAGCAAATGACTTATGAGGGTCAAAACAAACCCGGCAGATCCTTGGCAAGATACCTAAGAATCAAGAAGCACAAAACTTTTATACTAAATATCACTGATAACCATAATAAAACACATTGTTCTACAAAATCCATCTCTAATACCTTCTTGAATTACTTCCATAATTTATACAACTTACAGTCTGCCCCCCACAAGGACCCACCCTCCTCAGAAGATAGGTCGAAAGATATAGATAACTACCTAAAATCTCTTAATATGCCGCTTCTAACAATAGACCAAAGAACACAACTAGAAGTTCCCATATCAGTTACGGAAATACAATCAGTGATCAAGGACCTACCCACAGGTAAATCTCCTGGCCCAGATGGTTTTAGTAACCAATACTTTAAGACATTACAAGAAGAACTGCTCCCACACATCACTAAGTTTTTCAACCATATAGATGAGGTTCAACAATTCTCTCCTAACTCCCTAGAAGCCCATATCATCCTTATACCTAAGCCTAAAAAATCCCTAAATCACCCCTCTCACTACCGTCCGATTTCCTTAATAAATACTGATCTGAAAATTTACGCGAAAGTTCTAGCCAATAGATTAAACACCATCCTCCCAGACATCATTCACCAAGATCAAGTGGGTTTTGTCCCAAAACGAGAGGCAAAAGACAACACGGTCAGGGCCCTTAACCTTATTCAATACATGCAAGATGAAAATATACCTGGTTTACTTTTATCTATTGACGCTGAAAAGGCCTTTGACCGTGTTGGCTGGGACTTCCTACACGCAACCTTACTCTCTTTTGGATTCGGCCCTAAATTACTAAACAGAATATTCGCTTTATACACATACCCCAATGCTAAATTACTGATAAACGGCACATTATCAGACTCTTTTGCCATACGAAACGGCACACAACAAGGATGCCCTCTCTCCCCCCTTCTTTTCGCATGCTTCATAGAATCCCTGGCCACTAAAATTAGACAAAATCCTTCAATCAAGGGTATTCAAATTGGCTCAAATACTTACACCATCTCGCTGTTTGCAGATGATATCTTATTTACTATTACCAAACCAGATACATCTATCCCCGCCTTACTACAAGAATTTAAAATATTCCAAACATTATCAAACTTCTCCATCAACACATCGAAATCGGAAGCTCTAAATATTAACCTGAACCCCCAGACCCTAGCTAGAACCAAAACTCTAATCCCTTTCAACTCGTGTCCTCACTCTTTACACTACTTAGGCATAGATCTATCCCCTTCGATAGAAAATACCTTCAAGTTAAACTATATTCCCATCCAAAAGACTATTATAAGAGACCTATCTTCTTGGCTCTCTAAAAAAATCTCGTGGCTCGGTAGAATTAATGTTCTGAAAATGAATATCTTCCCCAGACTTCTATATATCATGCAGGCCTTGCCGATCCCACTACCTAATAACTACATTCCCACCATCCAAAAAGCTTTCAGTGATTATGTCTGGCGCAGACGCCCTCCCAGGATTAATAAACACTTTATGCAGACCCCCAAAAAACAAGGTGGTTTGGGAATTCCCAACATAACTAAATATCGGCAAGCTATTTTCCTGCAAAGAGTGGTTGACTGGTGTGTTCATTTCAACCATAAAAGATGGGTCCAATTAGAACACTCTATATCCTGTACCCCTCACCTAGGTAGACTTTGTTGGAACCTGTCTCAACCGACGCACAATATTAGACTCAAATCTCAACTTATAGCAGAAACATACAAAATCTGGAATTTGACCTTAGCAACCCACCCGTACGTTTCCTCTAGACCATCCCCCCTAACATCTATCATCGATAACGACCAATTTACACTAGGTCCTTTTAGCCTAGAAACCATCCCACACTCCTTCTATAGAGATATTCCTATAAATTTTATCTCCTCAAACGAAAAAATCCTCCCCCAATCCGCGGTAATAGACAAGGGTTACACCATTTTTCGAAACTGGTTCCTCTACACTCGCGCCCATCATTTTATAACACACCACAAACAAGTCGGGAACATGGTGAGGCCCCTGACAAATTTTGAACTTTTATGCGTAAGTACCCCACCAATAACCCATACCCTCTCAACAATTTACAAAATTCTAACACAAACCCTCCCAGGTCACTTACCCCCTTTTATTGAAAGATGGGAAGAAGAACTAGGTAGAGTAATACTACCACAAACTAGCACCATAATATTCCATAATGTAATTAAATCCTCGATCTCCCTCTCCATGCAGGAAATAAACTTAAAAATCCTCCATAGATGGTACCTTTCCCCAGTCAAATTAAACCGCCTATACAAAAGCAAATCCCAATGTTGCTGGAGATGCGGCCATAGCTTTGGTAACCTAGCGCACATGTGGTGGTGGTGCAATTCAATCCAAAATTTTTGGAGATCTATAATTATATAAATATCAGTTACTTATTCAAAAATGAAAATTATAGCACCTATGCCAGGATTGGCATCAATTTATGTGCCCAAAACACCATTGGGCCAAGCTAAAAACAATTGGGAGGTGGATCTAGCCTTTGTATATTCATAGTGAAATCAGTGGCCCAATGGTTATTAACCATTTGAAAAAGAAATTTATGCTTACCTGATAAATGTATTTATTTCTTGACACGGTGAGTCCACGGATCATCTCTAATTACTATTGGGAATATCACTGCCCAGCAGGAGGCGGCAAAGAGCACCACAGCAAAGCTGTTAAATATCACCTCCTTCCTTCCAACATTAATCATTCAACCGAAGTAAAAGGAGAGAAAGGAAGTAACAAGGTGCAGAGGTGCCTGAGGTTTATAACTCGAAAAACTGTGTAAAGAAACAGGGCAGGCCGTGGACTCACCGTGTCAAGAAATAAATAAATTTATCAGGTAAGCATACATTTAGTTTTCTTTCTAATGACACGGTGAGTCCACGGATCATCTCTAATTACTATTGGGAATCAATACCCAAGCTAGAGGACACAGATGATAAGGGAGGGACAAGACAGGGAACCTAAACGGAAGGCACCATTGCTTGAAGAACCTTTCTCCCAAAAGAAGCCTCAGCCGAAGCAAAGGTATCAAATTTATAGAATTTGGAAAAAGTGTGTAAAGAGGACCAAGTTGCAGCCTTGCAAATCTGTTCCACATAAGCTTCATTTTTGAATGCCCAGAAAGAGGAAACAGCCCTAGTAGAATGAGCTGTGACTCTCTCAGGAAGCTGCTGTCAAGCAGTTTCATAGGCCAAGCAAATTAAACTCTTCAGCCACAAAGAAAGAGAAGTAACCGTAGCTTTCTGACCCTTACAAGTCCCAGAGAAGACAACAAACAGAGCCGAAGACTGTCGAAAATCCTTAGTCGCCTGCAAATAGTATTTCAATGCACACACCACATCTAGGTTGTGCAGCAGACGCTCCTTATGAGAAGGGTTAAGACATAAAGAAGGAACAACAATTTCTTGCTTAATGTTCCTATCCGAAACCACTTTAGGTAGGAAACACAATTTAGTACGCAGAACTACCTTATCAGAATGAAAAATAAGGTAAGGGGATTCACACTGCAACGCCGAGAGTTCTGAGACTCTGCGAGCAGAAGAAATTGCAACAAGAAACAAAACTTTCCAAGATAACGTCTTAACATCTAAGGAATGCATAGGCACAAACGGAGCCTGCTGAAGAACTTTAAGAACAAGGTTAAGACTCCAGGGAGGAGTAACCTGTTTAAACACAGGCCTGATTCTGACCAAGGCATGACAGAACGATTGCAAGTCTGGTACATCCGCTAGATGTTTATGTAACAAAATAGACAAGGCAGATATTTGACCCTTCAAGTTACTTGCCGATAAAATGAAAAATATAAGATATAGTGTGTAAAAACACACCAATCCTCCAGGGGGCGCTCTCAATAATGATGTCAAAAATATTAATAATTTAGCAAATCTGAAAAGCAATATAAAACAATCGACAATAAAAAATATTAAACAAAAACAAGAAAAAGGGGATAGATTCTTTAGATAATACAAAATAAATGTCCATACAACCAATAGTGTCCAATGAATAGTAGTAACTCCAACAAAAAAAAATGCAATGGTCAGCTCTCTGTCATATGAGGGTCAGTATCCTGATGATATCAAATGGTCTGAAAAAAGAAGAACACAGAGGCGCCCAATGGCCTAATACCACAATAGCAAGGCGGATACAGGATTTGTAAGAATTGTACTCACAAGCAAACAGCACCAGAAGGTGCAAGAAGTCAGACTGGAACCTCACAGTTGCCCAGCAAACTGAACAGACACGGTCAGAAAACCAGTGGTGATACTTCGCATAAGAGATCCACCAGGTTCCTAAAAGGAGGGACACAGAGCCAACATAGCCCAGCACAGTTTGTACAAATGTATGTGTATATAGGGAATAAGCACACTTACATATAGTGAAGCACCTCCAGGTGCAATAACCACAGGCTGGGACTTCTCAGCCGCCCAGCTGAGTGTTTCCAGAGATTTCAGCAAATGATATGGTTCCAAAACCAGATACCAGGGATAAGTGGTCCCCAGATAAAATACAGCAGCAAGTGTATTAATAAAAAAACACTTTATTAAAAGTGACGCGTTTCTCAGCATCTATGGGGCTGTTTCCTCAGGCTAATGAATAAAAACATGAACATACACTTGCTATATAAAAAACACAAACAAAGCTGATAGGTGGGATGTCAATTAGAAACATGTGTATCCAATCTAGTTAACACAGTTACCATGGATACTCTGTTAAACATAATTCACTAGTAGTGCTATCTTTTATCAACAATGATTGGATTGTTAGAAAATAGTATAAAATGCATCCTAGTTCATCATACATTGTATCTGGGGTTTCAATCCATAGGTAGTCCCAATATATAAAATATACACATCACCAGTTGACCCCATTTGAGTACATATAAATAACAATACAAAAGCGTCCAACCAATGAGCCCAACCACCGATTAGTGAGACCAGCCCCCCCCCCCACTACCTTCCCTCACATACCATAACATAACATCCAGAGAACAGAACCGCTACTCACAGTACCATCAAAGTGCTTATTGCGCTGGTAGAGTCTTTCTCCAAATGTGTTTGGTATTTCTATCACAAAACTATGTAGTCATAAGTAATCCCATACAAAATTTCGTAGTGTGACAATTCAGTTCACAAGCAACGGCTGTTGTCCACGAGCGTCCGGGT
The DNA here is from genome assembly GCF_027579735.1 of Bombina bombina. Taxonomy (NCBI): domain Eukaryota; kingdom Metazoa; phylum Chordata; class Amphibia; order Anura; family Bombinatoridae; genus Bombina; species Bombina bombina. The sequence continues at coordinate 69,220,867 of NC_069510.1, forward strand.
ATTGCGGAAAGGCCCACACAGTGAGTGTCATAGATGATGCTAACCAATAGGCACATTGGTAACCCGTGTCAATGAACTACAGATGGAGGTGACGAATATCCTTCTCCGTATGGCCCACTGTGTGTAAGGAACATATGGTATATAAAAAAAACTTCGGTTTTCATAGTGGAAAACTCAAACTGTCATCATATAAGCAGCAATCTCAACAGTGAGAAAAGACTAAAATCTACACTCTATGTAAAGCATCTAATATCTATGTGTTATATTCACACTAAGTGTATATCGCTTCCAATACAGGCAATAAAAATAAATTGCTCATATGAGAGCATGATGCGTGAATGCCTCAAAATATTTCTATAACGATCATGTGTCTAACAACTAATATTATAACCGTAAGTAATCTAATGAAATAAATGTCCTAGACAGAATATACCAAATACTAAGATGAGGGACAAATTATCTGTGATGCTCTATAAATACATCATAATAGTAGTGTATAAAAGCATAATAATATTAAGGGGGAGCAATAATAAATTAAATAGCAAGGGCATAGGAATATACTAAGACACATATAATTGTGGCTGATAATTACAAAAAGTGCTGGGATATTAGTGTTAAAGATAAGAATTCAAAGTAAGTATTCAGTAGAAACATAATACTGTGAGATGACAGTGATAAATAAAGTATAGACAGATTATATATATATATATATATATATATATATATATATATATATATATATATATATATATATATATATATATATATATATATATATATATACACACACACACACACACTGTATATATTATGTGCCATGATGAAATATGGTGAGAACAAAATAATGTGTCATATTAAAAATATGGTGGTCAGTGGCATAATGTGCACTATTTAAGAAAACCCAACTACTGTGTCAAGAATTGTGTGTATGAGATAATGTCAGATAGAATGTGCCCTACGTGGAACTACAATGCAGTGAAGCAAATATAAAATGCGTGCATCACTGTGGTGATGATATAAATAAACTGGCAATGCAGATGTGCGACTACTATAGAAGACCTGAAACTAATGTGATATCTATAAGGAGACTATGGAACGTGTGTTCCACTGAAATATATGCTAATGAGTAAAAGAATGTGATAACGGTATATAATACAAAGTAAGATAGTGTTAGGATCTTATATAAAAGCAACCATATCTAAATTCTCATTGAGTCCTTCAGGTTGAAGGGTTCTCAGCTTAGTAATACAAAAGGATTCCCTACATCTAAGGGTAAGGAAGGCATCAGGTTGTGATCTGCCGATTTGTTCTATAGGAGTAATTTTCATCGTGTTGACAGTTTTGTTACCTTTATGTACATGGGCACAATGTTGGGATACGCTATAAGATTTAATCTTCTTCTTGATATTATAGGCATGTTCACTCCACCTCCTTTTTACCTTTCTACAGGTGTGCCCTACATATTGGACCCCACAATGGCAGTCGAGTAAATAGACAATGAAAGTAGATTAGCATGTCATATTGCTCTTAATAGAGTCTCATCTGTTGTGTGTGATCTAAATGATGATGTCTCATGTGCTATGTACTTACACATTCCACAGCGTTTGAGAAATTTAGAAACTCTGTTCTCATGAAGATTTTTATTGAGGCTCTTAAAGTAAGGTGAGATAATATTAGGTTTTTTTCCCCTCACTATCTTACTCGGAGCCAATGTGGTTTTTAATGTGGGTGCCCTTCTATATACCACTTTGGGCTAGGGGCCAACTATCTCACAAAGTATGGGGTCACTTGTTAGGACTGACCAGTGTTTACATAAGATGTTGTGGATTTCCCTATGATTTGAATTATATTTGGTAAAAAACAAACGGGGATTTGTTTCTTTAAATTTATCTTGTGTAGCTTTATCTTGCCGATAAGCCCTTCTCCAAACCCTCCTGGAGAAAGGCCAGAATTCTAGGAATCTGAACTCTACTCCAAGAATAACCTCTGGATTCACACCAATACAGATATTTACGCCATATCTTATAGTAAATTTTTCTGCTAACAGGTTTACGAGCTTAAATCATAGTCTCAATGACCGACTCAGAAAACCCATGCTAGATAAAATTAAGCGTTCAATCTCCAAGCAGTCAGCTTCAGAGAAACAAGATTTGGATGAAGGAAGGGCCCTTGAAGTAGAAGATCTTTCCTCAGTGGAAGTCTTAAAGGTGGGAGAGATGACATCTCCACTAGGTCTGCATACCAGATCCTGCAAGGCCACGCCGGTACAATGAGGATCACTGACGCCCTCTCCTGTTTGATTCGAGCAATAACTCGAGAAAGGAGAGCGAACTGAGGAAATAGGTATGCTAGACTGAAATTCCAAGGGACCGCCAGAGCATCTATCGGGACCGCCAGAACATCTATCAGTACCGCCTGAGGATCCCTCAACCTCGACCCGTACCTTGGAAGCTTGGCATTCTGTCGAGATGCCATGAGATCCAGTTCTGGCTGTCCCCATTTGAGAATCAAGCTTGAAAACACCTCCGGATGGAGTTTCCACTCCCCAGGGAGAAAAGTCTGTCTGCTCAGAAAATCTGCTTCCCAATTATTCCTCCCTGATGGTTGATGTACATCAAAATACTTGTTTAGTTTACTAGACTTCTTAGTGTTGACTACGACAGTAGTGTCGGAGTCGTCCAAGGTAGCCAAAACCTCTTTAAGTAACAAACGGAGGTGTTCTAGCTTAAACCTGAAGGATACAACTTCAGCATGACGAATTACACTGTCAGAGTCTGAGATTTCCCGCTCAGATGCAACCGAAGTATCCTCCTCCTCAGATTTCTGGGAAGGGCACTGCATGTGTGGACGACAAAACTTGGGACACTTGAGGAGAAAGCTGCGGCATATCTTGAACATTGTCAGAAGACCCCTGAACAGCATCCGCCTTAGACAATGTTGGCTCAGAAAAAAGTCTATCCTAATTTAATGTTCTCTGAATACATGAGGGACAGAAAGGGATTGGTGGTTCCACGTTAGCATCAAAACAAAGAACAAGTAACATTTTGCAGGGCCTCTTGTTCCATCTTTACTCAGAATTGAACAAATTAGAAATAAATAGTTAGATTTTAAATTGCAATTAACACACACAAAAAACATTACTGTCCCTTTAAATTTTAAAACGAAACTGCTTTATTTTTAATGGAAAAAAAACGGAATAAAACGGTCACAAACACTCCGGAGAACCTCTACACCTCAGCATAGCTTTGCTGAGGTGCCTACCTGCCTTGCTGATACCGGAGCCAATATCCTTCTAGAAGACTTCTAGACTCAACTCAGAGAACTGAAAACGATGTCAGGCAACCATAGTACTGCTTACAAGTCTGCAAGGACTCAACAAGCACTTCTCCCCTCCGGAACACAGGAAGTGAGGCAGAAAAGGAGTGCAACAGAGACCTTGCCCCATCAGCTAGCCCCACCCATTTTGGGCGTAACAAAATTAATCTCCCGGCTGGCATTATTATACTCAGAAGTAACACCGCCGGAAGCAAGTGAAAACACAACACACCACACATTGAGCCTAGGTCTCCATGTCCCCAGTGTCTGCAAACATTGCCCTTTATTACATGATCCCCTAATTCAATAAGAGAATGTCTCCGGAGTCCCATCCAAATGAAGAGTTAAAGTGCCATATTTTTCCTACACAGCTCAGAAAAATAAAATCAGCACTTACCTCCAAATAATCTGCCAGGCAGCAGGGCAGCTCACTAGGTTTAAGAGGCATGTTCCCTCACATGGACCTGTGGAAAAAAAAACAAAGACTGAGTAATCTTACTCAGGCTTTTAAGTTAGGGCAGCAATAACTACTTGGGAGGCGCAGTGAGGATTATACCCCACCAGTTCCCAATTGCTTAAAAGCCACCACGGCTCTACTGAAGAGACTGACATGGGCTACAGCTACACCCGCTACAGCTACACCCCAGGATAAAGCAGAACAAACTTGCACTGCTGAAAAAAAATAATAAAATCTTGATTGAAGAATCTTCTAGACACCTAAACTTAACCACCTCCTTGTCCTTAAAGGATTAGTTTCTGTTATAATTTTTAAGCTAAACAACTAACATATTAAATAACATTAATTAAAACCTACTGACCTATATTTTCTCCAAAACTAAGTTTCATAACGTTCTAAAAGTTATATCTTTTATTCGCCGATGATGTCACGTTATCCTGCCCACTATTTTCAGCACTGTGTGTTCAAAATACTTAAACCAATAACTTTGTGTTTAAAGCGCCATTTTGAAACCTAGGTATTGTAAACGGATTGGTACAGAGCAAAGGATACCCACGGAGTGGGTGTGGAAAACAATTAAATTTGCAGACAAGATTTCTGATATACGGTAGAGATATGTTAATGAAATGCTATTGATAAAAAGCGTATTTGGGGTAGTTAGTTAGTAACCGGCATAGAAAATATTTACTTACAGTGGCCCTTTAAAGTAGGCAAAGAGAATGAGTAGGGTTGGAGGGAAGGGAGGTGATCATTAACAGCTTTGCTGTTGTGCTCTTTTCTACTTATTCAAAAATGAGAATTACACCACCTACGCCAGGATTGGCATCAATTTCTGTGCCAAAAATACCATTAGGCCAGGCTAAAAACAACTGCATGTCATGGAGTAGGATCAACCCTACATATATTAACAGTTAAATGAGTGGCCAAATGGTCATTAACCCTTTGAAAATATCAGTTACTTATTCAAAAATGGAAATTACAGCACCAATGCTAGTGTTGGCATCAATTTCTGTGCCCGGAACACAATTGGACCAGGCTAAAAACAATTGCATGTCATGAAGGGGGAATCTACGCTGTATATATTCATAGTGAAATTAGTGGCCCATTGGTTATTAACCCTTTGAAAATATCAGTTACTTATTAACAAAATGAGAATTAGAGCACATATGCCAGGGTTGGCATCAATTTCTGTGCCCAAAACACCATGGGGCCAGGCTAAAAACAATTGCATGTCATTGAAGGGGATTTAGCCTGTATATATTCATAGTGAAATCAGTGGCCCAATGGTTATTAACCCTTTGAAAATATGTTACTTATTCAAAATAGTAATATTTGTATTAGTGCCAACGTATGCCCTTTTTTTCCAGTTTGTATATCCAATTGTTGTATAAAGGGATTCCACATCTGTGTAACTACATTATATGAATCATATTATTATTTAAATAAAACCTATATTTTTATTTTAAAGTCAATTTAAAGCAGTCTGACAAAAATGTTGAATAAGAAACCAACTTCCATGAATAAGAAACAAAATTTCACGAATAAGAAACAGCTTGAATAAGAAACCAACTTCCTTGTCATCAAGATCATATTGTTTGCAGTAGATCAACAATTTGGAAACCTCAAATTTAAAGAGTAATGAATCTGAGATTGTAAAATGTAATCCTGCCTAAGAAAAACAAACTGTGTGATGTGATTTCATGGTTTTGTCTGCCTGCTTTCCTTGTAATTTATTTCTGAAGCAGGTTGTCTTTCTACTGCCTACAGAGAGGCTGGAATTCCCAACCCTACAACATTCCACACAGTGATTGCTTGAGCTATACAGCAGCCCATTTATACTTGTTCATAAAGGAGAGAATATAAACATTAATAGTAAATATTAATGCAAATGCCAAAGGCAACCATCATATAAATACATATTCACCTTGACTGCATTACTTATAATAATAATAATAATAATAATAATAATATATTGCTTACTAGTTTGCACAAAATGTACTAAAAGTAAATACTATGAAATGATCTGCTCAGCTCAAATTAATTGTAAAATACAGCTACTGTTTTTATACCATATATGGCTGCACTTTTACTTCTGTGATGATAAAAATATGTTTTGTTTGCAGCAAATACAAATTATTTCAGGATATATTAAAAAGTCTACAATAAAAAGGTAAACTGTTTCTATGGGAAGATGCACTTCTGGGGCAGATGGCAGTCTCTATTACATGATAGTAAATCAACTGGTCAGGTCACAATCAAAAAGATAAACAAAGGGAAATAAAAAGTTTGGTTACAGAGTTAATAATAACAAAAAGCTCAATAATAAATAAGATCAATTACTCACCCCAAAAAAACTACGTATGTTATGACACAGGCAAAGTAAATATGCGCCACAAGCAGTGTGACAGTGACACCTACTGGTCATAGATTAAATACACACTAATCATAAATAAGCATTACAGCTGCAGATTAAATCGTTTATAGAGTATTATTTCATTAGGAGTAGTGATCAGTCTAATAACGTATTTAATACATTAACACCACTATAGTGAATATTTAAACTTATTATATAAAGTGTGTGATGATATACAATGTCTACAAACTAAATAAATAGTTTATTAAGTCTCCATTACCTGCTGCCTCACAAAGACCAGTTGTCAGTGATAATTACTATACTAATGTCATGTCATTTTGTCAGAGCGCCCAGCATAGTATCACTGCGCACTGAGGGAAATAGTACCCGGTAAGTACAGAACTGAGGTAAACCAATGAGCTACTTTTCCTTGTGGTAACCAATCAGAAGAAGGCATTGGGAGGGAGCTCCAGCTCCTGTGTAGTGTGGGGAACACGCTGACGCTGTCTTATTGCTGCTATGGTGGCTGAGGTAGAGTGGAACAAAACTGAAGTAAAAAGGAACAATAAATGTGAAATATAACATTTGTTTAGTGACATTTAAGAAAATAATGATATTTGTAAACTATCCCTGACAGAAACTGCTCACAGAAACGTAAAAAGAAGTGCTAAATTTTTTGTGACAATCGTCAAAAGCAGTAAAATATAACGTCTATCGTTAATTTTTCGTTAATTTTAGTCACTATATTATATTTTAGAGGTTTATTCAATTTAGAGTTTAATGTTGTAGTTTGTGCACAGTAGTGCAATAAAGCAGGGGATGACTGGCATCTGTTGTGACACAGTGGCGTCTGGAACAGCAATAGAAAATAGTAAAATAAGGCTTTAAAAAAAAAGTGGGGGGAGTACTAAAACTATAAGGTATTAAAACTGTACCTTCAAAAGCTGTGTAATATAATTATATAAAAACAAACATAAAATATAGAAAAACTGCACATTTACAAATATTTTACTGTTTAGAATCAATTCTGAGGGACACTAGACTTGTTACTAAACTTAAAGGGACATGAAACCCAAAAAAATTATTTCATGATTTAGGTAGAACATACAATTTTAAACAACTTTCCAGTTTATTTCTATTATCAAATTTGCATCATTCTCTTGGTATCATTTGTTGAAGGAGCAGCAATGCATTTCTGGTATCTAACTGAACACATGGGTGAGGTGAACCAATGACAATCCTATATATATGCAGCAACCAATCAGCAGCTAGAACATAGATTGTTTGCAGCTCCTGAGCTTACCTAAATAAACCTTACAGCAAAGATTAACAAGAGAAGGAAGCAAATTAAAGAATAGAAGTAAATTGGAAAGTAGTTTAAAATTGCATGCGCTTTCTGAATCATGAAAGAAAACATTTGAGGTTTATGTCCCTTTAATGCAGTCAGGCAGAGAAATGTAAAGATACAGTGGTGCCTGTGAGTGTCTAAGGTAACAGCCCCTCTATAATAATGTAACAAAGTACCAACGGATGGCTAAATCTATGACCTTATAATGGTGCATGGCACTGTAAATCCCCACCCTAATCAATAACAGGCCCCAAATCAAGACCTCTATAGACTCTGCCCTAGACAGAGCCAATATCTTTAAACTATATGATCTTAAAGTGATATGTCACTCATATTCTAAATAATTAGAAAGTGATGCAGAATATCTGTACAAATCTGTGTAAAAAAGAAGATATTTTGTCTCAAAAATTCCAGGGTAGCCACATCCCATTCTAAAGGGACTTTTAGCTTCCAAATTCCAATCAGGATTCTTGTCCTGGGACTATCAAGGATCCACAAGCACTATTTTTTTTTTCTTCTACTTTTAAAGGGACACTGAACCCAAATTTTTTCTTTCGTGATTCCAATAGAACATTTTAAGCAACTTTCTAATGTACTCCTATTATCAAATTGTGTTCATTCTCTTGGTATCTTAATTTGAAATTCAAGAATCTCTTAGATGCCGGCCCATTTTTGATGAACAACCTGGGTTGTTCTTGCTGATTGGTGGATAAATTCATCCACCAATAAAAATAAAAAAAAGTGCCGTCTAGAGTTCTAAACCAAAAAAAAAAGCTTAGATGCCTTCTTTTTCAAATAAAGATAGCAAGAGAACAAAGAAAATGTTAATAGGAGTAAATTAGAAAGTTGCTTAAAATTGCGTGCTCTATCTGAATCACGAAAGAAAAATTCTGGGTTTAGTGTCCCTTTAAGGCAGTCTACTATGAAATGATCTTTGGTTGTTTTATTCTCCACCATACAGATAACAATAAATTACTGTTCGCAGGGCACTTATGCTGGTGAACTGAAGACATTTTGAGGTAAAATATCTTCCTTTTTTTAGTGATATATTGTCTAGTTAGCTTTTTACAGATGTTCTGCATCACTTTTAAGATATTCAGCATTTGGATAGCATGTTCCTTTAAAGGGACAGTCTACACCATAGTCATCTTAAAGGGATACTAAACCCAATTTTTTTCTTTCTTTCGTTATTTAGATAGAGCATGCAAATTTAAGCAACTTTCTATTTTACTCCTATTATCAATGTTTCTTTGTACTCTTGGTTTCTTTATTTGAAAAGCAGAAATGAAAGCTTAAGAGCCGGCCCATTTTAGGTTCCACACCTGGGTAGTTCTTGCTGATTGGTGGCTAAATGTAGCCACCGATCAGCAAGCGCTATCCAGGGGTCTGAACCAACTAATTAAATTTCAATGTAAATATTAATAAAATTTACAACATTTGGTATAAACATTTACGCCTAGATTTAGAGTGCTGTGTTAGCCGACAAAAGCAGCGTTAAGGGGTCCTAACTCTGCTTTTGGCCGCCCGCTGGTATTTAGAGTCGGCCAGGTAAAGGTGTACCGCTCACTTTCAAGCCACGACTTTTCCATACCGCAGATCCCCTTACGCCAATTGCGTATCCTATCTTTTCAATGGTATTTAGAGTCTTGGCTGAAGTGAGCGTTACACCTCTACCGACAAGACTCCTAACGCCCATGGAAAGGCTGTAGTTAAATGCTTTATGGGTAACGCCGGTATATAAAGCTCTTAACTACAGTGCTCTAAAGTACACTAACACCCATAAACTACCTATGTACCCCTAAACCGAGGTCCCCCCACATCGCCGCCACTATAATAAATATTTTTAACCCCTAATCTGCCGACCGCACATCGCCGCCACCTACATTATCCCTATGAACCCCTAATCTGCTGCCCCTAACATCGCCGACACCTATATAATATTTATTAACCCCTAATCTGACCCCCCCAACGTCGCCGCCACCACCTAACTTCAAGTATTAACCCCTAATCTGCAGACCGGACCTCGCTGCTACTATAATAAAATGTATTAACCCCTAAAGCTAAGTCTAACCCTAACACCCCCCTAAATTAAATATAATTTTAATCTAACAAAATAAATTAACTCTTATTAACTAAAGTATTCCTATTTAAAACTAAATACTTACCTGTAAAATAAACCCTAATATAGCTACAATATAACAAATAATTATATTGTAGCTATTTTAGGATTTATATTTATTTTACAGGCAACTTTGTATTTATTTTAACTAGGTACAATAGCTATTAAATAGTTATTTTCCTACCTTAATTCCGATTGGCTGATAGAATCCTTATTACAGACCTGTGGCACCGCAATGGGCACATCTTGCGCGCCCACATATGCCAACATATACCTGGGCTGGTGGGAAGAGATGATAGTGTTCAATAATCACATGAACCAGTACACCAAATTCATCTCCCACTGGTCCAGGTATATAGATGACATTCTCCTGATATGGGAAGGTCCGTTAGAAATTTGGGAAGAATTCATCAAATTACTTAACACTAATCCCTTTGGATTATACTTAACACACAGTGTAAGTTTTAATAAAGTTGAATTCCTGGATCTGACAATCTCTAAAAGTAATGATAGATTAGTAACGGACACATATAGGAAAGCAACTGCTACTAATAATATCTTACATGCACAGAGCAATCACCATCCTTCCACAATCAACAGCCTTCCATACGGTGAATATCTCAGAATAAGGAGAAACTGTACAGATATCAATTCTTTCAAAAAGTCAGCATTAGAACTACGTGACAGACTCCTCCAACGGGGCTACTCAAAAAAACTGTTAGCAAGGGCTTATCAAAAAGCCCTAAATAAAGATAGGTCTGATCTTCTTATACCTAAAAACAAAAAATGTGTATCAGAGGAAAACACTTTAAGATTTATTTCTACTTATAGCAACCAAAGTGAACAAGTAAGCTCAATAGTGAAAAGACACTGGCATATTCTTCAAAGGTTAAAGGGATTACTACCCGACAAACCATCTTTCACCTTTAGGCGTGCCAGGAATATCAATGATAGCTTATCACAAAGTCACTTTGACAGAAACAGGAATAAAAAACCAATCTATCAGGGCTCCACACCCTGTGGTCATTGTAAAACCTGCCAATTTATGAGCAAAAAGGAATTTATCACTGACAGATTTTCTAGAAAATGGAAAATAAAAACACATATTAACTGCCAGAGTGATAATGTTATCTACTGTCTATCATGCTCGTGCAATTTGATATATACAGGCATGACAACCCGTAAATTGAGTACAAGAATAACAGAACACCTATGTAACATACGCAATGCCCAGAAGGATCAGAAAGAAGGCAAGAAAATAACAAGCGTAGCTAGACATTTCTTGACACACCACGCAGGTAAAACTACATCCTTCAAATTTTGGGGCATTGAAAGAGTTAAACCAGGTATTAGAGGTGGTAACACCGAAAATACTCTGTTACAAAAGGAAACAGGCTGGATATTCAAACTAAATTCAGTCATGCCACATGGAATGAACAAAGCTAATAACTATTGGGTATTCCTTTAATATAAGTATATAAATCCAAATAATCTGAATGAAGTGAGTCTCTGATAACAATTTCATTTGTGTTATCTATGATACGCAACATTTCACGTTGCAAATACTCTGGAACAATGATCAAAGATATATGTGTTTGATAATATTTAGAAGTCACATTTACACAAGGGCTCTATTCTTATATTTATCAATATTTATCTTTGAAACAAACACAATGAAAGTTTAGTGTCTGAAGTGCCGCCCGTAGTGCTGTTTTTAATAGGTTCTTGTTGCCACCTCCTATGCTACCTAATATTGGATTTTAGCTTTTATTGACTCTTATACATATTATTACCTTCTGGTACATACCATATATAACAAATTATACACAATGTTTTTCATAATTATTGCATATGTATTTTCATACTAATGCAATAAAGTGAACAACACTCTACCCTCGGACTTGCCATAATGGGTCCAAGCCTGAGGATTAGAGTATAGATGATGTATATATGGTTTACTGAATGAACCAATGGTACAATAATGTATAACACACCACACCCTACACCATAGGATATTATCAAGCGTTAAGTCTCAAACATTTTTAATATTAACTTGAATGAAATACTTTTTAAAGATATTAATGTGGAGAGGCAATTTGATAGCTACCACTCATAAGCATTCCAACTAGTGCATTTATATGGGTTAACAATCATTGTGATCACATAGGGTGCAATACACGTAACTCACATAGTGCCCAGTGTAATCTCAGTTTGTGAATAATGACCCTGGAGTTCACTTGAGCAGAAAAATGTGTTACACCATACTTTTGAAAAGAAATACAAACTATGGATCAAATAGATAAGGCATAACTGCTTATAAATGAACACACTGCCCAGATAGGACTTTGCGCTACCATATACCTAGTTAATATAAATACTTTGATGATTTGGTGACTAATGAGAATAATTGCACAGTGTGTTTGGATACAGGATCTCATATCAATCATCCAATTGTTATAGGCGAGATATATATGACGGATGAAAGTGAGCTTGAATGTAACATACAGCGTACCAATACTATGAACACTAAATAAGAGAGACACACATAGAATTAGGTTCGCATGAACCATATGACAATATGCTAACAAGCCGCAACATTGGGATCACATATACAAGCTAATGCATGATTTGTGAAGCGGGTTTTATCACAAGGATTCCGCGTAACCATTCACTACTGAAACTACAGTAACCTGTTGTGTTTATGTTGCTCAACGATTTGTGAATTACAAGATATCAAGTCACAATACTCCGATGAGCTCTTCCTTAACATTGTCGGCTCATGATTGGTGTTTGAAGCATTAGTCATATCCAATCAGACCGTAACCGGTCATTACGCTCACCTCATACCGCTTCTCATTGGCTATTAACTGGGCGGTTTGCTACACAGGATAGGGATTGGCCAAGAATTCTCATACATGCACTACTTAAGAGGGCGGCACCCGGGCCTCGGCTTGAACGATCACATTGAGAAAGGCTGAATAACACAGCCGAAACGCGTTTGTGCTTGCTGTAAGCACATTTTTGTGCACAATTTGTTGGTTTTAAACACTGTCCCTAGTCCCTGACACCTGAAGCCGAGGGAGCTGCTATCGGCCAGGAAACAGGGGGGCTAGGTGCACAGTTTTAATGTGGGTACTCTATCAAGGTATATCCTTGTTTTAACTATGTACTTTATTAAAAATTCAATTTTTTAAATTACAATAATTTAGGGATGAGTGCTATTTAACCCTATATCTTTGTTGGTTCTCTTACCAATCCCCAATTGTATGTAAACCAATCAGGTATCAGGAACTGGTTTATTAGACTGGTGCACACCTGAGACTGCAGCTACGATTACGGCTTCATTGCCGAAACATGTCAGCAGACAGTCACTAGAGTGAAGCTATCTCCACTCACTACTAAGCTTGAGATTCCTGTATCCCTGGAGGGAGAAAGATTTTTAATTGCAATAAAGAAAATTCGAATTCACTACTGGCTGTTGTGCACCTCATTTGAACTTTTCTATCTCTACTTTGTAATGTAGAATAGGGTAGGGACTTTTACTATTTTTTTTTTATTATTTTTTTTATTAGGGGGCTTAGATTAGGTGTAATTAGTTTAAAATTCTTGTAATATTTTTTTATTTTCTGTAATTTAGTGTTTTTTTTTTTTTTTTGTAATTTAGTTTAGTTTATTTAATTGTATTTAATTGTAGGTATTGGTAGCTAATTTAATTAATTTAATGATAGTGTAGTGTTAGGTTTAATTGTAGCTTAGGTTAGGATTTATTTTACAGGTAATTTTGTAATTATTTTAACTAGGTAGCTATTAAGTAGTTAATAACTATTTAATAGCTATTGTACCTAGTTAAAATAAATACAAAGTTGCCTGTAAAATAAATATAGATACAATATAATTATTCGTTATATTTTAGCTATACAGTATTAGGGTTTATTTTACAGGTAAGTATTTAGTTTTAAATAGGAATACTTTAGTTAATAAGAGTTAATTTATTTCATTAGATTAAAATTATATTTAATTTAGGGGGGTGTTAGGGTTAGACTTAGCTTTAGGGGTTAACACATTTATTATAGTAGCGGCGAGGTCCGGTCGGCAGATTAGGGGTTAATACTTGAAGTTAAGTGGCGGCGACGTGGGGGGGGGGGGCAGATTAGAGGTTAATAAATATTATGTAGGTGTTGGCGATGTTGGGGGCAGCAGATTAGGGGTTAATAGGGATAATGTAGGTGGCGGCGGTGTCCGGAGCGGCAGATTAGGGGTTAATTGTGTAATGCAGGTGTCAGCGATAGCAGGGTCGGCAGATTAGGGGTTAATAAGTGTAAGGTTAGGGGTGTTTAGACTCGGGGTTCATGTTAGGGTGTTAGGTGCAGACTTAGAAAGTGTTTCCCCATAGGAAACAATGGGGCTGCGTTGGGAGCTTAATGCTGCTTTTTTGCAGGTGTTAGGTTTTTTTTCAGCCCAAACTGCCCCATTGTTTCCTATGGGGGAATCATGCACAAGCACGTTTTGCCAGCTTACCGCTACCATAAGCAATGCTGGTATTGAGTGTTGAAGTGGCGGTAAATTCGGCTCAACGCTCCCTTTTTGGAGCCTAACGCAGCCCTTCTTACAACTCTAAATACCAGCGTTGTTTGGAAGCAGCGGTAGGAAAAAAAGCAGCGTTAGCTACGCGGGTCTTTACCGACAAAACTCTAAATCTAGCCGTTAATTAGTTAATTAATGAGAAGTGTGGAACTCAGCAGTGCCAAGGGCACATTTGTCACTTTTTTCCCCATAACTTTTGATGTAATACATAATTTTTTCCACATTTGGGCAAAATACTCACATTCCCACTGACTAGTCTGTAAAAGTAATTTACACCACTAGAGTAAATTTTCTACTTTTATCCAATGCATTGAGCATAATTTTTACGTTAGCTTGTTAAAGAAAAGTATTAAAGTCACTTGTCGTGTGAGCACCACTCAAATGTCCATAAAGTGGGGGATATTAAAACTGAGTCCTGATCAGAGTTCTTATGTAACCAATAAACAGGGTATTCCCCAACTCACTCACCCCCAATGTCACTGCCAATAAGTTCCAGCGTCGGAGTCGGCCCGTCCACAGGGGGTACTCATCAATGGAAGCAATCACTCCGCCGGTCAAACCAAGACCTTTACATGCCTCACATCAAGTACCATTCCCCTCCTGGGTCCTCTCCTCGTTCCGCTGTTCGGTGTCTGACGTACTCTGTGAGCGTCTATTGGCTGGCCACACCTCCTTTGACCGCTCTTCTTTCCTCCGTGGGTGGGTGATGATAAGTGTAGATACGGCCAGAAGGGCTGAAACGCGTCAGAATTAAGTTCATTGAGTGTATTCCTATGGCACACATTGTCACCCAGTTAATGCTTTGTTTTGGATTAAACATTTTGTCCTAATAAAGTCGTTTTTTTAAAGTGCTATTAGTCCCTGGTGCTGCTTATTACACATAACTTTTAAAGAAAAGTATTAGTCACATGACATAAGCCAGTGCTGTCCAACTTTTAGGAGATACGGGTCAAAATACAAACATTTCATGGGCCAGGTAATTTAAAATTAATATATTGGCTAATGCTTTATATCTAAATTATTTTCCCAGCACAACCAGTCTTCACAAACCAATGCATATAAACTGTGACTTAATCTAAAGTTTAACTGCTTAACGCCGTTAGGATTAAAGATGATCCTTGGACTCACCGAGTCATTAGAAAGAAATATCAGTTACTTATTCAAAAAGGAGAATTACACCACCTACGCCAGGGTTGGCATCAATTTATTTGCCAAAAACACCATTGGGCCAGGCTAAAAACAACTGCATGTCATGGAGGGGGATCTACCCTACATATATTAACAGTTAAATGAGTGGCCCAATAGTCATTAACCCTTTGAAAATATCAGTTACTTATTCAAAAAACATAATTTATGTAAGAACTTACCTGATAAATTAATTTCTTTCATATTGGCAAGAGTCCATGAGCTAGTGACGTATGGGATATACAATCCTACCAGGAGGGGCAAAGTTTCCCAAACCTCAAAATGCCTATAAATACACCCCTCACCACACCCACAATTCAGTTTAACGAATAGCCAAGCAGTGGGGTGATAAAGAAAGGAGTAGAAAGGTTGGAAAATTCTGATTGGCTGATGGAATCAGCCAATCAGAATCAAGTTCAATCCGATTGGCTGTTCCGATCAGCCAATCAGATTGAGCTCGCATTCTATTGGCTGATCGGAACAGCCAATAGAATGCAAGCTCAATCTGATTGGCTGATCGGATCAGCCAATCGGATTGAACTTGATTCTGATTGGCTGATTCCATCAGCCAATCAGAATTTTCCTACCTTAATTCCGATTGGCTGATAGAATCCTATCAGCCAATCGGAATTCGAGGGACGCCATCTTGGATGACGTCCCTTAAAGGAACCGTCATTCGTCGGGAAGTCGTCGGTGAAGATGGATGGATCCGCGCTGGAGGTCTTGAAGATCAGCCGGTCGTCATCGGATTGAAGAACATAGAAGATGCGGCTTGGATGAAGATGTTTGCCGGTCCGGATGTCCTCTTCTGCCCGCTTGGATCAAGACTTCAGCCGGAGGATGGATGTCACTCTTCAGCCCCCCGCCTGGGCTTGGGTGAAGACATCGGAGGCTCTTCTGGATCGATCGACCTGGCATGGTGAAGACAAGGTAGGAAGATCTTCAGGGGGGTAGTGTTAGGTTTATTTAAGGGGGGTTTGGGTTAGATTAGGGGTATGTGGGTGGTGGGTTTTAATGTTGGGGGGGGTATTGTATGTGTTTTTTTTACAAGCAAAAGAGCTGAATTCTTTGGGGCATGCCCCACAAAAGGTCCTTTTAAGGGCTGGTAAGGTAAAAGAGCTTTGAACTTTTTAAATTTAGAATAGGGTAGGGCATTTTTTTATTTTGGGGGGCTTTGTTATTTTATTAGGGGGCTTAGAGTAGGTGTAATTAGTTTAAAATTGTTGTAATATTTTTCTAATGTTTGTAAATATTTTTTTATTTTTTGTAACTTAGTTCTTTTTTATTTTTTGTACTTTAGTTAGTTTATTTAAATGTATTTATTTGTAGGTATTGTATTTAATTAATTTATTGATAGTGTAGTGTTAGGTTTAATTGTAGGTAATTGTAGGTATTTTATTTAAGTAATTTATTGCTAGTGTAGTGTTAGGTTTAATTGTAACTTAGGTTAGGATTTATTTTACAGGTAATTTTGTAATTATTTTAACTAGGTAACTATTAAATTGTTATTAACTATTTAATAGCTATTGTACCTGGTTAAAATAATTACAAAGTTGCCTGTAAAATAAATATTAATCCTAAAATAGCTACAATATAATTTTAATTTATATTGTAGCTATATTAGGATTTATTTTACAGATAAGTATTTAGCTTTAAATAGGAATAATTTATTTAATAAGAGTTAATTTATTTCGTTAGATAAAAATTATATTTAACTTAGGGGGGTGTTAGGGTTAGAATTAGCTTTAGGGGTTAAAAAATTTATTATAGGGTTATTGAGGCGGGAGTGAGGCGGATTAGGGGTTAATAACTTTATTATAGTAGCGGTGTGGTCCGCTCGGCAGATTAGGGGTTAATAAGTGTAGGTAGGTGGCGGCGACTTTGGGGGGGGCAGATTAGGGGTTAATAAATATAGGTGTCGCGGTATTAGGGGCAGCAGATTAGGGGTACATAGGGATAACGTAGCTGGCGGCGGTGTACGGAGCGGCAGATTAGGGGTTAAAAAATTTAATAGAGTGGCGGCGATGTGGGGGGACCTCGGTTTAGGGGTACATAGGTAGTTTATGGGTGTTAGTGTACTTTAGAGCACAGTAGTTAAGAGCTTTATAAACCGGCGTTAGCCCAGAAAGCTCTTAACTCCTGGTTTTTTTCTGCGGCTGGAGTTTTGTCGTTAGATTTCTAACGCTCACTTCAGCCACGACTCTAAATACCGGCGTTAGAAAGATCCCATTGAAAAGATAGGATACGCAAATGGCGTAGGGGGATCTGCAGGTATGGAAAAGTCGCGGCTGTAAAGTGAGCGTTAGACCCTTTCCTGACTGACTCCAAATACCAGAGGGCTGTAAAAACCAGCGTTAGGAGCCTCTAACCCTGGTTTTAACGGCTACCGCCCAACTCTAAATCTAGCCGAGAGTTAATAAATGTGTTTTTTATTAAAAGCAATTAGATATGTTTTATATTTTTGTAAACCAACTGTGTTTTATTTTATATATATTTTTAAACAGGTCTCACGCTCAGGGCCGCCATCAGGGGGTGACAGGGGTGACTGCTGTCAGGGGCCCAATGGGCCAGGGGGGCCCCATGAGGCAAGAACAGTTGGTACTACAGCAGAGTGCTAATTGAGCATGGGAAATGTTATTACAAGGAGTAAAGTATTAGCATTTGAGAGGATTTCTGAGTGTGCACTAAATCACTATGCACAGTGTGAGACAGACTTGGCACTTTGTTCGTACAGCGTGTGCCTGAGTCAGACGGCGGATCACTTTCATTTGCAGAGGAGGTAGGACTTAGCAAATGTTTTTATTTCTTTGTGCAATTTCAGATTGTAACTCCAGTGTGGTAGTAGTTGTATGGTGGGGCCAGGGGTCCATAAAAACACATTTTCTTTTAGCAGCAGTGTATTTATGATTATTTGACAATGCTGTAAAAAATTATATATTTAAAACCATGCAGAAATGTTTCCTCTTCAATACACAAATGGTAGGTGCCCTTTTGGCAGGTGTGTGTGTATATATATATATATATATATATATATATATATATATATATATATATATATATATATCATTCCAGTTTACTGCCCCTTTATGCAAGGACTTTCCAGATGCAAGGAGGCATTTTATCATTTATATTTTTACATCTGCATAAAATGTTATACTCTCAGACTAAGATTGCTCAGTGTTTGAAATGAGAAAGGTTAACTTAAAACTGGTCAGTTTACACTACAGCTGACTTAATTTTGAAATACATAACAACAAGCCTAAATCCTGCATTTAACCAGATCTAATGGTATGAGTACCACAGCATATGGTTCCACCAAGACCATATAGAGTACAGCATTTTAAAAATCCATAAGTACAGCTGACAGATGGGAACATTTGTACACTATATTTGAAGTGGTGCTCTTGGTTGGGGAAAATGGGGGAAAAAAAACAAACAAACAAACATATGTCAACCTTTTAAAAGTACTTTCTCCAACATAGGTGTGTCCGGTCCACGGCGTCATCCTTACTTGTGGGATATTCTCTTCCCCAACAGGAAATGGCAAAGAGCCCAGCAAAGCTGGTCACATGATCCCTCCTAGGCTCCGCCTACCCCAGTCATTCTCTTTGCCGTTGCACAGGCAACATCTCCACGGAGATGGCTAAGAGTTTTTTTGGTGTTTACTCCAACCTGTTCATAGTTCCCAAAAAAGAGGGAACATTCAGACCAATTTTAGATCTCAAGATCCTAAACAAATTTCTCAGGGTTCCATCGTTCAAAATGGAAACCATTCGAACGATCCTTCCTACCATCCAGGAAGGTCAATTTATGACCACGGTGGATTTAAAGGATGCGTACCTACATATTCCTATCCACAAGGAACATCATCAGTTCCTAAGGTTCGCTTTTCTGGACAAGCATTACCAGTTTGTGGCACTTCCATTCGGATTAGCCACTGCTCCGAGAATTTTCACAAAGGTACTAGGGTCCCTTCTAGCGGTTCTAAGACCAAGGGGCATTGCAGTAGTACCGTACTTGGACGACATCCTGATTCAAGCGTCGTCTCTGTCAAAAGCAAAGGCTCATACGGACATCGTCCTAGCCTTTCTCAGATCTCACGGATGGAAAGTGAACATAGAAAAAAGTTCTCTTTCCCCGTCAACAAGAGTTCCCTTCTTGGGAACAATAATAGACTCCTTAGAAATGAGGATTTTTCTGACAGAGGTCAGAAAATCAAAACTTCAAAGTTCTTGTCAAGTTCTTCATTCTGTTCTTCCTCCTTCCATAGCGCAGTGCATGGAAGTAATAGGATTGATGGTTGCAGCAATGGACATAGTTCCTTTTGCACGAATTCATCTAAGGCCATTACAACTGTGCATGCTCAGACAGTGGAATGGGGATTATACAGACTTGTCTCCGACGATTCAAGTAGATCAAAGGACCAGAGATTCACTCCGTTGGTGGCTGATCCTGGACAACCTGTCACAGGGAATGAGCTTCCGCAGACCAGAGTGGGTCATTGTCACGACCGACGCCAGTCTGGTGGGCTGGGGCGCGGTCTGGGAACCCCTGAAAGCTCAGGGTCTATGGTCTCGGGAAGAATCTCTTCTCCCGATAAACATTCTGGAACTGAGAGCGATATTCAATGCTCTCAAAGCTTGGCCTCATCTAGCAAAGGCCAAATTCATAAGGTTTCAATCAGACAACATGACGACAGTTGCATATATCAACCATCAGGGGGGAACAAGGAGTTCCCTGGCGATGGAGGAAGTAACCAAGATAATTCAATGGGCGGAGGATCACTCCTGCCCCTTGTCTGCAATCCACATCCCAGGAGTGGAAAATTGGGAAGCGGATTTTCTGTGTCGTCAGACATTCCATCCGGGGGAGTGGGAACTCCATCCGGAAATCTTTGCCCAAATAACTCGATTATGGGGCATTCCAGACATGGATCTGATGGCCTCTCGTCAGAACTTCAAGGTTCCTTGTTACGGGTCCAGATCCAGGGATCCCAAGGCGACTCTAGTAGATGCACTAGTAGCACCTTGGACCTTCAACCTAGCTTATGTATTCCCACCGTTTCCTCTCATTCCCAGGCTGGTAGCCAGGATCAATCAGGAGAGGGCTTCGGTGATCTTGATAGCTCCTGCGTGGCCACGCAGGACTTTGTATGCAGACCTGGTGAATATGTCATCGGCTCCACCATGGAAGCTACCTTTGAGACAGGACCTTCTTGTTCAAGGTCCATTCGAACATCCGAATCTGGTTTCCCTCCAACTGACTGCTTGGAGATTGAACGCTTGATTTTATCAAAACGTGGGTTTTCAGATTCTGTAATAGATACTCTGATTCAGGCTAGAAAGCCTGTAACTAGAAAAATTTACCATAAGATATGGAAAAAATATATCTGTTGGTGTGAATCTAAAGGATTCCCATGGAACAAGATAAAAATTCCTAAGATTCTATCCTTTCTACAAGAAGGTTTGGAGAAAGGATTATCTGCAAGTTCTCTGAAGGGACAGATCTCTGCGTTATCTGTTTTACTTCACAAAAGGCTGGCAGCTGTGCCAGACGTTCAAGCGTTTGTTCAGGCTCTGGTTAGAATCAAGCCTGTTTACAGACCTTTGACTCCTCCCTGGAGTCTTAATCTAGTTCTTTCAGTTCTTCAAGGGGTTCCGTTTGAACCCTTACATTCCGTAGATATTAAGTTATTATCTTGGAAAGTTTTGTTTTTGGTTGCAATTTCTTCTGCTAGAAGAGTTTCTGAGTTATCTGCTCTGCAGTGTTCTCTGCCCTATCTGGTGTTCCATGCAGATAAGGTGGTTTTGCGTACTAAGCCTGGTTTTCTTCCGAAAGTTGTTTCCAACAAGAATATTAACCAGGAGATAGTTGTACCTTCTTTGTGTCCGAATCCAGTTTCAAAGAAGGAACGTTTGTTACACAATTTGGACGTAGTCCGTGCTCTAAAATTCTATTTAGAGGCCACTAAAGATTTCAGACAAACATCTTCTTTGTTTGTTGTTTATTCTGGTAAAAGGAGAGGTCAAAAGGCAACTTCTACCTCTCTTTCTTTTTGGCTTAAAAGCATTATCCGATTGGCTTATGAGACTGCCGGACGGCAGCCTCCTGAAAGAATCACAGCTCATTCCACTAGGGCTGTGGCTTCCACATGGGCCTTCAAGAACGAGGCTTCTGTTGACCAGATATGTAAGGCAGCGACTTGGTCTTCACTGCACACTTTTGCCAAATTTTACAAATTTGATACTTTTGCTTCTTCAGAGGCTATTGGGAGAAAGGTTTTGCAAGCCGTGGTGCCTTCCATTTAGGTGACCTGATTTGCTCCCTCCCTTCATCCGTGTCCTAAAGCTTTGGTATTGGTTCCCACAAGTAAGGATGACGCCGTGGACCGGACACACCTATGTTGGAGAAAACAGAATTTATGCTTACCTGATAAATTACTTTCTCCAACGGTGTGTCCGGTCCACGGCCCGCCCTGGTTTTTTTAATCAGGTCTGATGAATTATTTTCTCTAACTACAGTCACCACGGTATCATATGGTTTCTCCTATGCATATTTCCTCCTGTACGTCGGTCGAATGACTGGGGTAGGCGGAGCCTAGGAGGGATCATGTGACCAGCTTTGCTGGGCTCTTTGCCATTTCCTGTTGGGGAGGAGAATATCCCACAAGTAAGGATGACGCCGTGGACCGGACACACCGTTGGAGAAAGTAATTTATCAGGTAAGCATAAATTCTGTTTTTCTTCATCTAGCAATCTACCCAGATCATTAATGTATAATTTTGAATTCACAGAATTATTTTTGTTTGCACATTTACAAATATGATTCTTTAAAAAGTGATCTCTTAATTGCTGCAATTTTTTTTTATCATGCATGTCACACACTGTTGATTTAGGGGATGCAAGGTGCATAAATCTTTCTTTTTTCACAAAATTGTAGTTTACCTCATTACTTGTCAGGTCAATGTAAACAAGTGCTGAGTGTCTGTTTGGGTGTCTGTGTCTGAGTGTGTTTCTTTGCGTGTCTGCTAGAGTGTCTGTATGTAAATCCTTATGTGTGAGTGTGTGTGTTTCAGTGTATGAGTGTGTCTGTGTTTGTGTATGTTACTACCTTTACAACATTTCCAAGTTTAAATAGACACTTAAGAATAAATTGCATATACGTTTTAGTCACTTGGTAAAAAATTGCACATGTCAAAGGAGGGGGGGGCCCTGATCAATGGTTAAGTCAGGGGCCCCAAAATTTCTAGTGGTGGCCCTGCTCACGCTTCCCAAGAAGCTTTTAAATAGAACTATTCCTCAAGCCCTTGGAATGGAGGAAGAGGTAAGTCATTTTATTTACCATTTCCTTTTGGTTAAAACATTTTTAAATTTGTGTTTCTTAATAAAAGCAATTAGATATGTTTTATATTTTTGTAAACTAACTGTGTGTTTTTTTTTAACATTTTTAAACAGGTCTCGAGCTTCCTATTTTAAATCGTTAGAGCTTTTCAAACCCTTGGAATGGAGGAAGAGGTAAGCCTTTTCATTTACAACCTGTTTTGAGTTAAATCCTCTTTCTTTCATAAGGTGCTGAGAGTCTACAAGTCATCACATGAGGGATTATATTCCAGTTCACTTTTAGAAGGCAAAAATACCCAAAGTATGAACAGCCTTTAATCCCTCCCACCTCCCTGTACTCTTCAGACTTATTTATTTACCTCCACAGGAGACTGGGACAATTGAAGTGCTCTTCAGTGAGATCGTTGACAGGGATTCTAAGATCTATGTGAGACACATAATCCCCCTCAGAGAGCTGGGAATAAGACGGGTATCTAGGAGTAAACTGGCAGTGAGAGTAATTCTCCCTTCGGAGTTTGTCACTAGCTTACCTCAGGTGTTGCTGGGATTTATCCTTCAGCTTCCTCCTGTTGCCTCTCGATGTACTGCTGCATCAGATCCTGTGTTAGTTCTCTATTAACCAGAATAGGCTATTGTGCTGGGTGCAGGTTTACTGCAGCTGAGTAAGCATGGTGGAGCAAGTTCTAACAGGTAGGTGAATAATGTTAATTTTACACATAGCCTGGGGACAATACACACAAAGGTTTTTCTCTGTGACAGATTTGTGGCAGTTTACAGGCACTCCTGGGTACTGTATCTTTACATTCTTTGTGTGCAAGTCATTTTTATCCTTGGGAAACTGTTAGTGTTATAGTTGTGCTGACTAAAAGGTCATTATAGTGTAGGGTTGGTCCAGGGGAGGTCACCTAGATGTCTCTCCTGATTTATAAGGAATATTTGCATCTATTCCTCCCCATAGCAAACGTAAAAGTTTGTTCGCAGAGGGTGATACTCCAGCTGGTTTCAGTTCATCTGGCATATATCACAGAAGCAGCACATCGGTAAAACTGGTTAAGTATTCTGATTTGGAAGATTCAGATACTTCAAAAGGAGAGACAAACTGTCAGATTATTAGGATCCTTTGTTGGACCTGTGATCTGCTAGATAGTTAGGATCCTTTGTTGGACCTGTAATCAGAGCGCATCTATAAAATGGATTACCCGCACACTTTGCTGCAGGAAGTTTTACTTACTCTGGGAGTTCTAGAACCAGAAGGAAAATTCGGTTAAACAGCTGTATTTTTTTATTTAAAGGGCCATAATACCCAAATGTTTAAACACTTGAAAGTGATGCAGCATAGCTGTAAAAAGCTGACTAGAAAATATCTCCTGAACATCTCTATGTAAAAAAGAAAGATATTTTACCTCAAAAGTTCCTCAGTAGCCACCTCCCATTGTAAAGGATTTCTAAGCAGCATTTTAGTGTGTCTGTCCTAGGACAGCTGAAAGGATGAGCATTGTGCACTCTCATATTATTTCACCAATCAGGTAAAGGAAGCTTACTATGAAATCTCATGAGAGTTAAGTCAAATCTCATGAGGTCACAGTAAGAGTTCATGACCTCAGCACTGCTGATGCTGATTGGCTGCTGTTCATTTCTTCATTTTTTTTTTAATTTTTACCTGCAGCTGGGAGCAGGTGAAGTATAACTTTTTACACAGAACTTACTCTGCTGAGCTGAGGAAATTGTGAGGTAAAATATCTTCCTTTTTTACATAGAGATGCTCAGGTGATATTTTCCTGTCAGCTTTTTACAGTTATACTGCATCAGTTTCAAGTGATTTAGCATATGAGTATTATGTCCCTTTAAGCCTTCTTCTAAAACGTTGGAGGTTTTTCTGAAGACGTTTTCCATTTCCTCACGCAAATCTGGATATTTGGGAATCTCTTCCCAAGGTGAATAGAGCTATTTCTATGCTTGCTAAAAGGATTGATGTCCCCTTAGAGATTAGTATATTTTTTAATGACCCATGGGTAGAAAGCTAGAGGCTTTTTATAGGAAATCTTTTCAAGAAGGTTTTTTTTTTTTCTTTCTTCAGGCCAGCAATCAGTGTGACTATTGTAGCGATGGTTCAGAAACATCTCACTTTGGTCTGTAGACATGGTGTCTAAGGGCAGACTTTTATCTCTGCCTTTCCAAGGATGAATCCTATTCAGTCCTACAATGCAATTATTTCCACAGTGTCTGGTGCTAATAGTGCTTTCTTACTGCAGGACAAAAAGTCCAAAGACAAAACTAGATTTGCTGGTCGTTTTTCTCCCATTTCACCAGTCCAAGAATTAGAAATCTTCCTCCTTTGGCCAGAAAGCTGAAGTCTCCAAGTCTCATTAGAAGCCAGTCAATACTTGAAACAAATCCAAGCAACCTTGCTTTGTATCAAAATCCGCACTAAGGTGCGACCCTCACCCCAAACTTAGCTCTGGTTAGAGGCAGATTGAGATTTTTTCGGACAGTCAGGTTACAATCTCTACAGGATCCCTGGGTACTCAACATTGTATCCCAGGGATACAGAAAAGGTTTTTGGTCCAGGCATCCTTGGGAAAGGTTACTCCTGTCACAAGTACAAAAAACTTCAATCAAAGGCACTAGCCTTTTTGCAATGTGAACAAGATCTGAAAAATTTGGGAGTAATCATTCCCATTCCAAAGTTGGAAAGAAAAGAAAGATTTTATTTGAATCTGTTTATATCTTTGAATAAGGAGGGAACTTTCAGACCAACCCTAGATCTTAAAGTCTTAAGCAAAATTTCTTTGGGCACCCACATTCAAGATGGAGGAGATTTGGACCATCTTACCCTTGGTACAAGAGGGTCAATTAATTACCACCATGTCTCCTTGCATATCTCTATTCACAAAGATAATTTTCATTTTCTAAGGTTTGCCTTCCAAGAAAAACATTTCCAGTTTGTGGCTCTACCTTTCAGGTTAGCTACAGCTCCAGTAATCTTAAGAAAGGTTCTATGAGCTCTGCAAGTGGTGCTAGGGACGGTCACTAACGATGGAATTAGGACAAATGAAATGATACTTATGCTAGAGAAAATGCCTCAAGCTAAAATTAGATTTTAAATCAATATTTTAGTTAATTACATAACAAGCTGCTATCTGTAAATCTCAGTACTACCTACAGTTACATTCGCTAAGGGTGGTACAAATACACAACTGATTACTTAATAGTTTTGAAGTTTATTTTTTTTTTACATTTTACTAATGTCTGTGTGGCCCTCAGCACCACTGAGCAGAAAACAAACATGTGACAGTGCAAGTGTGGCCCCTTGGCAGCCCTGCTCTAAATCCAGGGTTCTTCAGTTCCACTCCTTAGATGCTGAAACCTGTCAGAAGCTTACCTGATCTCGTGATGGGCTCCTACCTAGACATTTCTCTATGTGGAACGCCAAGGTCTATCTTCTGCAGTGGCTGTTGCTTTCCCTAGGTGTGTGCAGCCACACACTTCGCTAGTTTATAGGGGCAGCAACTAATTACATGAACTACCACATATGTGGTCACAGGTTTCGGAGTCCCTATATAAACCTACTCAGCCCATCACTCTGGCTGAGTTATTGAGGAGCTCACTTAGTGCTTACCTGCCCTCCTGTTCCTTTTCTCACTTACCTGCATCCTAGTATCCTGTGACAGCCTGCTGAGTCTCCTGTATTCTGCTGTACCAGTTGCTGCTTACCTAAATCCCGCTGTACCTGCTGCACTCACCTGGTATCATGTGACATCCTGCTGAGTCTCCTGTATCCTACTGTACTTGCTGCACTCACCTGGTATCCTGTGACATCCTGCTGAGTCTTCTGTATCCTACTGTACTTGTTGCACTCACCTGGTATCCTGTGACATCCTGCTGAGTCTCCTGTATCCTACTGTACCTGCTGCACTCACCTGGTATCCTGTGACATCCTGCTGAGTCTTCTGTATCCTACTGTACTTGCTGCACTCACCTGCTATCCTGTGACATCCTGCTGAGTCTCCTGTATCCTACTGTACCTGCTGCACTCACCTGGTATCCTGTGACATCCTGCTGAGTCTCCTGTATCCTACTGTACCTGCTGCACTCACCTGGTATCCTGTGACATCCTGCTGAGTCTTCTGTATCCTACTGTACTTGCTGCACTCACCTGGTATCCTGTGACATCCTGCTGAGTCTCCTGTATCCTACTGTACCTGCTGCACTCACCTGGTATCCTGTGACATCCTGCTGAGTCTTCTGTATCCTACTGTACTTTCTGCACTCACCTGGTATCCTGTGACATCCTGCTGAGTCTCCTGTATCCTACTGTACCTGCTGAACTCACCTGCTATCCTGTGACATCCTGCTGAGTCTCCTGTATCCTACTGTACCTACTGCACTCACCTGGTATCCTGTGACATCCTGCTGAGTCTCCTGTATCCTACTGTACCTGCTGCACTCACCTGGTATCCTGTGACATCCTGCTGAGTCTTCTGTATCCTACTGTACTTGCTGCACTCACCTGGTATCCTGTGACATCCTGCTGAGTCTCCTGTATCCTACTGTACCTGCTGCACTCACCTGCTATCCTGTGACATCCTGCTGAGTCTCCTGTATCCTACTGTACCTGCTGCACTCACCTGGTATCCTGTGACATCCTGCTGAGTCTCCTGTATCCTACTGTACCTGCTGCACTCACCTGGTATCCTGTGACATCCTGCTGAGTCTCCTGTATCCTGCTGTACCTGCTGCACTCACCTGGTATCCTGTGACATCCTGCTGAGTCTCCTGTATCCTGCTGTACCTGCTGCACTCACCTGGTATCCTGTGACATCCTGCTGAGTCTCCTGTATCCTGCTGTACCTGCTGCACTCACCTGGTATCCTGTGACATCCTGCTGAGTCTCCTGTATCCTACTGTACCTGCTGCATTCACCTGGTCTCCTGTGACATCCTGGTCTCCTGTATCCTACTGTACCTGCTGCACTCACCTGGTATCCTGTGACATCCTGCTTAGTCTCCTGTATCCTACTGTACCTGCTGCACTCACCTGGTATCCTGTGACATCCTGCTGAGTCTACTGTATCCTACTGTACCTGCTGCACTCACCTGGTATCCTGTGACATCCTGCTGAGTCTACTGTATCCTACTGTACCTGCTGCACTCACCTGGTATCCTGTGACATCCTGCTGAGTCTACTGTATCCTGCTGTACTTGCTGCACTCACCTGGTATCCTGTGACATCCTGCTGAGTCTCCTGTATCCTACTGTACTTGCTGCACTCACCTGGTATCCTGTGACATCCTGCTGAGTCTCCTGTATCCTACTGTACCTGCTGCACACACCTGGTATCCTGTGACATCCTGCTGAGTCTTCTGTATCCTACTGTACCTGCTGCACTCACCTGGTATCCTGTGACATCCTGCTGAGTTTCCTGTATCCTACTGTACCTGCTGCACTCACCTGCTATCCTGTGACATCCTGCTGAGTCTCCTGTATCCTACTGTACCTGCTGCACTCACCTGGTATCCTGTGACATCCTGCTGAGTCTCCTGTATCCTACTGTACCTGCTGCACTCACCTGGTATCCTGTGACATCCTGCTGAGTCTTCTGTATCCTACTGTACCTGCTGCACTCACCTGGTATCCTGTGAGATTGTGCTGAGTCTCCTGTATCCTACTGTACCTGCTGCACTCACCTGGTATCCTGTGACATCCTGCTGAGTCTCCTGTATCCTACTGTACCTGCTGCACTCACCTGGTATCCTGTGACATCCTGCTGAGTCTCCTGTATCCTACTGTACCTGCTGCACTTACCTGGTATCCTGTGACATCCTGCTGAGTCTCCTGTATCCTACTGCACCTGCTGCACTTACCTGGTATCCTGTAACATCCTGCTGAGTCTCCTGTATCCTACTGTACCTGCTGCACTCACCTGGTATCCTGTGACATCCCGCTGAGTCTCCTGTATCCTACTGTACCACTGGCTACTTACCTGAATCCCACTCATCTGGTATATCCTGCTTTACCAACCTGGTATTCTGTGCCTGCTGTACCAGAGGTAGCTTACCTGAATCCTGCTGTACCTGCTGTATTCATCTGCTATATCCTGTTGTACCCACTGCACCTACCTGGTATTCCGTGACAGCCTCATCAACAGTACCCTGTGGCTGCTTAGTCTCCTGTGCTTACTGTTCCAGTGGCAGCTTACCTGAATGCTGTTGTTACTGCTGCATCTATCTGGTGTCCTGTGCCATCTTGTGCACCTATACCTGCTGGATATTGCTCCTGCTTTCCCCCTTGGTACCAAGTTGCTGGACTGATCTCACTGTACCTGACCTTTGGCCTGTTCCTGGATTCTGCACTTTTTTCCCCTTAGTTTTTGTTTCTCTTTAATAAAACCTTTTAAAAGACTTTTGGTTTCCTGTACGTCTATCCCTGTAGATCGAGTTCCACTCACCCTCACACTAACAAATTAGTCCGTCAGGAGCACCCTGGCTGAGAACAAGTTAAAAGGGTCATGAGACTCAAAATGTATTTCAGATGCATGCGATTTTAAAACACTTTACTTTTATTATTAAATTTACTTCCATTGTTGAAAAGCATACCTAGGTTGGTTCGGGAGCAATAATGCACTATAGGGGGCTAGCTGGTGGTCGGTTTTACATGTACCTCTAGTAATTGGCTCACCAGATGTGTTCAGCTAGGTCCCTGCAAGTGCATTGCTGTTCTACATTTAATTGTGTTATTCCCCTGGCAGATATTAAACAGTGCTATGCAAACAATGCAATATAACAATTCTCTAAACTATTTACATTTCTGTCCTTTTAAACAAGTAAATAACAGTTGATTACATCACTTGTGCTTTAGCTCAGACCTGGGGCAGCTGATTAAGTCACCATTGCTGCAGCTCAGACCTGGGGCAGCTGATTAAGTCACCATTGCTGCAGCTCAGACCTGGGGCAGCTGATTATGTCAACTGTGCTTGATTAAGTCACCATTGCTGCAGCTCAGACCTGGGGCAGCCAATTATGTCACCTGTGCTGCAGCTCAGACCAGAGGCAGCTGATTACGTCTCCATTGCTGCAGCTCAGACCTGGGGCAGCCGATTATGTCACCTGTGCTGCAGCTCAGATCAGCGGCAGATTAGGGGTTAAAAAAAATATGCAGGTGTCAGCGATAGCGGGGGTGGCAGATTAGGGGTTAATAAGTGTAAGGTTAGGGGTGTTTAGACTCGGGGTTCATGTTAGGGTGTTAGGTGCAGACATAGGAAGTGTTTCCCCATAGGAAACATTGGGGCTGCGTTAGGAGCTGAACGCTGCTTTTTTGCAGGTGTTAGTTTTTTTTCCAGCTCAAACGGCCCCATTGTTTCCTAAGGGGGAATCGCGCACGAGCACATTTTTTAAGCTGGCCGCGTCCGTAAGCACCGCTGGTATTTAGAGTTGCAGTGGCGGTAAATATGCCTCTATGCTCCCTTTTTGGAGCCTAACGCAGCCCTTCTGTGAACTCTAAATACCAGCGGTATTTAAAAGGTGCGGGGGAAAAAAAGCATACGTAGCTAACGCACCCCTTTGGCCGCAGAACTCTAAATCTAGCCAATAATTTGTTTGGCCTTCAATATTCTTTACCTTTGGAGTGTTGCAACACGAAAAAGGAGGCGTTATGGGCTTCATTCCCTTGTATATAATATAGACTGTTAATACTGTTATTGTTATGTCCATATATGGTTGTTTCTATTTCTATTATTATTGTTATGTCCATATATGGTTGTTTCTATTTATACTGTTGTTGTTATGTCCATATATGGTTGTTTCTATTTATACTATTATTGTTATGTCCATATATGGTTGTTTCTATTTATACTATTATTGCTATGTCCATATATGATTGTTTCTATTTATACTGTTATTATGTCCATATATGGTTGTTTCTATTTATACTGTTATTTCTTTTTAATGACACGATGAGTCCACTAATCAGCTTAATTACTATTGGTAATACCAGTCCTGCCCTGCAGTAGACGGCAAAGAGCAACACAGCAAAGCTGTTAAATATCACCTCCCTTCCCTCCCAACCCAGTCATTCTCTTTGCCTACGTTAAGTGCAAGGAGGTTGTAAATTAGGTGTTGGAAAAAGATTCTTCAATCAAGAGTTTATTATTTTTAAAGTAGTACAAGATTGTGCTGCTTTGTCCTAGGGTGTAGCCGTAGTCCATATCAGTCTCTTCAGTAAAGCAGTGGTGGCTTTAGAGTGATGGGAACTTGTGGGACATAATTCTCACTGCGCCTCCCATACTGATGCTGCCCTACTTCTGAAAAACTGAGGGATCTTACTCAGTTTTTTCTTTTATCATAGGTCCATAGGAGGGAGAGGACCTCTTAAACCTGGGAGCTGCCTTCACTGTTGGGCAGATGAGGAGGTAAGTGCTGACTTAGTATCTGGGGGAATGTTCTCAGAGACAGAGGCACTTTACTTATAATGGGGTAATAAAGAGTCTCATGGGAATATGGGCACTTTATTAGACAGTAAATGCACAGGCACTGGGGCTGGACACATTGGCCGTTGGTGGTTCTCATCTCCCGACGCTTTTAATTATACATGCGACCGGGAGACAGCTGAATTTGACACGCCCACGATGGGCGGTTCTAGGGGAAAGTATTGCACGCTCTTTTTGGCCTCCTTTCCTGTTCGTCATAACTGCGCACTTAGTAAGACAGCGCTTGTTTGTATTCTGCTGCGCATCTCTAGAAACAAATTTGGATGCGTGTCTTAGCCTGCAGAGTTCCGATTTTACCGCTCCTGTCTACGCAGTGAGGGTCGCTTCTCCAGACAGGTAGGCACCTCAGCAAAGTACTGCTGAGGTGTAGAGGTGTTCTGCAGGGCTATTCCTAATTTATAGGACATACGCTAATAAAAGTAAAAAGTGAACGTTTTAACATTTAAAGAGACAGTATTGTTTTTTTGTCAGTTTTAAATGTGTTCAAAAAATTGCTAAATTTTGTGACCTATTGTAAAATTAAGATGGACCAAGAGTCTTTGCAAGCTGCCACTTGTTCTTTATGTTTTGATGCCAATGTGGAACCACCAATCTCTTTTTGTTCCTCATGTATTGAGAGGACTTTAAGCTACAGGGAAAAACTTTTTACTGAACCATCATTTGCTAAAGAGGATGCTGTTCAGGAGTCTTAATGCCAATGATCAATCTATGCCGCAGCTTTCTCCTCAGGCATCCCAAGGTTTACTGCCCTCACAAGTTTTACCGCCCTGCTCCTCCTCTATAACTCCTGCCGGGGTTACTTTACAGGACATTGCTTCCCTTATGTCTTCTGCAGTTTCAGATGCATTGTCTGCTTTTCCAATGTTGCAAGGAAAGCGTAAGAGGAAAACTAGAGAGGTTTCTGACGGAGTTCTTGCTGTTGCGTATGTTCCCTCCCAGAATCCTGAAGAGGAGGATAAAGCGGTAGCATCTGAGGGTGAAATCTCAGATTCGGACGGTGTAATTCCTCTTACTGATACTGAGGTAGTTTCAGGTTTAAGCTAGAGCAACTCTGTCTACTACTTAAGGAGGTTTTAGCTACTTTGGATGACAACGACACCACGGTCGTTATTAACCCTAAAAAAATCCAGTAAGCTTAACAAATATTTTGAGGTTCCTACCTCAATAGATGTTTTTCTGGTTCCAGACCGAGCTTCTGAGATTATTACTAAGGAGTGGGAGAGACCGGGTATCCCTTTTTCTCCATCTCCTATATTTAAGAAGATGTTTCTCATAGCCGACGCTGTCAAGGAGGCTTGGCAGACAGTTCCTAAGGTGGAAGGAGCAGTTTCCACTCTAGCCAAAAGAACTGCTATTCCTATAGAGGATATTTGTGCGTTTTAAAGATCCTATGGATAAGAAACTAGAGGGGTTGCTCAAAAAGATGTATGTACACCAGGGTTTGCAGTGGCAACCAGCTGTGCGCATTGCTACTGTCACCAGTGTGGCAGCATATTGGTTTGATGCGTTATCTGATGCTATTAGGACTGAAACTTCCCTGGACGAGATCCAGGACAGGATAAAAGCTCTTAAATTAGCTAATTCCTTTATTATGGATGCTTCCCTGCAAGTTATCAAGCTTCAAACAAATATTTCAGGTTTCTCTGTTCTAGCTCGCAGGGCCTTATGGTTAAAACCTTGGTCTGCGGATGTGTCTTAGCTTTTAGCGATCCCTTACAAGGGGAAGACCTTGTTGGGACCGGGCTTGACGGATATAATTTCTGATATTACGGGAGGCAAGGGTCAAATTCTCCCGCAGGATAAGAGAAACAAACAAAAGGGACGCCAAAGTAATTTTCGTTCCTTTTGAAATTTCAAGGGAAATTCTTCCTCTTCCTCCTCCAAGCAGGAACAGTCTAAGCCTGCATGGAGACCCAAGCAATCTTGGAATAAGGGAAAACAATCCAAGAAGCCTGCTATTGAATCTAAGACAGCATGAAGGGCATGCCCCCGATCTGGGACCGGATCTTGTAGGGGGCAGACTTTCCTTCTCGCTCAGGCTTGGGCTCGATGTTCCGGGTCCCTGGGCAGTAGACATAGTGTCCCAGGGATACAAAATAGTTAAAACATTTTCCTCCCAGAAGCAGGTTTCTGCTTTCAAGATATTCTGTAGACCAGACAAAAAAAAGAGGCATTCTTACGCTGTGTAAGAGACCTCTTCGACCTGGGAGTGATAGTTCCTGTTCCGAACCAGGAACGGAGTCTAGGTTTTTTTTCCAATCTGTTCGTGGTCCCCAAAAAAGAGGGAACCTTCAGGCCTTTTTTAGATCTCAAGAGTCTAAACAAATTCCTCAGAGTACCGTCCTTCAAGATGGAAACTATTCGTTCCATTCTCCCTTTGGTACAAGAGGGTCAGTTTATGACAACTGTGGATTTAAAGGACGCATACCTGCATGTTCCCATTCACAAGGATCATCACAAGTTTCTGAGGTTTGCTTTTCAGGACTCTTCCCTTCGGTCTTGCCACAGCTCCCAGAATTTTTTCAAAGATTCTGGGTGCGCTATTGGCGGTGATTCGCTTACGGGGCATTGCAATGGCGCCAGGTTCCAGTCAGACAACATAACTTCAGTGGCTTACATCAATCATCAGGGAGGAACGAAAAGTTCCTTAGCGATGACAGAGGTAACCAAAATAATTCAGTGGGCGGAGGCCCATTCTTGCTGTCTGTCGGCGATCCACATCCCAGGGGTGGACAACTGGGAGGCGGACTTACTGAGCATGCAGACCTTTCATCAGGGGGAGTGGGAACTCCATCCAGAAGTGTTCTCCAGCTTGAGTCTCAAGTGGGGTCAGCCGGAATTAGATCTCATGGCATCTTGACAGAATGCCAAGCTCCCGAGGTACGGGTTGAGGTCCAGGGACCCCCAGGCAGAACTGATAGATGCCCTGGCGGTTCCTCTGATCTTCAGTCTAGCATACATATTTCCTCCGTTTGCTCTTCTTCCTCGGTCATTCCTCGAGCCAAGCAGGAGAGAGCCTCTGTGATCCTCATTGCACCGGCTTGGCCTCGCAGGATTTGGTATGCAGATCTGGTGGACATGTCATCTCTGCCACCTTGGAGACTTCCATTGATCAAGGACCTTCTAATTCAAGGGCCCTTCCTTCACCCAAATCTAGTTTCTCTGAAGCTGACTGCTTGGAGATTGAATGATTAATGTTATCCAAGCAGGGCTTTTCAGAATCGGTCATAGAGACCATGATTTAGACTCGTAAGCCTGTAACTAGAAGCCTTTCCATGTAGTGGCTGCGCCCCATAGAGAACAGTGATGGAAGGTCAGATCAGCTGTTAGCTTTAACAGCTACACTGTGCATGCACATATCGCCCATCGAGTTTTACAACCCACTGGGAAGTCATTGCACGCATTCTCACTGACAGTGGTTCAACATTCCGATGGGCGACCTAGTTGATCTGTGGGACCAGAAGTGACTGTGGTTGCAAAATGTGACGGACAATGTGCGTATTCGCAGTATTCATACTAGGAATTCCTAGTATGAGTTACGGGAGTTGCACATGTGCAACCTGTCGGATTGAGTGGAACCACGTCTCCGGAAGTGATGTGGTTCCACATTCTGATGGGTTTGATGTTTCGACAGAACACTGGGTCTTTACTATAGTGCCTTACAATAGACCCGGTCAATCACAGGGGATACAGCGATCCTGCGGTGGTTAGGGCTTTGTTTTGTTTATTTCAATATCGTTTTTATTGAAAGACATCTTGACAACAAGTACAAAATTATCATTATGAGGTAACGTTACTATACTACAATATACTACAATAATTTTTCAGTGGTTAAATCACCCACAAGTGGTAAAAGCCGCTAGCACCCAAGAGTCTTTTGGTTTATACGTCAAGTGTCCTTCCTTTTTGATTCTTCCCCTTATTTTACATCCTCCAAAAAGAAAAGGATAAAGAACTCGGAATGTTCATTGCTCTCCTTTACACAGTATCACAAGATATAAGTCCAGAAGATTTTTTGTCAAACAAATAACAATCACATGAGTATTACATCATAACCATACACTTTCATAAGATTCTTTGGCTTATAAAACAAGTCATTAAGTCTTCTAGACATACTAGTTATCGTAAGCCTCCACCCTAGGACCTCTCCCCTCCGAGTTATAACCATTTATTCATATTGAGTTATAACGCGGCATCTTTTACAGAAGTCAAGGCACCATTCCACTCTCAATTTTACACAAAGGTCATAACTCTTAATTTCAAGCCACTAGTAGCTTCAAACTGTTCCACTATCATTTGCTGTAACAATGAACTTTTAAGTTGTCTGTGTGTAGGTGGGTTCTTGTTTCTCCGTTCCTTGAGTACCAGCTTCCTTGCCAAGAGTATAATGTTATAAACTAATGACCTGTGCTTCCCCAGTTTAGTAGAGAAATCTAAAAGTAGATTTGAGAAAGCAATTAAGAAGACCACTAATAACACAGAGGACATCAGGACACAAATCCAGTATTTAAGGAGCACACATCATCTATTCAGTATTAATGCTTGACAAAAGCTGCAATAGGCAGCCAAAACACGTTCCAGAAATACTGGACTGTACTACTTCTGACCCATACAGCGAGCCGTAGTTCCATAGAGTCAGTCACATGACACAGGGAAGTCCACAGTCATTTGAAACACTACAGATGCGGTGAAGAAGTGTCGGAGCGGCTCCACAATCGGCCGGGTATCCAGTAAGGGTAAGCAAGTGAACTTTGGATTCACTTTGTAACTATTAACACCAGAGACTATTTTCTTTCACCTTATCCTCAGGATTTTGTTTTGTTTTCTGGGGCACTGATATCTGAAAATTAAAAAGCAGTGACTATTTACTCAGAGATTACTATCTATATTCATTATACTTGGATTACAAAATTGCATCACAGCTCACCAAGGATTCACTTATTTTTATGCTATTTGTGGTGTCTCCTAGTATTCACCACTGTTTTTATATGAGCTCTTTTTGAAACTTGCTAGAGTTTTTAAGGTTGGCCAACCTATGATATTCATTTTAAGTTGTTGTTGAACTCTTGCTCTTTTAGATTGCACTACTCATGATATATTAAACATTCAGATTTACGTTTAGAATTGAATCTGCTTATTTTTTATCTGCTCATTTTCAGTAGATTTACCTATACTAGACCCTATATCATACTTTTTAGACATACTTATGATATATGTTATATATACAGTTTGTTTTCACATTTGCTCTTTTGCAGTAGCTTTATCTTTGTGTTTATACTAGACTCCATGTTACTCTTTCTCTTGTAAGATGTATCGAGTCCACAGATTCATCCATACTTGTGGGATATTCTCCTTCCCAACAGGAAGTGTCAGAGAGAGCACCCACAGCAGAGCTGGCTATATAGCTCCTCCCTTAGCTCCACCCCCCCACCCCCCACTCATTCTCTCTGCCTGCTTAACTGCTAGGAAGGGCAAAGTGAATGTGGTGACAAAAATGCAAAAATGTTAGTTTTTATTTTCTCAAGCAAAAGTTTTGTTATTTTAAATGTTACCGGTGTGTACTATTCTCTGGCAGAAAAGGGATGAAGATTTCTGCAAGGAGGATGATGATCTTAGCATTTTGTAACTAAGACCCACTGCTGTTCTCACAAGGGCTGAAGAGTACAGGAAAACTTCAGTTGGGGGAACAGTTTGCAGGCTAAACTGCATTAAGGTATGTTCAGTCTATTTCTTTTCTAGACAGACTGTGTTATTTCTAGAAAAGGCTGGCAATATCCCCATGAGGGAAAGGTAAGCTGCATTCAGTAAAAGAGGAATCCAAGCTTGCATAAAGGGCTCGTAGTTACTGGTGACACTGATAGGAAAAAACGTTTTGGTTCAATTGCAAATATAACGTTTTTTGAGGGACTTTAAGGGGTCTTTGTGGCTTGTTTAAGGGTTATTAACCCACATAGCTCTGTGGAGTTTCTTTTATGCCCCATAACATCGAGTGAGGTGGGAGGGGCCTAGTTAACTTTACCTCAGAAGCATCCAGCTACTTCTCCAGAGGTTCCTGCTGTATTTGAGGGCTGTAAAGAGGTTTTTTCCCCCACAAATCGTTCCTAAAGGGCAGGTAGGCGCCACAACAGAGCTGTGGCAAGGTGCTGAACGTTATTTTACCGGTTTTAAAGTTTTTTTCAATCCGGTTTTTACATTAAGGGGTTAATTGTTTATTTGCATAGTGGTGCAAAGTTACTAAGGCTTTATGATGCTACTGTTAAAATTTCGTTTTGTTTACTGCTTTTTTACACTGTTTTGCAGAGTTTGTGCAGCTTTTTTTCTCTTAAAGGCACAGTACCGTTTTTGTTTAAAGTGTTATTTACTTTGATTAAAGTGTTTTCCAAGCTTGCTTGTTACATTACTAGCCTGTTTAACATGTCTGACACCAAGGAAAATCCTTGTTCTATGTGTTTAGAAGCCATTGTGGAACCCCCTCTTAGAATGTGTCCCACTTGCACTGATATGTCTATAAATTATAAAGAGCATATTTTAGCACTTAAAAATACTGCAATAGATGATTCTCAGTTAGAAGGAAATGAGGGTTTAGCATCTAGCTCTCCCCAAGTGTCACAACCAGTAACGCCCGCACAAGTGACGCCAAGTACCTCTAGTGCGTCTAATTCATTTACTTTACAAGACATGGCCACAGTTATGAATAAAACCCTCACAGAGGTTTTCTCTAAACTGCCTGGTTTACAAGGAAAGCGTGACAGCTCTGGGTTAAGAAGAAATGCTGAGCCGTCTGACGCTTTAGTAGCCGTATCCGATATACCCTCACAATGTTCTGAAGTAGGGGTAAGGGATTTGTTATCTGAGGGAGAGATTTTTCAGATTCGGGAAAGACGCTCCCTCAGACAGATTCTGATATGATGGCCTTTAAATTTAAGCTTGAACACCTCCGCTTATTGCTCAAGGAGGTATTAGCTACTCTAGACGATTGTGACCCTATAGTGGTCCCAGAGGAATTGTGTAAAATGGACAGATACTTAGAGGTTCCTGTTTACACTGATGTTTTTCCAGTCCCTAAGAGGATTGTGACTATTGTTACTAAGGAGTGGGATAGACCAGGTATTCCGTTCGCTCCCCCTCCTGTTTTTAAGAAAATGTTTCCCATATCTGACACCATACAGGACTTGTGGCAGACTGTTCCTAAGGTGGAGGGAGCTATTTCTACTCTTGCTAAGCGTACAACTATACCTATCGAAGACAGTTGTGCTTTCAAAGATCCTATGTATAAAAAATTAGAGGGTCTCCTAAAGAAAATTTTTGTTCATCAAGGTTTTCTTCTCCAACCTATTGCATGCATTGTTCCTGTAACTACTGCAGCTGCTTTCTGGTTTGAGGTTCTAGAAGAGGCTCTCCAGGTGGAGACTCCATTAGGGGATATTATGGATAGAATTAAGGCCCTTAAGTTGGCTAATTCTTTCATTACAGATGCCGCTTTCCAAATGGCTAAATTAGCGGCAAAGAATTCAGGTTTTGCCATTTTAGCACGCAGGGCGTTATGGCTTAAGTCCTGGTCTGCTGATGTGTCATCAAAATCTAAATTGTTCAAAGGAAAGACCATATTCGGGCCTGCACTGAAAGAAATTATTTCAGACATCACTGGAGGGAAAGGCCATGCCCTCCCTCAGGATAAAACAAATAAGATGAGGACCAAACAAAATAATTTTCGTTCCTTTAGGAACTTCAAGGGTGGTCCCGCTTCAGCTTCCCCTGCAGCATAGCAAGAGGGGAATACTGTCCAATCCAAGTCAGTCTGGAGACCTAACCAGGCTTGGAACAAAGGTAAACAGGCCAAGAAGCTTGCTGCTGCCTCTAAGACAGCATGAAGAGGTAGCCCACGATCCGGGACCGGATCTAGTAGGGGGTAGACTCTCTCTCTTCGCTCAGGCTTGGGCAAGAGTTGTTCACGATTCCTGGGCTTTAGAAATTGTGTCCCAAGGATATCTTCTGGACTTCAGACTCCCCCCCCCCCTCCCCCAAGGGGGAGATTTCACATTTCTCAATTGTCTGCAAACCAGACAAAGAGAGAGGCGTTCTTACGCTGTGTAGAAGACCTACATACCATGGGAGTGATCCGCCCAGTTCCAAGAGCGGAACAAGGGCTAGGTTTTTACTCCAACCTGTTTGTGGTTCCCAAAAAAGAGGGAACTTTCAGACCGATCTTGGATCTCAAAATTCTAAACAAATTCCTCAGAGTACCATCTATCAAGATGGAGACTATTCGGACTATTCTTCCTCTGATCCAGGAGGGCCAATATATGACTACCGTGGATTTAATGGATGCGTATCTACACATCCCTATTCACAGAGATCATCATCAATTCCTCAGATTCGCCTTTCTGGATAGGCATTACCAGTTTGTGGCCTTTCCTTTCGGGTTGGCCACGGCTCCCAGAATTTTCACAAAGGTGCTAGGGTCCCTTTTGGCGGTTCTAAGACCGCGGGGTATAGCAGTGGTGCCTTATCTAGATGACATCTTAATTCAGGCGTCGACTTTCCAGCTAGCCAAGTCTCACACGGACATCGTGTTGGCTTTTCTGAGATCTCACGGGTGGAAGGTGAACATAAAAAAAAGAGTTCTCTCGTCCCTCTCACAAGAGTTTCCTTCCTAGGGACTCTGATAGACTCGTTAGAAATAAAATATTTCTGACGGAGGTCAGAAAAACAAAATTTATCTTGCAAGGTGTATCCAGTCCACGGATTCATCCTTTACTTGTGGGATATTCTCATTCCCTACAGGAAGTGACAAAGAGAGCACACAGCAAAGCTGTCCATATAGCTCCACCCCCCAGTCATTCTCTTTGCCGGTTCTAAGCACTAGGGTCTCTCTACGGGAGGGTAAAGTAAATGTGGTGTTAGAATTGTAGTTTTTATTATCTTCAATCAAAGGTTTGTAATTTTAAATGGTACCGGTTTGTACTATTTACTCTCTAGCAGAAAAGTGATGAAGATTTCTGCTGAGAGGAAAATGATTTTAGCATGTTGTAACTAAAATCCACTGCTGTTCCTACACAGGACTGAGGAGTACCAGAAAATTTCAGTTGGGGGGAACGGTTTGTAGGGTAATCTGCAATGAGGTATGTTCAGTCATTTATTTCTAGACAAGACTGGGATAATGCTAGAAGAGACTGACAATATCCCCATGAGGGGAGGGTAAGCTATATTCACAGACTTAGTAAGGGATTGAATGCTTACATAACAGGGCTAATTATGCTGGTTGACACTGATTCAGGGCAATCGATTGTTTTTTCAAGAAAAATATCGTTTGTACACACTTTGAGAGTCCTTTTGGGGTTTTTTATGGGGTTATTACCCACATGGCTGGTTTTTAATCACTTAAGAGTGTTTTACTAGGCCTCACAACTCCGGAGTAGAGTGTGAGGGGCCTAATTTCGCGCCTCAGATGCGCAGTTAGAATTTGCAGAGAAGTTCATGCTGATTCACATGGAGGGTCCTGCTGCTGTTTGAGGGCCTGATAGAAGATATATTCCCCCAAATCTGATCCCTAAGGGCAGGTAGGGCCACAGCAAGGCTGTGGCTAGGCGCTGTACTATCTTTAACCGGGTGTTGGCTTTAGGCTGCTCCGGTTTGGGCATTAAGGGGTTAATCGTTTTGAAACTTGTGGTGCAAACTTATTAAGGCTTTAGGTACATACTGTGAAAATTTCAGGATAATTGCTCTATTTTTCACTGTTTTGTAAAATTGTGTGCTCTTTTTATTTCTTAAAGGCACAGTAACGATTTTTTCAAATTGTGTTTTTTATTTGATTAAAGTGATTTCCAAGCCTGCTTATATATATTACTAATCTATTAAACATGTCTGACACTAAGGAAAATCCTTGTTCAATGTGTTTAGAAGCCATGGTGGAACCCCCTCTCAGAATGTGTCCCACTTGTACTGATATGTCTATACACTTTAAAGATCATATTGTTGCACTTAAAAATGTGGCTCAAGATGATTCTCCGACTGAAGGTAACGAGGGTAGCCCGTCTGCCTCTCCCCAAGTGTCACAACCAGTTACGCCCGCGCAAGCGACGCCTAGTACCTCTAGTGCGTCTAACACTTTTACATTACAAGACTTAGCGGCAGTCATGGATAATTCTCTTACAGCCTTCTAATCTAAACTGCCTGTATTACCTGCAAAGCGTGATAGCTCTGTTTTAAGAACAGATTATGAGCATTCTGACGCTTTGGTAGCCGTATCCGATATACCCTCACAACACTCTGAAGTGGGAGTGAGGGATTTGATGTCTGAGGGAGAAGTCTCTGATTCAGGAAGGGTCCCTCCTCAGACAGATTCAGATACATTGGCTTTTAAATTTAAACTAGAACACCTCCGCGTTTTGCTTAGGGAGGTATTAGCTACTCTGGATGACTGCGACCCTTTGGTGATCCCAGAGAAATTGTGTAAAATGGACAAGTACCTAGAGGTCCCGGTTTACACGGATACGTTTCCGGTCCCTAAGAGGATTGCGGATATCGTTACTAGGGAGTGGGATAGACCAGGTGTTCCCTTTGCTCCCCCTCCTGTTTTTAAGAAAATGTTCCCCATACCTGACCCTGTGCGGGACTCGTGGCAGACGGTCCCTAAGGTGGAGGGGGCTATTTCTACACTTGCTAAACGCACAACCATACCAATTGAAGACAGTTGTACTTTTAAAGACCCTATGGATAAGAAGTTAGAGGGTTTACTTAAGAAAATGTTTGTTCAACAAGGTTTTCTTCTCCAACCTATTGCCTGCATTATTCCTGTAACTACTGCAGCTGCTTTCTGGTTTGAGGCGCTGGAAGACTCGCTCCAGACGGAGACCTCATATGAGGAAATTATGGATAGAATTAAGGCTCTAAAGCTAGCTAATTCTTTTATCACTGATGCCGCTTTTCAAATAGCTAAGTTAGCGGTGAAAAATTTAGGTTTCGCCATTTTGGCTCGCAGGGCGCTATGGCTAAAGTCCTGGTCGGCCGATGTGTCATCTAAATCCAAGGTTTTGAACATTCCTTTCAAAGGAAAGACCCCCTTCGGGCCTGAATTGAAAGAGATTATTTCAGATATCACCGGGGGAAAAGGCCATGCTCTCCCTCAGGATAAGCCCTTTAAGACAAAGAACAAAGCTAATTTTCGTTCCTTTCGCAATTTCAGGAATGGCCCCCGCTTCATCCTCTCCGGCTGCAAAGCAAGAGGGTAACGCTTCACAGCCCAAGGCAACCTGGAAACCTTACCAGGGCTGGAATAAGGGTAAACAGGCCAAAAAGCCTGCAGCTGCCACCAAGACAGCATGAAGGGGTAGCCCCCGATCCAGGACCGGATCTAGTAGCGGGCAGACTCTCTCTCTTCGCTCAGGCCTGGGCAAGAGATGTACACGATCCTTGGGCTTTAGAGATTGTAGCCCAGGGATACCTTCTAGAATTCAAGGACTCTCCTCCAAGGGGAAGGTTCCACATTTCTCGTCTGTCTACAGATCAGACAAAGAAAGAGGCGTTTTTACGCTGTGTAGAAGATCTACATACAATGGGAGTGATCCACCCAGTTCCAATTGCCGAACAAGGACTGGGGTTTTACTCAAACCTGTTTGTGGTTCCCAAAAAAGAAGGAACTTTCAGACCAATCCTGGATCTCAAAATTCTAAACAAATTCCTCAGAGTCCCATCATTCAAGATGGAGACCATTCGGACAATCTTACCAATGATCCAGGAAGGTCAATATATGACTACCGTGGATCTAAAGGATGCGTATCTGCACATTCCTATCCACAAAGATCATCACCA
Organism: Bombina bombina; assembly: GCF_027579735.1. NCBI lineage: Eukaryota > Metazoa > Chordata > Amphibia > Anura > Bombinatoridae > Bombina > Bombina bombina. The sequence continues at coordinate 69,263,863 of NC_069510.1, forward strand.
GTTTCTCAGGTTTGCTTTTCTGGACAAGCATTATCAGTTTGTGGCTCTTCCTTTCGGGTTGGCCACCACTCCCAGAATTTTCACAAAGGTGCTAGGGTCCCTCCTGGCGGTTCTAAGACCGCGGGGCATAGCAGTGGCGCCTTAGACGACATCTTAATTCAGGCGTCGACTTTCCAAAGAACCAAGTCTCACACGGAGATTGTATTGGCCTTTCTGAGGTCTCACGGGTGGAAAGTGAACGTAAAAAAGAGTTCTCTCTCCCCCCTCACAAGAGATCCATTCCTAGGAACCCTGATAGACTCGGTAGAAATTAAAATATTTCTGACGGAGGTCAGAAAGTTAAAACTGTTAACTACTTGCCGAGCTCTTCATTCCATTCCTCGGCCTTCTGTGGCTCAGTGCATGGAGACAATAGGACTAATGGTAGCTGCAATGGACATAGTCCCCTTCGCTCGGATACACCTCAGACCACTGCAACTATGCATGCTCAAACAGTGGAATGGGGATTATGCAGATTTGTCTCCTAAAATTCAGTTGGACCAGGAGACCAGAGATTCTCTTCTCTGGTGGTTGTCTCAGGATCACCTTTCTCAGGGAATATGTTTCCGCAGATCAGAGTGGATCATTGTAACGACCGACGCCAGTCTGTTAGGCTGGGGTGCGGTCTGGGACTCCCTGAAAGCTCAGGGCTTATGGTCTCGGGAAGAAGCTCTTCTCCCGATAAACATTCTGGAACTGAGGGCGATATTCAACGCTCTTCAGGCATGGCCTCAACTAGCTGCGGCCAAATTCATCAGATTTCAGTCGGACAACATCACGACTGTAGCTTACATCAATCATCAGGGGGGAACAAAGAGTTCCCTAGCAATGACGGAAGTAACCAAAATAATCAGATGGGCGGAGGATCACTCCTGCCATCTCTCAGCAATTCACATCCCAGGAGTAGACAACTGGGAGGCGGATTTTCTAAGTCGTCAGACTTTTCAACGGGAGAGTGGGAACTCCACCCGGAGGCATTTGCCCAGCTGACTCAGCGTTGGGGCACTCCAGAGTTGGATCTGATGGCGTCCCGTCAGAACACCAAACTTCCTCTCTACAGGTCCAGGTCCCGGGATCCCAAGGCGGTATTGATAGAGGCTCTAGCAGCGCCTTGGTCCTTCAATCTGGCTTATGTTTTTCCACCGTTTCCTCTCCTCCTGTGTCTGGTTGCCAGAATCAAGCAGGAGAAGGCTTCGGTGATTCTGATAGCGCCTGCGTGGACACGCAGGACTTGGTATGCAGACCTAGTGGACATGTCATCTGTCCCACTATGGACATTGCCAATGAGACAGGACCTTCTGATACAGGGTCCGTTCAAGCATCCAAATTTTAGTTTCTCTACGTCTGACTGCTTGGAGATTGAACGCTTAATTCTATCAAAGCGGGGGTTCTCTGAGACAGTTATAGATACTCTGATTCAGGGTAGAAAGCCTGTCACCAGGAAAATCTACCATAAGATATGGCGGAAATATCTTTGTTGGTGTGAATCCAAGGGTTACTCATGGAGTAAGATTACGATTCTCAGGATATTGTCTTTTCTCCAAGAAGGATTGGAGAAAGGATTGTCAGCTAGTTCCTTAAAAGGACAAATATCTGATTTGTCTATCCACAAGCGTGTGGCAGAAGTACCAGACGTTCAAGTGTTTGCTCAGGCTTTAGTCAGAATCAAGCCTGTCTATAAACCTGTGGCTCCGCCATGGAGTTTGAATCTAGTTCTTTCAGTTCTTCAAGGGGTTCCGTTTGAACCTTTACATTCCATAGACATTAAGTTGTTATCTTGGAAAGTTTTGTTTTTGATAGCTATCTCTTCTGCTAGAAGAGTTTCAGAATTATCTGCCTTACAGTGTGATTCACCTTACCTGGTGTTCCACGCAGATAAGGTAGTTTTGCGTACCAAACCTGGTTTTCTTCCTAAAGTTGTTTCTAACAAGAATATTAACAAGGAAATAGTTGTTCCTTCTCTGTGTCCTAATCCATCTTCGAAGAAGGAACGTCTATTACACAATCAGATTAAAGTTCTATTTACAAGCAACTAAGGATTTCAGACAAACATCTTCCTTGTTTGTTATCTATTCTGGTAAGAGGAGAGGTCAGAAAGCGACTGCTACCTCTCTTTCCTTTTGGCTGAAAAGCATCATCCGTTTGGCCTATGAGACTGCTGGCCAGCAGCCTCCTGAAAGAATTACTGCTCATTCTACCAGAGCAGTGGCTTCCACATGGGCTTTCAAAAATGAGGCTTCTGTTGAACAGATTTGTAAGGCAGCGACTTGGTCTTCACTGCATACTTTTGCCAAATTTTATAAATTCGATACTTTTGCTTCTTCGGAGGCTATTTTTGGGAGAAAGGTTTTGCAAGCAGTGGTGCCTTCCGTTTAAGGTACCTGTCTTGTTCCCTCCCTTCAGCTGTGTCTTAAAGCTTTGGTATTGGTATCCCACAAGTAAAGGATGAATCCGTGGACTAGATGCACCTTGCAAGAGAAAACAGAATTTATGCTTACCTGATAAATTACTTTCTCTTGCGGTGTATCCAGTCCACGGCCCGCCCTGGCATTTAAGTCAGGTAAAAATTTTTTTGTTTAAACTACAGTCACCACTGCACCCTATGGTTTCTCCTTTTTCTTCCTAACCTTTGGCCGAATGACTGGGGGGTGGAGCTAGAGGGGGAGCTATATGGACAGCTTTGCTGTGTGCTCTCTTTGCCACTTCCTGTAGGGAATGAGAATATCCCACAAGTAAAGGATGAATCCGTGGACTGGATACACCGCAAGAGAAAGTAATTTATCAGGTAAGCATAAATTCTGTTTTTTAATCACTTGCCGAGCTCTTCATTCCATTCCTCGGCCATCAGTGGCTCAGTGTATGGAGGTTATCGGACTCATGGTAGCGGCAATGGACATAGTTCCTTATGCCCGCCTACACCTCAGACCACTGCAACTATGCATGCTCAAACAGTGGAATGGGGATTATGCAGATTTATCTCCTCAACTGCATCTGGACCAAGAGACCAGAGATTCTCTTCTCTGGTGGTTGTCTCAGGACCACCTGTCTCAGGGAATGTGTTTCCGCAGGCCAGAGTGGCTCATAGTAACGACAGATGCCAGCCTGCTAGGCTGGGGTGCAGTCTCGAAATCCCTGAAAGCACAGGACTTATGGTCTCGGGAGGAATCTCTCCTCCCAATAAACATTCTAGAACTGAGAGCGATATTCAATGCGCTCAGCTAGCTGCGGCCAAATTCATCAGATTTCAGTCGGACAACATCACGACAGCCTATATCAATCATCAAGGAGGAACACGGAGTTCTCTAGCGATGATGGAGGTAACCAAAATAATCCGATGGGCGGAGGATCACTCTTGCCATCTCTCTGCAATCCATATCCCAGGGGTAGAGAACTGGGAGGCGGATTTCCTAAGTCGTCAGACTTTTCATCCGGGGGAGTGGGAGCTCCATCCAGAGGTATTTGCCCAGCTGACTCAGCTATGGGGCACACCAGAATTGGATCTGATGGCGTCCCGACAGAACGCCAAACTTCTTGTTATGGGTCCAGGTCCCGGGATCCCCAGGCGGTACTAATAGATGCTCTAGCAGTGCCATGGTCCTTCAATCTGGCTTATATATTTCCACCGTTTCCTCTCCTCCCACGTCTGGTGGCCAGAATCAAGCAGGAGAGAGCTTCATTGATTCTGATTGCGCCTGCGTGGCCACGCAGGACTTGGTATGCAGACCTGGTGGACATGTCATCTGTTCCACCATGGACTCTGCCAATAAGGCAGGACCTTCTAATCCAAGGTCTGTTCAAGCATCCAAATCTAATTTCTCTGCGTCTGACTGCTTGGAGATTGAACGCCTGATTCTATCAAAGCGTGGTTTCTCTGAGTCGGTCATTGATACCCTGATTCAGGCTAGAAAGCCTGTCACCAGGAAAATCTATCATAAGATTTGGCGCATATATCTTTGTTGGTGTGAATCCAAGGGTTACTCATGGAGTAAGATTAGGATTCCTAGAATTTTGTCCTTTCTCCAAGAAGGATTGGAGAAGGGATTATCAGCTAGTTCCTTAAAGGGACAAATATCTGCTTTGTCTATTCTTTTACACAAACGTCTGGCAGATGTTCCAGACGTTCAAGCATTTAGTCAGGCCTTGTTCAGGTTCAAACCTGTATTTAAACCTGTTGCTCCACCATGGAGCCTAAACTTGGTTCTTAAAGTTCTTCAAGGGGTTCCGTTTGAACCTATGCATTCCATAGATATTAAGCTTCTATCTTGGAAAGTTTTGTTTTTAGTAGCTATCTCTTCGGCTCGAAGAGTTTCTGAGTTACCTGCTTTACAGTGTGACTCCCTTTATCTTGTTTTCCATGCAGATAAGGTGGTTTTACGTACCAAACCTGGATTTCTTCCTAAGGTTGTTTCTAATAGGAATATCAATCAGGAAATTGTTGTTCCTTCGCTGTGTCCTAATCCTTCTTCAAAGAAGGAACATCTGTTGCACAATCTTAATGTGGTTCGTGCTTTAAAGTTCTACTTACAAGCAACCAAAGATTTCCGTCAAACATCTTCATTATTTGTTGTCTATTCTGGTACATTGTAGTTTGAGGTCAAAAGGGCTACTGCTACCTCTCTTTCTTTTTGGCTGAAAAGCATCATCTGTATGGCTTATGAGACTGCTGGCCAGCAGCCTCCTGAAAGAATTACTGCTCATTCTACTAGAGCAGTGGCTTCCACATGGGCTTTTAAAAATGAGGCTTCTGTGGAACAGATTTGTAAGGCGGCGACTTGGTCTTCGCTTCATACTTTTTCCAAATTTTACAAATTCGATACTTTTGCTTCTTCGGAGGCTATTTTTGGGAGATAGGTTCTACAAGCAGTGGTGCCTTCTGTTTAAGGTACCTGTCTTGTCCCTCCCTTCATCCGTGTCCTAAAACGTTGGTATTGGTATCCCACAAGTATGGATGAATCCGTGGACTTGATACATCACAAGAGAAAGAAATTTATCAGGTAAGCATAAATTCTGTTTTTTAGACATATCAGTAGTATCTGGTATCCAATGTGAGATATTGCCTTTAGGGGCGCATCCTCTACATCCCTTTTTTGTTTTAAATCCAAAAGTAGTGTGGCTTTCTCATCCAGTGATGTATGCCTTGTGTAATGTTTTACTATGCATTTCCCTCGTGTCAACTATTAAAGTAGCCTTCCTGACCTTATCAATGCTCGTTGAGATTTTTCATGTCTGTCATTTGTGTCTGCAGCATTTCTGTCCGTCTACTACCAATATCCTCCCGAAGATGTTGATCCATTTTGTCAATTAGTATTTTATATATTGGTGAAATGCAATGTATACCCTGTTTAGTAAGTAAGACCATTCTAGAGATACCATCTGAATTATATACATTTATACCTAGACCGCAACTCACCTGGTATCTACTTCATTTGTGCAGCGCCATTCAGTACTTTTGATGACACTATAGCACAAAGTCGTGGGTGTTCTTTACAACTTTGCCGGTCTTAAAGGGTTAACTCTTGTCTTTTTTAGCCAAAATGGAACCCACGTTTCAACACAAATATATAAGCAATAAAAAACTGACCTATTTTGATTCTGAGACGAAGCTGCATAACAGCATTAAAACAAATTTATTATTTGATGATGACGCGTAATCCAGCCCCTCCAATATGTCCTATCGGATCTCTATTTTGTGCATATCATTAAAAGACAGTTTTGGCACATTGCTCATGCGCACTTTCATTCTTCAAATAGCGCATGCGTGTTTGCTCTGGGTGAAGCCGAAATTACCCATATAGTAATCAGAGTCATGCTTGCGCATTGTTATCAAGAGAGGGACATATTCAATCACGGTTTGCGCTATCTTGCGCACACGCGCCATGGCCAACCGCCGCCATCTTCCAACTAGGGTTGTCCCTGATTAAACAACGCTGAAAGCTACCAATGGAGTGGGTTTGGAAAGGGTTAAAAATTCAGACACACTTTGCTGCAAAACGGTAAGTATTTAAAAAAGATAGCGCACTGTAAAGGACTTTATTTTTGTACATTTTTTGCATTTGCATAATAGTTATTTTCTGACTTCAGTGTCCCTTTAATGTCTGCAGCACATATTATACATTAAATCAGACAGTAAATCATCCTACTAAGACACAATTGTATGCAACTGTTTTCACATTGCACAGCTGCAGATAGCAACATTGTCTTATTGCATACTGATTTGTAACAGTGCCAATTTGATGCATGCATAAATTGCCGTTGATATTTTGTGGCCACTAGCAACAAATCTTTTGTTGTGTATTATTCACTCATATTACTATCTTTAATACATCTAGTTATATTCATGTATACTATGTAGATCAATATGAATTACAATACTTGACTATGAAGATGTTTTTGCAGCTAAATTTTCAGATATATTGAGAGTTTTTATATAGCTATTATCCTCCTTGAATAATCTGAAACCTACCATTGATGTCTCATTTTATAACTGTATGTTTGCCACCTCCTCATTTAGTGACAGTCAGCTAGATTACAAGTTTGGCGTTATGAGTGAAAAAGCATTGTTATGGCCCATAACAATGCTTTTTCCCTAACCCCGCTATTACAAGTCTTGTCAGAATAGCTGTACCGCACACTTTTTTGGCCGTCAATGGGACTTCCATAGCGCCGGTATTACGAGTTTTGCTGTGAGGCCAAAAAATGAGCGGTACAGCCTAAAATGACAAGATTCGTACCACCATCTAAAGTCAGTAGTTATGAGTTTTACGTTACAAAGCTGTACCATAAAACTCATAACTAAACTGTCACAAAGTACACTAACACCCATAAACTACATATTAACCCCTAAACCGAGGCCCTCCCGCATCGCAAACACTTAAATAAAATTAGTAACCCCTAATCTGCCGCTCTGGACATCGCCGTCACTTAAAAAGTGTATTAACCCCTTTTCCGCCGCTCCCCGACATCGTCGCCACTATAATAAAATTATTAACCCCTAAACCGCCGCCCTCCCGCATCAAAAACACTATTTAAATATAATTAACCCCTAATCTGCCGCCCGCCCGGCCGCTATAATAAACCTATTAACCCCTAAACCGAACGTAACCATAACCCTAACACCCCCTAACTTAAATATATTTAAAATAAATCTAAATAAAACTTATTATTATTACCTAAATAATTCCTATTTAAAACTAAATACTTACCTGTAAAATAAAATCTAAGCTAGCTACAATATAACTAATAGTTACATTGTAGCTATCTTAGGTTTTATTTTTATTTTACAGGTAAGTTTTTATTTATTTTAACTAGGTAGACTAGTTACTAAATAGTTATTAACTATCTACTAGCTACCTAGTTAAAATAAATACAAATATACCTGTAAAATAAAACCTAACCTGCCTTACACTAACACCTAACATTACAATGAAATTAAATGATTTAGATTAACAAAATACAATTATCTAAATTACAAAATAAAATAAACACTAAATTACACAAAAAAAAAAAAAAAAGAAATTATCAAAAATAAAAACGAATTACTCCTAATCTAATAGCCCTATCAAAATAAAAAAGCCCCCCCCCCCCAAAAAAAAAAACCCTAGCCTACACTAAACTGCCAATGGCCCTTAAAAGGGCCTTTTGCGGGACATTGCCGGCAGAAGTCTTCATCGAAGCGGCATCTTCTATCTTCATCCATCCGGCGCGGAGCGGGTCCATCTTTAAGACATCCAGCGCAGAGCATCCTCTTCTTCCGATGGCTGCTGAAGAATGAAGTTTCCCTTTAAATTACGTCATCCAAGATGGTGTCCCTTACATTCCGATTGGCTGATAGAATACAATCAGCCAATAGGAATTAAGGGGAAAAAAATCCTATTGGCTATTCCAATTAGCCAATAGAATGTGAGCTCAATTGGAATGTAAGGGACGCCATCTTGGATGATGTCATTTAAAGGAAAACTTCCTTCTTCAGCAGCCATCGGAAGAAGATGATGCTCCGCGCCGGATGTCTTGAAGATGGACCCGCTCCGTGCCGAATGGATGAAGATAGAAGATGCCGTCTGGATGAAGACTTCTGCCCGCTTGGATGAAGACTTCTGCCAGCTTCGATGAGGACTTCTGCTGCCTGGATGAGGATGGATGTCCGGTCTTCAAGAACTGTAAGTGGATCGTCGGGGGTTAGTGTTAGGTTTTTTTAAGGGTTTATTGGGTGGGTTTTATTTTTAGCTTAGGGTTTTCGGCAATGTAAAAGCGCTAAATGCCCTTTTAAGGGCAATGCCCATCCAAATGCCATTTTCAGGGCAATGGTTAGCTTAGGTTTATTTAAAGAGGGTTTTATTTGGGGGGTTTGGTTGTGTGGGTGGTGGGTTTTACTGTTGGGGGTTGTTAGTATTTTTTTTTAACAGGTAAAAGAGCTGATTTCTTTGGGGCAATGCCCCACAAAAAGGCCCTTTTAAGGGCCATTGGCAGTTTAGTGTAGGCTAGGGTTTTTTTATTTTTTTTTGGGGGGGGGGCTTTTTTATTTTGATAGTTATTAAATTAGGAGTAATTCATTTTTATTTATTTATAATTTCTTTTTTATTTTGTGTAATTTGTTTATTTTTTTTGTAATTTAGATAATTGTATTTTGTTAATTTAATTTTATTGTAATGTTAGGTGTTAGTGTAAGGCAGGTTAGGTTTTATTTTACAGGTATATTTGTATTTATTTTAACTAGGTAGCTAATAAATAGTTAATATATTTAGTAACTAGTCTACCTAGTTAAAATAAATACAAATTTACCTGTGAAATAAAAATAAAGCCTAAGATAGCTACAATGTAACTATTAGTTATATTGTAGCTAGCTTAGGTTTTATTTTACAGTTAAGTATTTAGTTTGAATTCAGAATTATTTAGGTAATTATAATAAGTTTTATTTAGATTTATTTTAATTATATTTAAGTTAGGGGGGTTAGGGTTACATTAGGGTTACGTTAGGGTTTAATATATTTATTTAGTGTTAGTGATGTGGGAGGCCAGAGGTTTAGGGGTTAATAACTTTAATATAGTGGCGGCGGTGACATTGGGGTGGCAGATTAAGGGTTAATAAGTGTAGGTAGGTGGCGGCAGATTAGGGGTTAATAAGTGTAGGTAGGTGGTGACGACTTTGGGGGCGGCAGATTATTGGTTAATAAGTGTAGGTAGGTGGCGGTGACATTGGGGACGGCAGATTAGGGGTTGATAAGTGTAATGTAGGTGGCGGCGATGTCGGGGGCGGCAGATTAGGGGTGTTTAGACTCGGGTTTATGTTAGGGTGTTAGTTTTAAACATACATTTTTTTCCCCATATACATCAATGGGGCTGCGTTACGGAGCTTTACGCTCCGCGATTGCAGGTGTTAGGCTTTTTTTTAGCCGGCTCTCCCCATTGATGTCTATGGGGAAATCGTGCACGAGCACGTCAAAACACCGCTTGTATTTGGGTGAAGCATGGAACTCAACGCAACCATATCGCCCGCACAAGCCGTTTTTTTGGAAACCTGTAATAGCAGCGCTATGAAAGGTGAGCGGTGAAAATAACGTACAAGTAATTAGCGAACCAGCCATAACGCAAAACTCGTAATCTGGCTGAGTGTTATTAACACACCTATATAACACAATAGCTCACTATTAGAGGTATTTTGATCACAAACACATTCATTCAGTGGAGTTTATCCACTAACGGTTAATTGCTACCCACCCCAACTATATTACTGTTTTCTGAAAAGCCACTTCCTCTCTTTTTTTTAATACTTTTTTCCCATTTCTATTTTAGTTATTCTAATGAAGATTAGTTTGTATTCTAGTGTTTCCCACTTGAAAGGGATCATTGCCACTTCATTCGTATAGTGGAACCTATGTTTAACACTACAATGCTTGGTTCACTACCATCCTACCTATCCTACTATCTTTGTGTTCCCCCTCAGGGGACATATTGGTCTCAACCTTCATTGGATTTATGGTAAGAGTGCTATTTACCACTTTCCAGTGGTGGTTTAATCACTGTCCTATGTTATATCTATATTGTATACAGCACCCACTCCCTATAATATTTGGAATTTTTCCTTTGTATATACTTTAATAGGGTCACCATTCTGTAGTGCCAATCTCTCTCTTCCTTTTCCTCCTCTTTGCCCTAAATAATTATTTTGATAAATTTGTATAATGTTTGGAAAATTTGTTCCCACAATACCTTGTAAAAGGCCTTCTATCTATTGCCAGCATACACGCTCTGTGTGGTGTTTCATTCCTCTTGTTTGTTTGATTTCTCCAATAATGCATTAACAATGACTGCACCTTATTGATGTTGAGTACTGACGATCTACCCTTCACAAACCCTGATTGATCATTGTGAATGAGATTCGGCATTATCCCAGCTATTCTATTTGCTAGTATCTTGGTAAATATTTGTAGTCACTATTTAATAGTGATATGGGCCTGTATGATTCCCTTAGGGTTGGGTCTCTCCCGGGTTTTGGTAAAATACAAATGTTCACATCTGTGAAACGGTCACCCAGTTCCCTTTCTCCTTCCATTATATTGTTATAAAGTCGTTTTAGTGGTCCAGACACCTCATCTATCATAAGTTTATAGAATTCGCTAGGCATTCCATCTGGCCCTGCCGCCTTGTTCAAGGGGCGGTTTCTAATGACTATCTTAATTTCCATCACTCGTATTGAGGAGTTTGGTTGTTGTAGATTCTCTTCGGTAAGTTGGGGTAAATTAATTCCCTCCCAGAACTCCTGATCGTACATCCCTGTTTTTCAACAAAAGATACAGGGAGTACAAAAACATTTCATAATAGAAGTAAATTAGAAAGTTTTTTTTAAATTGTGTGTTCTGTCTGAATCTTGAAAAAATGTGGATTTCAAGCCTGTTTAACTAGATTATATTTATTACTGAAAGCCAATTTCTTCTGCTCATAAAGTAATGCATCAGCAAAACCGCTCAGTTGTGTAGCTAATGATTTGATAAACCTATAATTCTACAAGTAAACCCTAATAAATTAATAAACAGCATATTGTTAGAATACAAATGTTTATTAATAAGAATTGACAGCACACAGAGACCCAATCTAAAGGAACTTAACTGTAGAGAGGTTGTAACTAAAAGGGACACAAGATGGAGTTTAAGCCAAGCAAACAACTATTCTTTTAGAAGACAACACTTCCTTTAAAGACAGGTTCATAAGGCTTGTTCCATATTAGCTAAGAGGTAAGCTCTAGAGTGACAGTTCACCTCTGTCTGCATTGTCTGTGGCTACCATGGAGACCTGTGATGTCACAGAGATCCTTTTGCTTACAAACAGGCATCAGCTCTTGAGTCACTGATCACACTTGCTTTGACAATGGATAGGAAGCTAGTATCTTATCATAGATCAGGCTGTTTTTTATTTCATACAGTGGGAAGAGTCCATGAGCCTTGCCTCCCAGGAAGAAGTTGAAGATTTGAGGTGTTCCAGTTCTATGTTGACAGTGGTGCTCAGACCTATGTGAGACCCATTACCCCTCAGTTTTGCTGTTTCCTGCATTATGAAGTATAGGAGTACTGGGTACTGACACGGTATCACCTTTTGGGATTTGTCATAACCCCTCCACAGGTGAGCAGAGAACTGTCCCTTAGCCGCCTCCTGCTGGATCACTGTGGTTCTCCTCTCCTATATCCTCTGCTATTACATTCACAACACTGGATGGGCTCTCTACTGGATACTGCTTCTTTACGTGCTGGTAAGCTTAGTGGTGTGGGTGCTTCTACCAGGTAAGTGCAATGCACTCACATAGCCCGCAGGCTATCTGTAGAGACTTCTATATGTATAGCATAGCCAGGGAACTAAAGGTAATTACACAGACATGTCAGATCTGTAGATAATTCTATATGTATAGCATAGCCAGGGAACTAAAGGTAATTACACAGACATGTCAGATCTGTAGATACTTCTATATGTATAGCATAGCCAGGGAACTAAAGGTAATTACACAGACATGTCAGATCTGTAGATACTTCTATATGTATAGCATAGCCAGGGAACTAAAGGTAATTACACAGACATATCAGATCTGTAGATACTTCTATATGTATAGCATAGCCAGGGAACTAAAGGTAATTACACGGACATGTCAGATCTGTAGATACTTCTATTTGTATAGCATAGCCAGGGAACTAAAGGTAATTACACAGACATGTCAGATCTGTAGATACTTCTATATGTATAGCATAGCCAGGGAACTAAAGGTAATTACACAGACATGTCAGATCTGTAGATACTTGTATATGTATAGCATAGCCAGGGAACTAAAGGTAATTACACAGACATGTCAGATCTGTAGATACTTCTATATGTATAGCATAGCCAGGGAACTAAAGGTAATTACACAGACATGTCAGATCTGTAGATACTTCTATATGTATAGCATAGCCAGGGAACTAAAGGTAATTACACAGACATGCCAGATCTGTAGATACTTCTATATGTATAGCATAGCCAGGGAACTAAAGGTAATTACACAGACATGTCAGATCTGTAGATACTTCTATATGTATAGCATAGCCAGGGAACTACAGTTAATTACACAGACATGTCAGTACTTTCTGCTTTACATTATGTTTGGGGGGTTGTGTGCTCTCAGAAAGGGTCTATTATGCCTCAGATGCTTCAGTGCATACCTTCATTGGGGCTCATTCACTTTAATTTTGGGTTTACACTTTATCTTTACAGGTTAGTACTTATGGCTAGTAGCGTTTTTCAGTTGACTGGCTTTTTTAGCACCGGAATCGTTTTAGACAGTGAAGTGAACGCTCTTTGGTCCCATTTTTAGCCTCCGTGCCATTAGTTTGTATCAGCTGTAAGAGTGAACAACACCCTTCTCCCTCCTAGATTCTGACATGCGGCTGAAAGCAATTATTTAAGGGATGCTCCTTTTTGCCGCCATAACTCCTCACCCGCTTGTTTAATGCAGGGTCGTCATTGCAGAGGATACAGTGGAAGTGCAGACTTCCCTCCTGTTTTACACAGAGTCTCTGTTACTTCGCTCTCACAGGAGCTTAAATGTGGGTTTATATGAGGTATATGGTCTTTGACTAAGAGGTCCTTTTCATTGCATTATTATCTATATGCAGCACTATATACATACTCTGCGTCTGCCTTATATACTATTCAGTATTTTCTGTGTAACTATTACAGTCTCTGTTGTTTTCATTGCCATATTGTATTTTTAATTCTTCATTATGGAACCTAACAGACCTGTCTCTTCTGGATCTATATCAGATCCCCTAGAGCAGCGGTTCCCAACTTTTTTTTCTCTCCTGTACCCCTTGATTAGGCTTTTCATTTATGAGTACCCCCTCTCTTCATTACCCCCACCCATCCCTCAAAATAAAGGAAGCACTTGCACTTTTTTTATAGGGGAGGTAAGATATACCTGAATTGCATACGACTGTACGTGTATAAATAGGATTAAAGCTCAGATCTTATTCTCAGGAGTCAGGAGCAAGCACTAGAAGCAGTACTTTACTTACCGGCACTGACTTAGACCTGCCTCGCCTGTGTGACTCGCAATCTCAACAGCTCCATCACACGTGTCCATGTAGCTATGCTGCTGCAGTGCCGCTTCTATTTGAGCACTTGCAGTCAAAATTGTGTGCAAGGGACAGAGGTGGGTGGAGCAGGAGGCTAAGCTGTCTGGTGACACAGGGTGATCATTAATATGTGGACCGGAGTCATCCACACCCGGTCCACATATTTCAGGTGCAGGGGCTCCCATCTGCCTATATGCCAGCCCAGGACTTCATTTGTCACTTTCCGGCTAAATGCTCCTTCCTTTCACAGTTCCACGATGCTTATTAGTTGATGACCCATTGAGAGTGCCCCCCCCGACCCTCTCCCTGCATCTTCCGCCATTACCAACAATATTTTTGCGTACCCCCAACCGGCCTGCCAAGTACCCCCAGGGGTACACGTACCCCAGGTTGGGAACCGCTGCCCTAGAGGGACGATTCACACATTATACTTACACTCAAACTGTTTGTCTAGGTTTCAAACCTGTTCCATTTTGTCCTCTAGCACAAAGTGCTATAGAGTCTGCAAGAATTGTCCCCTCAATAACCCTTTCAGATCCACTACAGGATAGCTCCACTGACCATATTTTGTTTTGTTTTTTCTCAGGCTATGTGTTTAGTTTAGCAAATTTGTCACAGTTTGCCAGCCAGTTCTATAATGCTCTAATTGTGTTATACAACTTCTGCATTCTGGTCAATCCACTATCCCCTTGGACGACTGTTTGTAATCATATGCAAGACGTGACTAATTTAATGTATAGCAGTGTAAACCGTGTATTTATATATGCCTATCTGTATATGCAGATACTGTATATTCAGAATAATGCTATTTACGTGCCACAATATACGCAGTGCTATACTATATGCACACGTATATATAGATGTAGATACTTTATTGTCAAAATACAACTATTTACATGCGTTTTGGTGCACCATACCTATCGATATATGTACAGACGTATGTGTAAGCACATAGGACCAGATTACAAGTGCAGCGTTATTTAACTCTCCTGCGCTAGAAGTAAGTTTTTTGCATACATGGGGTTCCGCTCGTATTACAAGTTGAAAGTAAACTGTTTTTACTCATGTGCTTACCCGATGCGCGTAAAAAAACAAACTTACAATATCACGCGCACTATAACCTATTCCCCCCCTAGTAGTCAGAGCAAAAAAAGTGGGGAGAAAAACTCTTCTCGTGTGCAAACCCGATCGCATATTCTCAAGTGAGCTAACCCAACATGAAAATATGAATATTTCACATTCCAATGTTCTTCACGTAGAAGAATGTGTTCTATTTATGCAAAAATACATATTATTAAATATATATGATGGTATTTTTGTACTATATATATATATATATATATATATATTTATATATATTTAATCCAGTATTATATAGATAAAGGGAAATGGTAGAGCTATATGAGATACCATAGCTAAAGTAGGGGATTTCAGCACTCAATTTTATAACCCATTTAATCCAATTTCTTAGAAATGTACGACTGCAGAACAGCACAAACTCCAAAAAATGAACTGCACATGCACAGACTTAAACACATGCAAACAGTTTATTGCAAGAAGTTGCTAACATAAAAATAAACAGCTAAAAAAAGCTTATCATCTCTAAGATACACCACTGCAGTGGATTTTAAGTAAAGCATATCAAACATAATGATTGGTCATCACAGGTATTTAAGAAACATATGCAGCAAGCAAGGGTTGAAAACATGTGATTTACAAATTCCTAACTAACATTGTACTTAAATAAACTTTTATACTGGTTTCTCTATGATGATTACAGAACAAAGTCCTTTTTATAGACCATATGAGTCCTTTATAGAGGAAATCAGATGTTATATTTAGTAGCAATTTGTATCACTTGGTAATCCAGCTGAATGAACCATTTTGCAAACATATGTTCATTGATTATTGTTAACCGAGGTGAAAATGTCCTCTAATGTTAACTAGATCTTAACATTAATACAGCTTGATAGCAGATAAATCATCTTTCAGTGGTGAAAAGCAGATACAATAAAGCAGACCTGTGTTTAGGTATTGCAGCAAACATCCGAGAAAGCAAAGTCACAGTGTTATTAGCAAACGGACCGGGACATGAGCCTCCGACATCCTTATCTCACCTCTCACAACCGCGTCTCCCTGCTCACTGGGGACACAAACTTGCAGGTATATTCATTGCCTCTGTGCGTAAACCGTATCCAGGCGGTTTATAGGAACCACTTGATTACCGCAAGATCCAGGCTTGCTTCTTCAGTTTGAATTTTGAAATTCCCGGGCAGGCTCAGGCCAGCTGCTTATTTCACAGGTGCAATGATAGCTGTTTTTAGGAAGGTCGACGCGCGTTTCGCCCCATAATGCTGATCGAAACAGGGGCCTCGTCAGGACTGTCCATCTCCTCCAATTTTCAGCCTTTATTGCAACACCAATGAACTGGGAGGTAGTACCTTAGCCAATCAAATTAGCTATTTACACACACCCTTTTAAAATCTTAAACCGAACATTCCTGTCTATTTTAAAGATTAGTTCAATGATTATCAATATATAAATTGATACAATGTGGCCTGCAATAACGAAATGGAACATTTTTTATTTAGCAACTTTCCTACAAGAAACAAAGACTGCATGCGAAAAAATCTTATGCATGTTGCAGCTCAATCAAACTTTATTTCATTGGTTACTATGCCTAGACAAATGTGCTTTACATAAATCCCATATTGACTTAAACTCTACAACTCTGGAATGAATTGCTGAATAGCTACAAAAGTTACTATGGAGGTAAACTTTGACATACAGACCCACAACTATGAAACAAGCTGAAGAGAAAGTAAAGGTCATAGTTAATGACCTATTTATAAAATTGACTAATAGTGATACAGCTTCTCACTCATTTATTTCTTCTCCAGTTACAACAAATGGAGAATTAAAACTTCAGGTTATGAACCTCTATTTTAAAAAAGATGCATATTCAATCCTTTCGTTTAGACCAAAAGGTGACACCGTATTCAACATAAAGGTCCATCGTGCTTCCTTTTTTAACAAACAGTTATCCTCATCTCCACCTCTTCCATTTGTTATTCCTCTGTCAATCCCTATAAATTTTAAAGAAACAGTACTACTATTATGAATCTCCTTAAAATGACGAGCTACACTTGTATCTCTCCCGTAGAGGATGTCATCTCTGTGCTACTGTACCCTGTCCTTGAACAAACGTTTTGTTTTACCCACATAGAACAGGGGACAGGAGCACCCCAAAAGAAAAACAACCCCCACTGAGTTACAATTTGAAAAGCATCTAATAGTATAATTTTTACCTGTATTGGCTGAAAATGTTTTGCTTTTGAGCAAATAGGGACAATAGACACAATGCCCACAAGGAAAGCTTCCTTTCACTTGTTGTTTAGTTAACCAGTTTGTAACTGGTTCAGACCGAATAAATCTACTTCTAACTAACTTATCTTTAAGATTAGGAGATTTTTTTGCGGTCAATAGGGGTCTATTTCCTACCTTATCTGCTATTTTGTCATCTAAGGTTAGTAAATGCCAATTTTGAGATAGAATATTTCTTATACTTTGCCATTGGCAATTAAATGTAGTAATACATCTGATATTATTCTCAGATTTTGTTTCTTTTTGGTTATACAAAAGGTCTTGACGGTTCAGCTTACTTACTTTATTTAGGTTTTTTTTGACCAGGTTATGAGAATAACCTCTTTCAATGAAACGTTTACACATTTTCTCAGCATGATAATTAAATTTGGTATTTGAAGAACAGTTTCTCTTTAATCTCAAGAGTTGGCCATATGGAATGCCTTTTTTCAAGGGCTCTGGATGCCCACTCGAGGCTTCCAACAAATTGTTTGTTGCCGTGTTTTTACGAAAATTTTCAGTTGAGATACGGCTACCTTCTTTTTTGATACAAATGTCTAGAAAGGGTAATTCCTTATTGCTATAGGAATAAGTTAGAAAAATGTTGCGGTCATTTTTATTTAACTCAGAAATAAAGTCGTGTAGGCAGGTCAGGGGGCCATCCCATAGGATAAAGATGTCATCCACAAACCTAATCCATAGGGACACATGGGAGTCAAACGTCTCACTATATTGATCAAAGACATCCAACTCCCATGCTCCCAAATGGAGACACGCATAAGTTGGCGCACATACTGCACCCATAGCTGTCCCCCTGACCTGCCTATATACTGAGCTATCAAACTGAAAAACATTATTTTCAAGAATGAAATGAAGAAGTTTTATGACAAAGGCTGTATGCATGTCACTGTTTGATCCCCTACTTTCTAAAAAAAGTTTACAGGCACTAATTCCTTTCTCATGTGGTATAGATGAATAAAGACTTTCTACATCTAAAGAGACTAGGATAGTGTCAGGGGAAACAGTTAGGTCGTCTAATTTCCTCAAAAGGTCTGGAGTGTCTTTTACATACGAGGGAAGAGATAGGAGGAAGGGTCTCAGGAAGAAGTCAACATATTGTCCAATGTGTTCGCTGATGCCGCCAATCCCAGACACAATGGGTCGCCCAGGGGGATGTGTCATATTTTTATGAATTTTAGGGATAATATAAAATGTTGGCATAACCGGACACACTGGATTCATAAATTTGAACTCATCTGGAGAGATCAGACCTTCCATCTTGGCCTCTTGTAAGATTCTACTTAATTTTGACTTCATTTGGTTGATAGGATTTCTAGGGAGTTTCTCATATTGCAATTTATCTGATAACTGTCTTTTGACTTCGTTTAGGTAAAAAGACTCATCTAATAGAACCAGATTTCCGCCCTTGTCGGCTGGCTTAAAAATTACCCCTTTTGCAGAATTCAGCTCTTTTAAAGCTTGTCTCTGTTTTGCTGTTAGATTATCTGCCCATACCCAGTCATCTGGCAATTTATGAATTTGTTTTTCTACAGCTTTTACAAACAGTGACACAGCTGGAACCTGTGCTATAGAGGGCATGAAAGTAGATTTCAATTTAAAATTGGTTCTAAAAGTAGGCTTCAATCCAATAGTGGACTCACTCTCTTCATTTTCTGACAAGAATGATGTTAATATCTTTAAAGTTTCCTCATCCTTTTGTTGCTCAGAGCGCTGGAACATGGTGTAATGTAACACTATTTTTCTGGCAAAAAGGTGAAGGTCCTTAATTAGATCAAATTTGTTTAATTTATTTGTGGGGCAAAAGGATAAACCTTTCTTTAACACTTCAATATGAGTCAAATTTAACCTGAACAAAGAAAGATTAATTATCTGCAATTCATCTGTAACTGTATTTGGGACTAGTAACCCTGATAGGGTCTTCTGCGTGGTCTCCCTCTGCTCCTGTACCCTTGTCTCAAATTCTCTCCTCTCCCTCTCTGATTTTGTTGGGGATACCTCCGCTCCACTAAGTTCAAATTTCTGTTCTCTCCACCTCTTCCTCCCACCCCTCCTCCTTCTCCTCCTCTTTGTTCTGAGCTCTGAGACCCAGGTGTTCCATCGTTTTTTGACGCCCTTTCTGAATCAGTTTCAATATCAGACATATCAGTACCTGAATCATATGATCCTCTATCAAACTTATAAACATAAACCTTTTTATTCACGTAATCTTCTTGATCTCTGTGTAATTTTCTACATTTCCTCAACTTAATATCTGCTTGCAATTTTGAAATATGAGTTTTCATTTCCTCATTCAGTTTGCCAAAGTTGGGGTCATTGTCAAATTTATTTACCACCTCCAAAGCTTTCTCAACATCATCTTTCAGTTTTTCTAATCTTTTGTCATTCCTTTTTATAAGCATTTCAATCATACTTAGGGCACATGTTGATAATTTCTCATTCCATTCATCCAGGAACTCCAACCCACCTTCTTCCTCTCTTGCATTGAAGCCTGGGTCTAAAAATAACCGTAGACCTCTAGGCACAATCTTTTTTTCCACATAGTTGGCTAAACTAGAATTTTCAGCTCTAACTTTTACTTGTTTTGCAATGCAATTCTTATATTTTTTGAAAGCATTATACACATTTATTTCCAAATCACCGCTCTCTAAATTAGTATTAGTTAGGGATTCTTTTAGCTCAGCTTCCCATAATTCATCTGAAAGGGTAAAGGCCATGTTTGAATGGATTTTATGCTCCCCTACAGACAGTACATAAATGGGTTAATATTTAACAATCTTAGTTGTTTACAGTTTCTCTATTCCACTGAATGGAGTATATATAGAATCCTCTTTCTTACTCCTTAATACAAATAAATTTTACAAAATTTTGGAAGAAAACCAAAAAGGCCCAGAACCTATCTTAATACAAAGACACAGGAATTTTTTTTTTTTTTTTCTGGTAATTTATGTATATATATATATATCGAATGACTCAGGGTCAGCTGAAATCAGACGTGGTGCAGACCCCTAAAAATTAAATTTAATCCAGTATTATATAGATAAAGGGAAATGGTAGAGCTATATGAGATACCATAGCTAAAGTAGGGGATTTCAGCACTCAATTTTATAACCCATTTAATCCAATTTCTTAGAAATGTACGACTGCAGAACAGCACAAACTCCAAAAAATGAACTGCACATGCACAGACTTAAACACATGCAAACAGTTTATTGCAAGAAGTTGCTAACATAAAAATAAACAGCTAAAAAAAGCTTATCATCTCTAAGATACACCACTGCAGTGGATTTTAAGTAAAGCATATCAAACATAATGATTGGTCATCACAGGTATTTAAGAAACATATGCAGCAAGCAAGGGTTGAAAACATGTGATTTACAAATTCCTAACTAACATTGTACTTAAATAAACTTTTATACTGGTTTCTCTATGATGATTACAGAACAAAGTCCTTTTTATAGACCATATGAGTCCTTTATAGAGGAAATCAGATGCTATATTTAGTAGCAATTTGTATCACTTGGTAATCCAGCTGAATGAACCATTTTGCAAACATATGTTCATTGATTATTGTTAACCGAGGTGAAAATGTCCTCTAATGTTAACTAGATCTTAACATTAATACAGCTTGATAGCAGATAAATCATCTTTCAGTGGTGAAAAGCAGATACAATAAAGCAGACCTGTGTTTAGGTATTGCAGCAAACATCCGAGAAAGCAAAGTCACAGTGTTATTGGCACATGAGCCTCCGACATGTATATGAATAAATATGAATATTTATTTATATGTGCAAAACATTGTAATGTGGAATATTTACAGTAAATAGTTAAAACTATAATTTAATATGAATATTGCTTAAATATTTTTTATGTTTTCATCTACTTGACTGCTTAGTGCTCCATTGTACGCGCACACACATCTATATGTATTTATTTGTTTATATGTGTGTAAATACATACATACATACACACACATATATATATATATATATATACACATACATCTTTGCCTGCCTGCGTGTTATTATGAGTGTAAATGTATTTTTGGAAGGAAAGTCCTTCAGGCTGTAGTGTCTGGAAACTGCCTATTTAGTCTTCCTTACATGTATTTGTTTTCTACTAAATGTTATCTTTTTAACATTTTTTGCTTCTTATAAGACTGTTTTTGGCAGGAAAGTTCTTCAGGCAGTAATGTCTGGCCCTTAGTGTTTCTGCCTTAACTCCATGTCCTGCCGTTTTGATGGTGACCTGGTGGAATCCATAACTTGGGTATTAGATCTCAGATGTGATGTCTCAAGGACTCTCACAACCTTATGAAAGAAAGCTAAATTTATTTTTACCAGATAAGTTCATTTCTATCATGGTGATTAGAGTCCACAAGACCCACCCATTTTTGTGCACTCAGTTGGTGGCAGTTCCAGTTTGCTTTTCATTTACCCAGCCTTGATCTTTCCTGTTTTCTGTTCTTCTCCTTCCTTGGCCATATGTTTGACTGAGGTAATCAAGAAAGTGGGATGAATTATAAGATCTTGGTATGTTGGGTATGTTTTGCCTTCTCCTAGTGGACTGGAGTTTAATCCCACATGATGACTTATAGACTCTCACCATCATGAAATAAATGAATTTATTATTATTATTATTATTATTCTTTATTTATAAAGCGCCAACAGATTCCGCAGCGCTGCCCATGGGTACAAGGATAACAGTACAGTGGAGAAACAATACGATAAGACACAAAATTTTACAGACAAATACAGGGGGAATTGAGGGCCCTGTTCCCGTGGGAACTTACAATCTAGATGGGTAGGAGGATTGGAAACAGGAGGTGGGGACTGCAGAGGTGAGAATGATATTAGTGAGGAGATAGAGGGCAACTGTTAGTTAATTGGTTAGTTTGTTAATAAGTCGGGTGATAAGCTTCCCTGAACAGAAAGGTCTTTAGGGAACGTTTAAAGGAGGAGAGGTTAGGGGCAAATCTGACATCTCGAGGAAGTGCGTTCCAGAGGGTTGGTGCCGCACGAGAGAAGTCCTGTAGTCTAGAATGAGAGGAGTTGATGGTAGAGGATGCAAGAAGCAGGTCGTTGTTGGATCTTAGGGGACGGGCAGGAGTATATTTGTTGATGAGTGAGGACAGGTAGGGTGGGGCAGCATTGGTGAGGGCTTTGTAGGTCAGGGTGAGAATTTTGAATTTAACTCTGTTGTGAATGGGGAGCCAGTGAAGGGACTCACAGAGAGGTGCAGTAGAAACAGAGCGTCGAGAGAGGTGGATTAGTCTGGCAGATGCATTTAGGACGGATTGGAGGGGAGAGAGGCGGGAGAGAGGGAGGCCAGTTAGTAAGTTGTTACAGTAGTCAAGTCAGGAAATTACCAGGGAGTGGATGAGCTGTTTGGTAGTTTCAGCACTCAGAAACGGGCGAATTTTGGAGATATTGCGTAGGTGGTTGCGGCAGGATGAAGAGAGCAGTTGGATGTGGGGAATGAAGGACAGATTTGAGTCAAGTGTGACTCCGAGGCAGCGGACTTGGGGTGATGGGGAGATAGTGGTGCCGCCAACAGTGATAGAAAAATTAGAGACTGGAGTGGAGCTAGAGGGGGGAATTAGAAGTAGTTCGGTCTTGGACATATTTATTTTTAGGTGGTGAGAGGCCATCCAGGAGGAAATGCCAGATAAGCAGTCGCTGATGTGAAAGTTGACAGAAGGAGAGAGTGCAGGGGTGGAAAGGTAGATCTGGGTATCGTCAGCATAGAGGTGATAGCTGAAGCCATAGCTGTTGACAAGTTTACCCAGTGAAGAAGTGTAAATAGAGAAGAGTAGAGGACCCAGGACAGAGCCTTGAGGTACTCCAACAGACAGGGGCAATAGAGAGGAGGAGTCACCAGCAAAGGAGACTGAGAAGGATCTGTCAGAGAGATAAGAGTGAATCCAGGAGAGGGCAGTGTCACATAGACCAAGAGAACTGAGAGACTGTAGGAGAAGGGGATGGTCAACAGTGTCAAAGGCAGCAGATAGGTCAAGTAAGATGAGTATAGAGTAGTAGCCTTTGTTTTTAGCAGAAAGGAGATTGTTAGTAACCTGGGTGAGGGCAGTTTCAGTTGAGTGTTGGGGACGGAAACCAGATTGCAGGGGGTCGAGCAATGAGTTGGAGGACAGGAAGTGGGTTAGGCGATTGAAAACTAGTTTTTCTAGGAGTTTTGAAGCTAGTGGGAGCAGTGATATGGGGCGGTAGTTTGCAGGGGAGTTAGGGTCGAGGGAGGGTTTTTTGAGAATGGGGGTGACCTTCGCATGTTTGAAGGAGGCAGGGAATGAGCCGGTAGAAAGGGATAGGTTAAATATGTGAGTAAGAGCCGGAGTGAGGGTGGTAGACAGAGGAGGGATTAGATGTGAAGGAATAGGGTCAAGTGGGCAGGTAGTGAGGTGTGAGGAAGACAAAAGGGAAGCCACTTCACTCTCAGTGGTTGGGAGGAGGGTGCAGAGAGTGGCAGAGGGGGTGACTGGGAGCGGAGTTGGGAGATTGCAGGTTTGTGTTGGGATGTTTCCTCGGATTGCAAGTGTT
The DNA here is from genome assembly GCF_027579735.1 of Bombina bombina. Taxonomy (NCBI): domain Eukaryota; kingdom Metazoa; phylum Chordata; class Amphibia; order Anura; family Bombinatoridae; genus Bombina; species Bombina bombina. The sequence continues at coordinate 69,287,426 of NC_069510.1, forward strand.
TTATTGAGAAAATAGTCAGCGAGGTCTTGAGCACTGAATGCAGATGAGGGGGGTGGTGCAGGTGGGTAGAGGAGAGAGTTGAAAATAGAGAAAAGTCTTTTAGGGTTTGAGGAGTGAGTGGATATAAGAGAGGAGAAGTAGGTTTGCTTAGCTAAGCGAAGGGCAGAGGTGTAAGAGTAGAGAATGAACTTATAGTGCATGAAATCATGTTCAGTGCGGGATTTCCTCCAGGCCCGCTCAGCAGTGCGGGAGCATTTTTGTAGGTGACGCGTTTGTTGGGAGTGCCAGGGTTGGAGCTGACGACGTGGGGCTTTGCGAGGTTGGGGTGGAGCGAGAGTGTCAAGTGCAGCAGAGAGAGTATTGTTATAGTGGGTTATAGCAAGGTCAGGGCAGGATATCGTGGAAGTGTGGGGGAGGCGTAGTTGAATGAGATTGGAGAGTTGGGGAGCGTCCACAGTGTGCAGATTTCTGCTGGTGCGGGGGCGAGAGGAGGAAGTAGGTTTAGTATCTATATTAGGATTAAAGATGAGCAGATGGTGGTCTGAGATGGGAAATGGGCGACATGCAACATTAGAGAGAGAGCAGAGATAGGAGAATACCAGATCAATTGAGTGTCCATCACGGTGGGTAGGGAATAGGGTGGATTGTGACAGGCCGAAGGAGTTAGTGAGTGAGAGAAGTTTAGAGGCAGCAGGGGCAGACGGGTTGTCAATGGGGATGTTGAAGTCCCCTAGAATTAGAGCAGGTGTATTTGTGGAGAGAAAGTAAGGAAGCCAGGCAGCAAAGTTGTCAAGGAATTGGGAAGTTGGTCCAGGGGGGCGATAGATAACTGCTACTCTGAGAGAGAGGGGGGAGAACAGGCGAATGCAGTGGACTTCAAAGGAAGAAAAGGAGAGAGATGGAAATGGGGGTAGGCACTGATAGGAGCAGGAGGGGGAGAGTAAGATGCCAACACCGCCACCGTGTAAAGCATAAGTTTAGTTTTGTACTAACCTATGACACTTGTTTTTTATAACGTTTCTTTTTAATCTATATTGTAGCCTATACATGTGCTTTATTAGCATTTTTTTTTTATTTCTATTTATATAATTTATTTAGCACATTTTTCAAGTTGTCTGTATATATATATATATATATATATATATTCTGTATTAAAAATTAGACACGTGCATTTGTCAATTTTGTTTTACTGATGAATGTGAAAGAAGGCGGCTGCTTGCGGGATTTGGCTCTTTTCTGGGCCGGATTTTTTATTATGAAAGTGCAACACAGTGAGATCTGTGCAAATCCAGACCTTAGTGTTCACAAAAAAAAATCTGGCTCCAAGCATCCGCCTTCTACTGCATTAGGCAGTGAATGAAACTGACGATGCACATGTCTATTAACAATATGATTTATTTAATTTTTACTTGCGAAAGATGTAAAAAAATACCTTCTTTTTTTTTTAGTAGCTCCTTTTCTCCTGTTAAGTGTGGTCAGTCCACGGGTCATCATTACTTCTGGGATATTAACTCCTCCCCAACAGGAAGTGCAAGAGGATCACCCAGCAGAGCTGCTATATAGCTCCTCCCCTCTACGTCACACCCAGTCATTCTCTTGCACCCAACTAATAGATAGGATGTGTGAGAGGACTGGGGTGATTATACTTAGTTTTATACCTTCAATCAAAAGTTTGTTATTTTATAACAGCACCGGAGTGTGTTGTTCCTTCTCTAGTAGAATTTGAAGAAGAATCTAGCTGAGTTTTTTGTATGATTTTAGCCGGCGTAGTTAAGATCATATTGCTGTTCTCGGCCATCTGAGGAGTGAGGTAAACTTCAGATCAGGGGACAGCGGGCAGGTTAACCTGCAAAGAGGTATGTAGCAGCATATTATTTTCTGACAATGGAATTGACTGAGAAAATTCTGCCATACCGATATAATGTAAGCTCAGCCTTAAATGCAGTAGTAGCAACTGGTATCAGGCTGTCATGTATGTATATTTACACTTCAGTATTCTGGGGAATGGCACTTCACTGGGATAATACTGTATGCATAAGACTTTAGCCTAACTTGCAGTGACTAGCAACAGGCTTTCTAATGACATTTCATTTATTTGATGTTAAACGTTTTTGCTGGCATGTTAAATCGTTTAATTATCTGAGGTACTGGGTGAAAAATTGTTTTGGGCACTGTTTTTTCCACTTGGCAGTCGTTTTATTTAATTTAAGACAGTTTACGGTTCTCCCTCACTGTTGTGTGTGAGGGGGAGGGGCCTATTTTGGCGCTTTTGCTACGCATCAGAAAATTCAGTCAGAAGTCTCTTGTCTTCCCTGCATGATCCGGTTCGTCTCTACAGAGCTCAGGGGTCTTCAAAAGTTAGTTTGAGGGAGGTAATCACTCACAGCAGAGCTGTGAGATTGTGACTGACTGTGATAAAAAACGTTTATTTTCTGTACATTTTTTCTGCTATTCAGGGTTAGTTATCCATTGCTAATGGGGGCAATCCTTTGCTAAAATTGTGTTTTTACCGGAAAGAATTTGATGTTATAGTTTCTCAAGTTTATTATTTCTCAACTGTCATAACTTTTTTTCTGTGCTTCTTAAAGGCACAGTACGTTTTCATATTATTTGTAAATTGCTTTGAAAAGTATTTCCAAGTTGCTAGTTTAATTGCTAGTGTGAAACATGTCTGACTCAGAGGAATATCTCTGTGCTATATGTGCTAAAGCCAAAGTGGAGCCCAATAGAAATTTATGTACTAATTGCATTGATGCTACTTTAAATAAAAGTCAATCTGTACAAATTGAACATCATTCACCAAACAACGAGGGGAGAGTTATGCCGACTAACTCGCCTCACGTGTCAGTACCTGCATCTCCCGCTCGGGAGGTGCGTGATATTGTAGCGCTGAGTACATCAGGGCGGCCATTACAAATCACATTACAGGATATGGCTAATGTTATGACTGAAGTTTTGGCTAAATTACCAGAACTTAGAGGTAAGCGTGATCACTCTGGGGTGAGAACAGAGTGCGCTGTTGATAATAGAGCCATGTCTGATACTGCGTCACAGTATGCTGAACATGAGGACGGAGAGCTTCAATCTGCAGGTGACGGTTCTGATCCCAATAGAATGGATTCAGACATTTCTAATTTTAAGTTTAAACTCGAAAACCTCCGTGTACTGTTAGGGGAGGTATTAGCAGCTCTGAATGATTGTAACACCGTTGCAATCCCAGAGAAATTATGTAGGCTGGATAGATACTATGCGGTACCGGCGAGTACTGACGTATTTCCTATACCTAAGAGGCTTACAGAGGTAATTACTAAGGAGTGGGATAGGCCCGGTGTACCCTTTTCCCCCCCTCCTGTGTTTAGAAAAATGTTTCCAATAGACGCCACCACACGGGACTTATGGCAGACGGTCCCTAAGGTGGAGGGAGCGGTTTCTACTCTGGCTAAGCGTACCACTATCCCGGTGGAGGATAGCTGTGCCTTTTCAGATCCAATGGATAAAAAATTAGAGGGTTACCTTAAGAAAATGTTTGTTCAACAAGGTTTTATATTGCAACCCCTTGCATGTATTGCGTCTGTCTCGGCCGCGGCCGCTTTTTGGTCCGAGTCCCTGGAAGAGACTCTTGACTCAATAACTATAGATGAGATTTCAAACAAGCTTAAAACACTTAAGCTAGCTAATTCATTTGTTTCAGATGCCGTAGTACATTTAACAAAACTTACGGCTAAGAATTCCGGATTCGCCATTCAGGCACGCAGAACACTGTGGCTAAAATCCTGGTCAGCTGACGTTACTTCTAAATCTAAATTACTTAACATACTTTTCAAAGGGCAGACCTTATTCGGGCCCGGTTTGAAAGAAATTATTGCTGACATTACAGGAGGTAAAGGCCATGCCCTGCCTCAAGACAGAGCCAAACCTAAGGCTAGACAGTCTAATTTTCGTTCCTTTCGTAATTTCAAGGCAGGAGCAGCATCAACTTCCTCTGCTCCAAAACAAGAAGGAGCTGTTGCTCGCTACAGACAAGGCTGGAGACCTAACCAGTCCTGGAACAAGGGCAAGCAGGCCAGAAAACCTGCTGCTGCCCCTAAGACAGCATGAATCGAGGGCCCCCGATCCGGAAACGGATCTAGTGGGGGGCAGACTTTCTCTCTTCGCCCAGGCTTGGGCAAGAGATGTCCAGGATCCCTGGGCGTTAGAGATCATATCTCAGGGATATCTTCTGGACTTCAAATCCTCTCCCCCAAAAGGGAGATTTCATCTGTCAAGGTTGTCAACAAACCAAATAAAGAAAGAGGCGTTTCTACGCTGTGTACAAGATCTTTTACTAATGGGAGTGATCCATCCGGTTCCGCGGTCGGAACATGGACAGGGGTTTTACTCGAATCTGTTTGTGGTTCCCAAAAAAGAGGGAACCTTCAGGCCAATCTTGGATTTAAAGATCCTAAACAAATTCCTAAGAGTTCCATCGTTCAAAATGGAAACTATTCGGACAATCCTACCCATGATCCAAAAGGGTCAGTACATGACCACAGTGGATTTAAAGGATGCTTACCTTCACATACCGATTCACAAAGATCATTACCGGTATCTAAGGTTTGCCTTCCTAGACGGGCATTACCAGTTTGTAGCTCTTCCATTCGGTTTGGCTACGGCTCCAAGAATCTTCACAAAGGTTCTGGGTGCTCTTCTGGCGGTACTAAGACCGCGAGGAATTTCGGTAGCTCCGTACCTAGACGACATTCTGATACAAGCTTCAAGCTTTCAAACTGCCAAGTCTCATACAGAGTTAGTACTGGCATTTCTAAGGTCGCATGGATGGAAGGTGAACGAAAAGAAGAGTTCTCTCTTTCCACTCACAAGAGTTCCCTTCTTGGGGACTCTTATAGATTCTGTAGAAATGAAGATTTACCTGACAGAAGACAGGTTAACAAAGCTTCAAAATGCATGCCGTGTCCTTCATTCCATTCAACACCCGTTAGTAGCTCAATGCATGGAGGTGATCGGCTTAATGGTAGCGGCAATGGACATAGTACCCTTTGCACGCCTACATCTCAGACCGCTGCAATTGTGCATGCTAAGTCAGTGGAATGGGGATTACTCAGATTTGTCCCCTACTCTGAATCTGGATCAAGAGACCAGAAATTCTCTTCTGTGGTGGCTTTCTCGGCCACATCTGTCCAGGGGGATGCCATTCAGCAGGCCGGATTGGACAATTGTAACAACAGACGCCAGCCTACTAGGTTGGGGCGCTGTCTGGAATTCTCTGAAGGCTCAGGGATCATGGACTCGGGAGGAGAGTCTCCTGCCTATAAACATTCTGGAATTGAGAGCAGTTCTCAATGCTCTTCTGGCTTGGCCCCAGTTAACAACTCGGGGGTTTATCAGGTTTCAGTCGGACAACATCACGACTGTAGCTTACATCAACCATCAAGGAGGGACAAGAAGCTCCCTAGCGATGATGGAAGTATCAAAGATAATTCGCTGGGCAGAGTTTCACTCTTGCCACCTGTCAGCAATCCACATCCCGGGAGTGGAGAACTGGGAGGCGGATTTCCTAAGTCGTCAGACTTTTCATCCGGGGGAGTGGGAACTTCATCCGGAGGTCTTTGCCCAAATACTTCGACGTTGGGGCAAACCAGAGATAGATCTCATGGCGTCTCGACAGAACGCCAAGCTTCCTTGTTACGGGTCCAGATCCAGGGATCCGGGAGCGGTCCTGATAGATGCTTTGACAGCACCTTGGACCTTCGGGATGGCTTATGTGTTTCCACCCTTCCCGATGCTTCCTCGATTGATTGCCAGAATCAAACAGGAGAGAGCTTCGGTGATTCTAATATCGCCTGCGTGGCCACGCAGGACCTGGTATGCAGATCTAGTGGACATGTCATCCTGTCCTCCTTGGTCTCTGCCTCTGAGACAGGACCTTCTAATTCAGGGTCCCTTCAAACATCAAAACCTAATTTCTCTGAAGCTGACTGCATGGAAATTGAACGCTTGATTTTATCAAAGCGTGGATTTTCTGAATCAGTAATTGATACCTTAATACAGGCTAGGAAGCCTGTTACCAGAAAGATTTACCATAAAATATGGCGTAAATACTTATATTGGTGCGAATCCAAAAGTTACTCATGGAGTAAGGTTAGGATTCCTAGGGTATTGTCTTTTCTACAAGAAGGTTTAGAAAAGGGTTTATCCGCTAGTTCCTTAAAGGGACAGATTTCAGCTCTGTCCATTCTTTTACACAAACGTCTGTCAGAGGTTCCGGACGTTCAAGCTTTTTGTCAGGCTTTGGCTAGGATCAAGCCTGTGTTTAAAACTGTTGCTCCACCATGGAGTTTGAACTTAGTTCTTAATGTTTTACAGGGTGTTCCGTTTGAACCCCTTCATTCCATTGATATCAAGCTGTTATCTTGGAAAGTTCTGTTTTTAATGGCTATTTCCTCGGCTCGAAGAGTCTCTGAGTTATCTGCCTTACATTGTGATTCTCCTTATCTGATTTTTCATTCAGACAAGGTAGTTCTGCGTACTAAACCTGGGTTCTTACCTAAGGTGGTCACTAACAGGAATATCAATCAAGAGATTGTTTTTCCATCTTTGTGTCCTAATCCTTCTTCGAAGAAGGAACGTCTTCTACACAATCTAGATGTAGTCCGTGCCCTGAAATTTTATCTACAGGCAACTAAGGATTTTCGACAAACGTCTTCCCTGTTTGTCGTTTATTCTGGACAGAGGAGAGGTCAAAAAGCTTTGGCTACCTCTCTCTCTTTTTGGCTTCGTAGCATAATACGTTTAGCTTATGAGACTGCTGGACAGCAGCCTCCTGAAAGAATTACAGCTCATTCTACTAGAGCTGTGGCTTCCACTTCGGCCTTTAAGAATGAGGCTTCTGTTGAACAGATTTGCAAGGCTGCAACTTGGTCTTCTCTTCATACTTTTTCCAAATTTTACAAATTTGACACTTTTGCTTCTTCGGAGGCTGTTTTTGGGAGAAAGGTTCTTCAGGCAGTGGTTCCTTCCGTATAAAGAGCCTGCCTCTCCCTCCCGTCATCCGTGTACTTTAGCTTTGGTATTGGTATCCCAGAAGTAATGATGACCCGTGGACTGACCACACTTAACAGGAGAAAACAAAATTTATGCTTACCTGATAAATTCCTTTCTCCTGTAGTGTGGTCAGTCCACGGCCCGCCCTGTTTTTATGGCAGGTCTAAATTTTTAAATTATACTCCAGTCACCACTGCACCCTTTGGCTTCTCCTTTCTCGTTGGTTCTCGGTCGAATGACTGGGTGTGACGTAGAGGGGAGGAGCTATATAGCAGCTCTGCTGGGTGATCCTCTTGCACTTCCTGTTGGGGAGGAGTTAATATCCCAGAAGTAATGATGACCCGTGGACTGACCACACTACAGGAGAAAGGAATTTATCAGGTAAGCATAAATTTTGTTTTTAAATTAAAATTTCGCAGATATAATCCGCTCTTTTTAAAAGATTTTTATTTTACATTGGTGTAAATGTGTAGTGATCCTGAGTGGACAATAATCGTGTAGTGAATTTCTTAACCCTCTTTTTATTTTTCATATTTTTATAAACTACCTTAATATTTTTAAACAGGTCTCTATTTTTGTAAGCTTCCGAAGAAGTTTTAAATAGATTTGTTCATAAAACACTCGGAATGGAGGAAGAGGTAAGTTATTTTATTTGTTACCCCTTTTTGTGTTTTTTTATAAAATGATAGACTTTATGAGAGCTATCTAAAGGGAAACCCTCACCCTCTGAGGGGAACTGGGATGGTAGACACGTTGTGGAGGTGAGGATTGTCGCACTGTTAGGTCTGTCTATGGGTTCTATAGAAAACTGCAGGTGATCTTATAGGGGTAGATTTATTAAGCAGCTGAGGTTTCAGGTCCGCCTAAAACGGTAGTTAAGAAGCTCCTTAACTTATCCGCTACCTTTTAGGATGCGGGCTGCAATCATCCCGATACGATCGGAAAATTCACACCGCTAATGTTCTGGGGGGGCATTGCACAAGCATTTCACTAGATTAGCGATGTTGAGCGGACATGATTCGCTAGAATTTATATCAATAAAATTGGATAGATTAATGCTTGATGTGTTTCCTTTCATTAAGTTTATATTGTATTTTGTTTTTGTTAAATATTATAGCTCCTTATTCATCTTAGCATTCATTTTATCATTTATTTTTGTTATTCCTTTTAAACTAATAAAGATAATTTTAGTAAAAGTATTATTGTTTTAAACACATATCCAACATCTGACTAAAAGATCAGCATTTAAACACCATGCTGGCCCAAGGAGCTGGCGGTGATGTGTATTGTATCATTTTAATACAAGCCATTGCTGACTCTCTGAGAAGGTGTGGTGTTTAATGCTGGTGCATGGGGCGCCCACAGCATATGTGCATATGCCCCTGAAAAACAGTAATATCATTTTGTTACATGAAGTATATTGCAAAATTCTATTTTAAATGTATATCCTCCCATGCGCATTTCAGTTTTGAACTTTCTATACCTTTAGCGAGGCGTTAGCGTGCACCTTATCCTGCCTTTAAATAGAAGGTGGGAATGAGTTGTTTTATTAAAACTTATTTTAGTTTAATACGTTGTTAACTACAGATTTTTATTAATTGTGTAAATATGTAAATGTGTTTTATTTTAATTTCAAAAGGACACCAAGCAGAGTGACACATCCCCTCTTCCTCTGAGGAGTATTGGATTGGTGGGGGGGATGGTGTCAGAGGGGAAGTGATTGTCACACTGGATGATGCACCTTTTGGTTCTTTAGAAAGAGAAGGTCATCTTAAGGAAAATATATCAGTAGAATTACTCATGTTTTAATATGTGTCCTATATATTATTTGTAATGAAGATTCTTATCTATGTCACTTGTTGTTTAACGTATTTATTTTTTAATATATAATGTAGACTTTATATGTCTGATTGTATTTTTATTAGCATTTTTACTTTATATATATTCTTTATATATAATGTTCTATATTAAAAAATACTACTTTATTTAACTTGTCAATTATTTTTTATAAAAATAGCTTACTTAGTTTCAAACATGAGGAGGTGATTATATTTTTATTTTTATTAAACTAATGGTAAATTGTGTTTTTCAAGCACTAGTATTTACCAGGGCTATAAATAAAGATGAATTTCAGTCATGAAGTATAAAAAACTTCATGCTTAAAGTTCTTTTATTTGCCTGCAGTTTATGCCAAGCTAAGCGCCTCCAGCTGCCCACGGAAAAACACTATTTTTTCAATGAGGTGGCATTTCCACGTTTAGCCAATAGCCGTGCTTGCCGTTCAACATTATGCTGGATGGCTAGAACGTTATTGGCTAAGAGGTGGAAACAGCACCTCATTGAGGAAATAGTGTTTTGCTGGAGATGCTCTGAGTACACTGCAGGCAAATAAAGGAAGTTCAGCATGAAATTGTTTATATTTCATGACTGAAAGTCCCCTTCATTTATATCACTGGCAATTACCATCAATTTAAGCTCCTCTTTTGAAATCTGTTGTAGTGATCCTTTGAGGACACTAATCGTGTGGCATGATTCTTTTTTATGTTTTATATTTTTGTAAACTCACTTTCACTGTTTTAATAATTGTTTTTTAAACAGGTCTCTTTACTTCAGCTTCTCAAGAAGATTTAAATAGAACTTTTCATCAAACCCTCAGAATGGAGGAAGAAGTAAAGCTTTTTTCGTTCCTAAGATATGGAGAATCCACAACGTCATTCCAATTACTAGTGGGAATATCACTCCTGGCCAGCAGGAGGAGACAAAGAGCACCACAGCAAAGCTGTTAAGTGTCACTCCTCTACCCATAATCCCCAGTCATTCTCTTTGCCTCTGTCAATGGAGGAGGTGAAATTTGGTGTCTGAAGAAAAATTTGATTCTATTTTGCTACAAGCAAGATTTGGTGGTCTACGTCAATCTCTTCTGTAGAGTAGTGGTGGCTTTTAAGCAGTTAGAAAGTTGTAATGTAGTCCTTGCTTGGTTTTCCAACATATTTGCTGCCCTTCGTATAGAAAGCCAGAGTTGGTTACTCTGTTCTTTCTTTTTCTACAGGCCTCTATAAGGAGTATGTGTCCTTTCACGCCTTGTGAGCTGTCTACCTGCCGGACAGCTGGATTTGCATGTAAGTGCTTTTGTCTTCTAGGTTTTGGAGACTTGCACTTATGACGTTCTCTCTGCATTATATAATTGGCACTGAATCGTTGGTATAGGATTTTTTTTCAGGCAGCGAGCAGGCACAGATAATGTATGTGGCTAGAGACTTTAGGGTTAATCTCCTTTATGGATATGAAAGAGTTAACTTTATATAGTGGCTCATTTGTTTATCACCTAGTTCCCTGGTGGTCATTTTATTTACTTAGCGCTGTGTGGGTGTTTATTGGCACTGGTTAAAATAGATGTATGTTATCTTTGTCAATACGTATTCAGGGAATTCTTTTCAGATGGAGAATGGCTCACTTAGACTGAAGGTGTCAGTTTTCTGTTTCAGCCGGCTTTGAAGCGCTTGCTTTACTTAGTGACACAATTTTATTTTAGCCGATCATGTGACTTCCCTCTTCTGCTCTTAGACTTTATTTCTCCTGACGCAATCTTTTGGCTGACAGATTTCTTATTCTCCGGAGGGGCAGGTAGGCACCTCAGTCCAATGCTGAGGTGTAGAGGTCCTTAGTGAGAAGTTTATTTTGAGCGCAAAATCGCTTTGAATGGAGGTTATTTCATAGGCAAATTTAAAGTGACAGTATCAATTATAAATAATATTTATTTTTCTTGTCAGTTTGTTAAAATTCTTTAAGGTCATGGAGCAGGAGTCTGTTCCTATGGACAAATTTTTGCTGTGTCTAGAGAACCAAATTGTGTTACCTATGCAATTTTGTACCTCATGTCTAGATAGAACATTAAAATGTAAAGATAAACTTTTTGTTTCTGAGCCTAATGTCTCTCAGGATGATGCTGTTCAAGCTATGCCACATTCTTCTCCTCAAACGTCCCAAGCATCAATGGTGTCGCATACATTGCCCTGCAGTTCCTCTCAGCCTCCTTGGGGAGTTTTTTTTGCCTGCAGATTTTGCTGCACAGGTATCTTCTGCGGTATCTGTGGCATTATCTGCTTTTCCTATGCTAGGAAACGCAAGAAGAAAATTAGACATTCAGATAGTAAGGTTTCTGTTTTACCTACTGCTACACAGGTTGCCCTTCCTCATAAGTCTGATGAGGAGGATAGGTCGGTAGCTTCTGAGGGTAAAATCTCAGATTCAGACAGTATTATTCCTTCTTCTAATACTGAAGAAGTAAACTTCAGATTTAAGCTTGAACACCTTTGGGTACTGGTTTCGGCTACTTTGGACGCCTCCGAAACTTCTGTTGTTGTCAACCCTAAGAAATCTAGTAAACTTAATAAATACTACGATGTTCCTTCCTCTATGGAAGTTTTATCTGTTCCAGACCGTGTGACGGAGATTTCTCAGGAATGGGAGAAGCCAGGGATACCTTTCTCCCTATCTCCCGTTTTTAAAAAAATGTTTCCTGTTACTGACTCTATTAAAGATTCATAGCAAACGGTGCCTAAAGTAGAAGGGGTATTTCTACTCTGGCTAAGAGAACTATGATCCCTATAGAGGATAGCTACTCCTTTAAGGATCCCATGGACAAGAAGCTGTAGACTTATTTTAAAAATATGTATGTTCATCAGGGTCTTCAATGGCAACCTGGAATTTGTATTGCCTCCATAGCAAGTGCTGCATCTTATTGGTGTAATGCCTTGTCTGAATCACTTTTAGTAGAGACTCTGTTGAGGAGATCCAAGATAGGATTAAGGCTCTCAAACTAGCCAATTCCTTTATTTCTGATGCTAACATGCAAATCATTAGACTAGGAGCCAAGATGTTTGGCTTCACGGTCCTAGCCCGCAGGGCTTTGTGGCTAAAATCTTGGTCAGCTGATGTTACCTCCAAGTCCAAGCTTCTGGTGCTTCCTTACAAGGGTAAAACCTTGTTTGGACCTGGTCTGGCAGAAATAATTTCTGATATTATGGGTGGAAAAGGATCTTTTCTATTACAAGACAAGAAGAACAGCCCTAAAGGACGTCAAATAATTTTAATTCCTTTTGTAACTTCAAGGGTCAAAAGTTTTCCTCTCTCTCTTCCAAGCAGGAACAGTCCAATTCTTCTTGGAAACCTAATCAGTCTTGGAGCAAGGGGAAGCAATCAAAAAAACCTGCAGCTGAGTCTAAGTCAGCATTAAGGGTCTGCCCCCGGTCTGGGATTGGATCAAGTTGAGGGGAGACTTTCTCGGTTTTGTCAAGTATGGATACGAGACGTCCCAGTTCCTTGGGCTGTGGACATAGTATCTCATGGTTACAAAATAGAATTCAAATCTCTTCCTCCCAAGGGAAGATTTTACCTCTCAAGATTATCTGCAGACCAGGTAAAAAGAGAGGCATTCTTGAACTGCTTTCAGGACCTTTCCTCCCTGGGAGTGATTGTTGCAGTTCCAGTAAGGGAACAGGGTCTAGGATTCTATTCAAATCCGTTTTTGGTTCCCAAAAAAAGAGGGAAGTTTTCGACCCATTCTGGACCTAAAGTGTCTCAACAAGTTTCTCAGGGTACCGTCATTCAAAATCGAAACCATTCACTCCATTCTTCTTTTGATCCAAGAGGGTCAGTTCATGACGACCATAGACCTTCATGTTCCCATCCATAGGGATCATCACAAATTCCTTAGATTCGCTTTTTTAGACAAGCACTTTCAGTTTGTGGCTCTTCCGTTTGGCCTTGCCACAGCTCCTAGAATTTCTGGGGGCTCTCTTGGCAGTGGACGACATATTGGTTCAGGCGCCAAGTTTTCAACAAGCAAACTCTCATACATAGATCTTGTTATCTTTTCTACATTCCCACGGATGGAAAGTGAATCTGGAGCAGAGTTTCCTTGTTCCAGCTTCAAGGGTGGTTTTCTTAGGGACCATCATAGATTCCCTATCTATGAAAAGTTTTCTGACGGAGATCAGAAAATCCAAAATTCTTTCTTCTTACCTCTCTCTACAGTTTACTGTTTGGCCATCAGTGGCTCAATGTATGGAGGTAATTGGTCTGATGATCGCTTCCATGGTCATCATTCCCTTTGCTCGATTCCATTTGAGAGCTTAAACAATGGAACGGAGACCATTCAGATCTGTCTCAGAGGATAGATCTAGACCAGTCAACAAGAGACTCTCTTCCATGGTGGCTTTCTCAGGAGCATCTGTCTCAAGGCACATGCTTCCAGGGACCTTCTTGGGTGATCGGGAGCAGTCTGGGGCTCATTAAAAGCACATGGACTTTGGATTCAGGAGGAGTCTGCTCTCCCCATAAACATCTTGGAGTTGAGAGCGATTTTCAATGCTCTGATGGCTTGGCCTCAATTTTCTTTAGCCCAGTTTATCAGGTTTCAATCGGACAACATCACTTCCGTGGCTTACAGTAGATCAACCACCAGGGAGGAACTCTGTGTTCCTTAGCCATGAAGAAGGTGGCACAGATTATTCAGTGGGCGGAAGCTCACAATTGTTGTCTATGTGCCATCCACATTCCAGGAGGGGCAACTGGGAGGCGGATTTCCTGAACAGACAGACATTTCTCTTGTTAAGTGTAGTCAGTCCACGGGTCATCCATTACTTATGGAATATATCTCTTCCCTAACAGGAAGTTGCAAGAGGATCACCCAAGCAGAGCTGCTATATAGCTCCTCCCCTCACATGTCATATTCAGTCATTCTCTTGCAACCTAACTAAAGATAGGTCGTTGTGAGAGGTCTGTGGTGTTTTTAACTTAGTTTATTTCTTCAATCAAAAGTTTGTTATTTTAAATGGCACCGGAGTGTGCTGTTTGTTCTCAGGCAGCATTAGAAGAAGAATTTGCCTGCGTTTTCTATGATCTTAGCAGACGTAACTAAGATCCACTGGCTGTTCTCATCTGAGGAGTGAGGTAACTTCAGAAAAGGGGAATAGCATGCAGGGCCCCCCTGCAAACGAGGTATGTGCAGTAAATTATTTTTCTGAGGAATGGAATTGACTGAGAAAATACTGCTGATACCAATGTAACGTAAGTTCAGCCTTAAATGCAGTGATAGCGACTGGTATTAGGCTGATGAGTGTGTGTACACTGAATGTATTTTTCTAAGGAATGGAATTGACTCTGAAAATACTGTTAATACTGAAGTAATGTAGGAGCCTTAACTGCAGTAAAAGCGACTGGCAGGCTTATTAATAACACTTCATTACTTTTAAAATGTATGTTCAAAACGGTTACTGGCATGTTAATCGTTTTTTGTGAGGTACTTGGTGATAAAACTTATTGGGGCATGATTTTTACCACATGGCTATATTTGTTTTCTGCATAGAAACAGTTAACTGAGCTTCCCCACTGTTGTAATATGAGTGGGAGGGGCCTATTTTAGCGCTTTTTTGCGCAGTAAAAATTCAGTCACAATCTGTCTACTTCATCCTCCATGATCCAGGACGTCTCTAGAGAGCTCAGGGGTCTCCATAATTCATTTTGAGGGAGGTAATCAGTCACAGCAGACCTGTGACAGTGTGTTTTGACTGTGATAAAAACGTTAATTATTAAATTGTTATCCGTTTTTGGGTATTAAGGGGTTAATCATCCATTTGCTGGTGGGTGCAATCCTTTGCTAACTTAATACATTTACTGTGAAAGATTGGTTGCTATAACTAATATGGTTCATTGTTATTTCAACTGTGACAGCTTTTTGTGCTCCTTAAAGGCACAGTAGCGTTTTTTATATTGCTTGTAAATTTATTTAGAAAAGTATTTCCAAGCTTGCTAGTCTCATTGCTAGTCTGTTTAAACATGTCTGACACAGATGAATCTCTTTGTTCACTATGTTTAAAGGCCAATGTGGAGCCCAATAGAAATTTGTGTACTAATTGCATTGATGTTACTTTAAATAAAAGTCAATCTTTACATGTAAAAAAATTATCACCAGACAACGAGAGGGAAGTTATGCCGACTAACTCTCCTCACGTGTCAGTACCTTCGCCTCCCGCTCAGGAGGTGCGTGATTTTGTGGCGCCAAGCACATCAGGGAGGCCCTTACAAATCACTTTGCAAGACATGGCTACTGTTATGACAGAAGTATTATCTAAATTGCCGGAATTAAGAGGCAAGCGCGATAGCTCTGGGTTAAGGACAGAGCGCGCGGATGATGTGAGAGCCATGTCAGATACTGCATCACAGTTTGCAGAACATGAAGACGGAGAGCTTCATTCTGTGGGTGACGGATCTGATCCAGGGAAACTGGATTCAGAGATTTCTAATTTTAAATTTAAGCTTGAGAACCTCCGCATATTGCTAGGGGAGGTATTAGCGGCTCTGAATGATTGTAACACGGTTGCAATTCCAGAAAAATTATGTAGGTTGGATAGATAGACGTGTTTCCTATACCTAAAAGGCTTACAGAGATTATTAGCAAGGAGTGGGATAGACCTGGTGTGCCTTTTTCCCCTCCTCCCATATTTAGGAAAATGTTTCCTATAGACGCCACCACACGAGACTTATGGCAGACGGTCCCTAAGGTGGAGGGAGCAGTTTCTACTTTAGCTAAGCGTACCACTATCCCGGTGGAGGATAGTTGTGCCTTTTCAGATCCAATGGATAAAAAATTAGAAGGTTACCTTAAGAAAATGTTTGTTCAACAAGGTTTTATCTTACAGTCCATTGCGCCTGTCACTGCTGCGGCGGCATTCTGGTTTGAGTCTCTGGAAGAGGCCATTCGCACAGCTCCATTGGATGAAATTATGAACAAGCTTAAAGCACTTAAGCTAGCTAACGCATTTGTTTCTGATGCCGTCGTACATTTAACCAAACTTGCGGCTAAGAACTCCGGATTCGCCATCCAAGCGCGCAGAGCACTATGGCTTAAATTCTGGTCAGCTGACGTGACTTCTAAATCTAAATTGCTTAATATTCCTTTCAAAGGGCAGACCTTATTCGGGCCCGGCTTGAAAGAAATTATAGCTGACATTACGGGAGGTAAGGGCCATGCTCTACCTCAGGACAGGGCCAAATCAAAGGCCAAACAGTCTAATTTTCGTGCCTTTCGTAACTTCAAGGCAGGAGCAGCATCAACTTCCTCCGCTCCAAAACAGGAAGGAGCTGTTGCTCGTTACAGACAGGGCTGGAAAGCTAACCAGTCCTGGAACAAGGGCAAGCAGGTCAAGAAACCTGCTGCTGCCCCTAAGACAGCATGAAGAGAGGGCCCCCTATCCGGAAACGGATCTAGTAGGGGGCAGACTGTCTCTCTTCGCCCAGGCTTGGGCAAGAGATGTCCAGGATCCCTGGGCGTTGGAGATCATATCTCAGGGATATCTCCTGTACTTCAAAACTTCTCCTCCACAAGGGAGATTTCATCTTTCAAGGTTATCAGCAAACCAAATAAAGAAAGAGGCGTTTCTACGCTGTGTACAAGACCTCTTACTAATGGGGGTGATCCACCCTGTTCCGCGGACGGAACACGGACAAGGATTCTATTCAAATCTATTTGTGGTTCCCAAGAAAGAGGGAACCTTCAGATCAATCTTGGACTTAAAAATCCTAAACAAATTCCTAAGAGTTCCATCATTCAAAATGGAAAATATTCGAACCATCCTTCCCATGATCCAAGAGGGTCAGTACATGACCACAGTGGACTTAAAGGATGCCTACCTTCACATACCGATTCACAAGGATAATTATCGGTACCTAAGATTTGCCTTCCTAGACAGGCATTACCAGTTTGTAGCTCTTCCCTTCGGATTAGCTACGGCTCCAAGAATCTTTACAAAGGTTCTGGGCTCACTTCTGGCGGTACTAAGACCGCGAGGCATAGAGGTGACTCCGTACCTAGACGACATTCTGATACAAGCGTCAAGTTTTCAAACTGCCAAATCTCATACAGAGATAGTTCTGGCATTTCTGAGGTCGCATGGGTGGAAGGTGAACGTGGGAAAGAGTTCTCTATTACCACTTACAAGGGTTCCCTTCCTAGGGACTCTTATAGATTCTGTAGAGATGAAAATTTACCTGACGGAGGCCAGGTTATCAAAACTTCTAAATGTTTGCCGTGTCCTTCATTCCATTCCACACCCGTCAGTAGCTCAGTGCATGGAAGTAATCGGCTTAATGGTAGCGGCAATGGACATAGTACCATTTGCGCGCCTGCATCTCAGACCGCTGCAATTGTGCATGCTAAGTCAGTGGAATGGGGATTACTCAGATTTGTCCCCCCTGCTAAATCTGGATCAAGAGACCAGAGATTCTCTTCTATGGTGGCTTTCTCGGCCCCATCTGTCCAAGGGGATGACCTTTCGCAGGCCAGATTGGACGATTGTAACGACAGACGCCAGTCCTCTAGGTTGGGGCGCAGTCTGGAAATCCCTGAAGGCTCAGGGGTTATGGACTCAGGAGGAGAAACTCCTCCCAATAAATATTCTGGAGTTAAGAGCAATATTCAATGCTCTTCTCGCTTGGCCTCAGTTAGCAACTCTGAGGTTCATCAGATTTCAGTCGGACAACATCACGACTGTGGCTTACATCAACCATCAAGGGGGAACCAGAAGTTCCCTAGCGATGTTGGAAGTTTCAAAGATAATTCGCTGGGCAGAGTCTCACTCTTGCCACCTGTCAGCGATTTACATCCCAGGCGTGGAGAACTGGGAGGCGGATTTTCTAAGTCGCCAGACTTTTCATCCGGGGGAGTGGGAACTTCATCCGGAGGTCTTCGCTCAACTGATTCATTGTTGGGGCAAACCAGATCTGGATCTCATGGCGTCTCGCCAGAACGCCAAGCTTCCTTGTTACGGATCCAGGTCCAGGGACCCGGGAGCGGTGCTGATAGATGCTCTGACAGCCCCTTGGGTCTTCAACATGGCTTTTGTGTTTCCACCATTTCCGATGCTTCCTCGATTGATTGCCAAGATCAAACAAGAGAGAGCTTCGGTGATTCTGATAGCGCCTGCGTGGCCACGCAGGACCTGGTATGCAGACCTAGTGGACATGTCGTCCTGTCCACCATGGTCTCTGCCTCTGAGACAGGACCTTCTAATTCAGGGTCCTTTCAAACATCCAAATCTAATTTCTCTGAGGCTGACTGCATGGAGATTGAACGCTTGATTCTATCAAAGCGTGGCTTCTCGGAGTCGGTTATTGATACCTTAATACAGGCTAGGAAACCTGTTACCAGAAGAATTTACCATAAGATATGGCGTAAATATTTATATTGGTGCGAATCCAAGAGTTACTCATGGAGTAAGGCTAGGATTCCTAGGATATTGTCTTTTCTACAAGAGGGTTTAGAAAAGGGCTTATCTGCTAGTTCGTTAAAGGGACAGATTTCTGCTCTGTCTATTCTTCTACACAAACGTCTGGCAGAAGTTCCAGACGTTCAGGCTTTTTGTCAGGCTTTAGCTAGGATTAAGCCTGTGTTTAAGACTGTTGCTCCGCCGTGGAGCTTAAACTTAGTTCTTAACGTTCTTCAAGGCGTTCCATTTGAACCCCTTCATTCCATTGATATCAAGCTGTTATCCTGGAAAGTTCTGTTTTTGATGGCTATTTCCTCGGCTCGAAGAGTCTCTGAGTTATCTGCCTTACATTGTGATTCTCCTTATCTGATTTTTCATTCAGACAAGGTAGTTCTGCGTACTAAACCTGGGTTCTTACCTAAGGTAGTTACTAACAGGAATATCAATCAAGAGATTGTTGTTCCATCTTTGTGTCCTAACCCTTCTTCAAAGAAGGAACGACTTTTGCATAATCTGGACGTAGTCCGTGCCCTGAAGTTCTATTTGCAGGCAACTAAAGATTTTCGTCAAACTTCTTCCCTGTTTGTCGTTTACTCTGGACAGAGGAGAGGTCAAAAGGCTTCGGCTACCTCTCTCTCTTTTTGGCTTCGTAGCATAATACGTTTAGCCTATGAGACTGCTGGACAGCAGCCTCCTGAAAGGATTACAGCTCATTCTACTAGAGCTGTGGCATCCACCTGGGCCTTTAAAAATGAGGCCTCTGTTGAACAGATTTGCAAGGCTGCAACTTGGTCTTCACTTCACACTTTTTCAAAATTTTACAAATTTGACACTTTTGCTTCTTCGGAGGCTGTTTTGGGGAGAAAGGTGCTTCAGGCAGTGGTTCCTGCCGTTTAAAGTTCCTGCCTTGTCCCTCCCTTCATCCGTGTACTTTAGCTTTGGTATTGGTATTCCATAAGTAATGGATGACCCGTGGACTGACTACACTTAACAAGAGAAAACATAATTTATGCTTACCTGATAAATTTATTTCTCTTGTAGTGTAGTCAGTCCACGGCCCGCCCTGTCTTTAAGGCAGATCTAAATTTTAATTAAACTCCAGTCACCACTGCATCCTATGGTTTCTCCTTTCTCGTCTGGTTTTGGTCGAATGACTGAATATGACATGTGAGGGGAGGAGCTATATAGCAGCTCTGCTTGGGTGATCCTCTTGCAACTTCCTGTTAGGGAAGAGATATATTCCATAAGTAATGGATGACCCGTGGACTGACTATACTACAAGAGAAATAAATTTATCAGGTAAGCATAAATTATGTTTTTATCCCGGGGAATGGGCTCTCCACCCGGAGGTGTTTTCCAGGTTAACCCTCAAGTGGGGGATACAGGAGTTGGATCTGATTGTGTTTCAGCAGAACGCCAAGCTACCAAGGTACAGTTCAAGGTCAAGAGATCCTCAGGCCGCTCTGATAGATGCTGTGGCGGTTCCTTGGGTTTTCGGTCTATCATACCTGTTTCCTCCGTTTGCGCTCCTTCCACGAGTCATCCCTCATATCAAACAGGAGAGAGCATCGGTAATTCTTATAGTTCCTGTATGGCCTCGCAGGATCTGGTATGCAGATCTAGTAAAGATGTCATCTCTGCCACCTTGGAGGTTGCCTCTGAGGAAGGACCTTCTAACTCAGGGTCCATTCCTCCATCCAACTCCCGTTTCTCTGAAGCTGATTGCTTGGAGATTGAACGTTTAATTCTGGCTAAGCGTGGTTTTTCTGAGTCGGTCATTGAGACCATGCTCCAGGCTCACAAGCCTGCTACTCGTAAAATTTACAATAAGGTATGGCGTAAATACCTTTATTGGTGTGAATCAAAGGGCTACTCTTGGAATAGGGTCAGGATTCCTAGAATTTTGTCTTTTCTCCAGGAAGATCTAAAGAAAGCGTGATCAATCAGTCAGTTCTCTGAAAGGTCAGATTTCTGCTCTATCTATTCTTTTACATAAACGTCTGGTGGATGTGCCAGATGTTCAAACTTTTTGTCAGGCCCTGGTCAGAATAAGGCCTGTGTTTAAAGCTGTTGCTCCTCCTTGGAGCCTTATACTTGTTCTTAAAGTTTTGCAGCAGGTTCCAGTGGAGCCTATGAATTCCATAGATATTAAGTTGTTATCTTGGAAGGTTTTGTTTCTTATTGCCATCTCTTCTGATCAGAGAGTTTCGGAACTCTCGGCTTTGCAGTGTGATTCGCCTAACCTCATCTTTCATGCGGATAAGGTGGTTCTTCGTACTAAGTTGGGGTTTCTCCCTAAAGTGA
The DNA here is from genome assembly GCF_027579735.1 of Bombina bombina. Lineage (NCBI taxonomy): Eukaryota > Metazoa > Chordata > Amphibia > Anura > Bombinatoridae > Bombina > Bombina bombina. The sequence continues at coordinate 69,308,038 of NC_069510.1, forward strand.
TTTATGATAAAAATATTAATTAGGAAATTGTTGTTCCTTCTCTCTGTCCCAATCCTCCTTCTCATAAAGAACGTCTGTTGCATAACTTGGATGTTGTGCATGCTCTAAAATTCTACCTACAGGCTACTACGGATTTTTGTCAGTCTTCTGCCCTGTTTGTTTGTTTCTCAGGAAAGCGTAAAGGTCAGAAGGCTACTGATACTTCTTTCACTCTGTTTGAGAAGTATAATTTGTTTTGCTTATGAGATTGCTTGTCAGCAGCCTCCTGAGAGAATTACAGCGCATTCCCCGAGGGCTGTCTCCTCTTCTTGGGTTTTCAAAAATGAAGCTTCTGTGGAACAGATTTGCAAGGCTGCAACTTGGTCCTTTCTGCATACTTTTTCCAAAATTTCCAAATTTGATACTTTTGTCATGGCTGAGACTTCTTTTAGGAGAAAGGTTCTTCAAGCGGTGGTGTCTTCTGTTTAGGTCTGCCTTTCTTATTCTCCCTCCCTATTAATTCCGTGTCCACTAGCTAAGGTATTAATTCCCACTAGTAAATGGAATGAAGTCGTGGACTCTCCATATCTTAGGAAAGAAAACAAAATTTATGCTTACCTGATTAATTTCTTTCTTTCCGGATATGGAGAGTCCACGACCCCACCCTTATTCAAGACAGTTATTTTTGACTAAACACCTTTGTGTTATTCCTTTTTCCATTTCCCTTTGGTCGAATGACTGGGTATTATGGGTAGGGGAGTGACACTAAACAGCTTTGCTATGGTGCTCTTTGCCTCCTTCTGCTGGCCAGGAGTAATATTCCTGCTAGTAATTGGAATGACACCGTGGACTCTCCATATCCGGAAAGAAAGAAATTTATCAGGTAAGCATAAATTTTGTTTTTATTTCCCACCTCTTTTTGGTTAAACTATTTTATACATTTTGTGTTTTTTTTTGGTAATTTAGATATGTTAAATATTTTTGTAAACCAACTGTTTTTTTAAATATTTTTTTTTAAACAGATCTCGAGCTTTCCAAGAAGTTTTGGATAGAACTGTTATTTAATCCCTCAGAATGGAGGAAGAGGTAAGCTATTTTATTTACCATATCTTTTTGGTTAAACCGTTTCTAAATATTTGGGGGGGGGGGTTTATAAAAGAATTTAGATGTATTATATTTTTGTAAACCAACTGTGTTTTTTTTTTATATATATATTTTTAAACAGGTTTTGTGCTTCCCGAGAAGTTTTAAATTGAACTGTTCTTCAAACCCTCCGATTCAAGGAAGAGGTAAACTATTCAATTCACCATCTCTTTTTGGTTAAACTGTTTATAAATTTGTGGTTTTTTTAGTAAAAATATTTTTGTAAATCAACTGTGTTGTTTGTTTGTTTTTTAAAACAGGTCTCGAGCTTCCCCAAGAGGTTGCCAAAGAGTTTGAAATAGAACTGTTCTTCAAACCCTCAGAATGGAGAAAGAGGTGAGCTATTATTTCCCATCTCTTTTTGGTTAAACTGTTAATAAATGTGTGTTTTTTTTATTAAAAGCATTTAGATATGTTTTATATTTTTTGTAAACCAACTGTGTTTTATTTTATATATATTTTTAAACAGGTCTCACGCTTCCCAAGGATCTTTAAATAGAACTACTCTTCAAGCCCTTGGAATGGAGGAAGAGGTAAGTCATTTTATTTACCATTTCATTTTGGTTAAAACATTTTTAAATTTGTGTTTCTTGATAAAAGCAATTAGATATGTTTTATATTTTTGTAAACTAACTGTGTGTTGTGTTTTTTTTTTAAACAGGTCTCGAGCTTCCTAAATAGAGCTTTTCAAACCCTTGGAATGGAGGAAGAGGTAAGCTTTTTCATTTACCACCTGTTTTGAGTTAAATCCTCTTTCTTTCATAAGGTGCTGAGAGTCTACAAGTCATCACATGAGGGATTATATTCCAGTCCACTTGGAAAAGGCAAAAATACCCAAAGTATGAACAGCCTTTAATCCCTCCCACCTCCCTGTACTCTTCAGACTTATTTATTTACCTCCACAGGAGAAGGGGAAAATTGAAGTGCTCTTCAGTGAGAACGTTAACAGGGATTCTAAGAGCTATGTGGCACCCATAATCCCCCTCAGAGAGCCGGGAATAAGACGGGTATATAGGAGTAAACTGGCAGTGAGAGTAATTCTCCCTTGGGAGTTTGTCACTAGCCTGCCTCAGGTGTTGCTGGGATTTATCCTTCTGCTTCCTCCTGTTGCCTCTCGATGTATTGCTGCATCATATCCTGTGTTAGTTCTCTATTAACCAGAATAGGCTATTGTGCTGGGCGCAGGTTTACTGCAGCTGGGTAAGCATGGTGGAGCAAGTTCTAACAGGTAGGGGAATAATGTTAATTTTACACATAGCTTGGGGACAATACACACAAAGGTTTTTCTCTGTGACAGATTTGTGGCAGTTTACAGTCACTCCTGGGTACTGTATCTTTACATTCTTTGTGTGCAAGTCGTTTTTATCCTTGGGAAACTGTTTGTGTTATAGGTGTGCTGACTAAAAGGTCATTATAGTGTAGGGTTGGTCCAGGGTAGGTCACCTAGATGTCTCTCCTGATTTTAAGGAATATTTGCATCTATTCCTCCCCAGAGCAAACATAAGAGTTTGTTCGCAGGGGGTGATACTCCAGCTGGTTTCAGTTCATCTGGCATATCTCACAGAAGCAGCACATCGGTAAAACTGCTCAAGTATTCTGATGTGGAAGATTCAGATACTTCAAAAGGAGAGACAAACTGTCAGATTGTTAGGATCCTTTGTTGGACCTGTAATCTGAGGGCACTAATTTAAAATGGATTACCCGCACACTTTGCTGCAAGAAGTTTTACTTTCTCTTGGAGTTCTAGAACTGGAAGGAAAAATTGGTTAAACAGCTGTATTTTTTATTTAAGCCATCTTCAAGTTGGAGGTTTTTCTTAAGTCGTTTTCCAATTCCTCACGCAAATCTGGAAATTTGGGAATCTCTTCCCAAGGTAAATGGAGCTATTTCTATGCTTGCTGAAAGGATTTCTGTCCCCTTAGAGAATAGTATATTTTTTAATGACCCATGGGTAGAAATCTAGAGGCTTTTTATAGGAAAGCTTTTCAAGAAGGTTTTTTTTTCAGGCCAGCAATCAGTGTGACCGTTGTAGTGATGGTTCAGAAACCTCTCCCTATATAAACCTAGTCAGCCCATCTCTCTGGGTTGAGTTATTAGGGATTTAACTTAGTGCTTACCTGCTCTCCAGTTCCATTTCACACTTACCTGCATCCTAGTATCCTGTGACAGCCTGCTGAGTTTCCTGTTTCCTGCTGTACCAGTTGCTGCTTACCTAAATCCCGCTGTACCTGCTGCACTCACCTGGTATCCTGTGACATCCTGCTGAGTCTCTTGTATCCTACTGTACCTACTGCACTCACCTGGTATCCTGTGGCATCCTGCTGAGTCTTTTGTATCCTACTGTACCTGCTGCACTCACCTGGTATCCTGTGACATCCTGCTGAGTCTTCTGTATCCTACTGTACCTGCTGCACTCACCTGGTATCCTGTGACATCCTGCTGAGTCTTTTGTATCCTACTGTACCTGCTACACTCACCTGGTATCCTGTGACATCCTGCTGAGTCTTTTGTATCCTACTGTACCTGCTGCAGTCACCTGGTATCCTGTGACATGCTGCTGAGTCTTTTGTATCCTACTGTACCTGCTACACTCACCTGGTATCCTGTGACATTCTGCTGAGTCTCCTGTATCCTACTGTACCTGCTGCACTCACCTGGTATCCTGTGACATCCTGCTGAGTCTCCTGTATCCTACTGTACCTGCTGCACTCACCTGGTATCCTGTGACATCCTGCCGAGTCTCCTGTATCCTACTGTACCTGCTGCACTCACCTGGTATCCTGTGACATCCTGCTGAGACTCCTGTATCCTACTGTACCTGCTGCACTCACCTGGTATCCTGTGACATCCTGCTGAGTCTCCTGTATCCTACTGTACCTGATTCAGTCACCTGGTATCCTGTGACATTCTGTTGAGTCTCCTGTATCCTACTGTACCTGATTCAGTCACCTGGTATCCTGTGATATCCTGCTGCACTCACCTGGTATCCTGTGACATCCTGCTGAGTCTACTGTATCCTACTGTACCTGCTGCACTCACCTGGTATCCTGTGACATCCTGCTGAGTCTCCTGTATCCTACTGTACCTGCTGCACTCACCTGGTATCCTGTGACATCCTGCTGAGTCTCCTGTATCCTACTGTACCTGCTGCACTCACCTGGTATCCTGTGACATCCTGCTGAGTCTCCTGTATCCTACTGTACCTGCTGCACTCACCTGGTATTCTGTGACATCCTGCTGAGTCTCCTGTATCCTACTGTACCTGCTGCACTCACCTGGTATCCTGTGACATCCTGCTGAGTTTCATGTATCCTGCTGTACCAGTTGATGCTTACCTGAATCCTACTGTATCGTACCTACTGAACTCACCTGGCATCCTGGTGAGTTTCCTGTATCCTGCTGTACCCACTGGCTACTTACCTGAATCACACTCATCTGGTATATCCTGCTGTACCAACCCTCTGGGTATTCTGTGCCTGCTGTACCAGAGGTAGCTTACCTGAATCCCGCTGTACCTGCTGTATTCATCTGCTATATCCTGTTGTACCCACTGCACCTACCTGGTATTCCGTGACAGGCTCATCAATAGTACCCTGTGGCTGCTTAGTCTCCTGTGCTTACTGTTCCAGTGGCAACTTACCTGAATGCTGTTGTTACTGCTGCATCTATCTGGTGTCCTGTGCCATCTTGTGCACCTATACCTGCTGGATATTGCTCCTGCTTCCCCCTTGGTACCAAGTTGCTGGACTGATCTCACTGTACCTGACCTTTGGCCTGTTCCTGGATTCTGCACTTTTTTCCCCTTAGTTTTTGTTTCTCTTACTTTAATAAAACCTTTTAAAAGACTTTTGGTTTTCTGTACGTCTATCCCTGCATATCGAGTTCCACTCACCCTCACACTAATAAATTAGTGCGTCAAAAACACCCTGGCTGAGAACAAGTTAAAAGGGACAAGAGACTCAAAATGTATTTCAGATACATGTGATTTTAAAACACTTTACTTCTATTATCAAATTTACTTCCATTGTTGAAAAGCATACCTAGGTAGGCTCTGGAGCAACAATGCACTATTGGGAGCTAGCTGGTGGCCGGTTGCATATATGCCTCTTGTCATTGGCTCACCAGATGTGTTAAGCTAGGTCCCTGCAAGTGCATTGCTGTTCTACATCTAATTGTGTTATTCCTTTGGCAGATATTAAACAGTGCTATGCAAACAGTGCAATATAACAATTCCCTAAACTATTTACATTTCTGTCCCTTTAAACAAGTAAATAACAGCTGATTGCGTCACCTGTGCTTTAGTTCAGACCTGAGGCAGCTGATTACGTCACCTGTGCTGCAGCTCAGACCTGAGGCAGATGATTGTCACCATTGCTGCAGCTCAGACCTGGAGTAGCTGATTATGTCACCTGTGCTGCAGCTCAGACCTGGGGTAGCTGATTACGTCACCTGTGCTGCAGCTCAGACCTGAGGCAGATGATTATGTCACCTGTGCTGCAGCTCCGACCTGGGGTAGCTGATTACGTCACCTGTGCTGCAGCTCAGACCTGAGGCAGCCGATTACGTCACCTGTGCTGCAGCTCCGACCTGAGGCAGCTGATTACTTTACCTGTGCTGCAGCTCAGACCTGGGGCAGCTGATTACCTCACCAATGCTGCAGCTCAGACCTGGAGTAGCTGATTATGTCACCTGTGCTGCAGCTCAGACCTGGGGTAGCTGATTACGTCACCTGTGCTGCAGCTCAGACCTGAGGCAGATGATTATGTCACCTGTGCTGCAGCTCCGACCTGAGGCAGCTGATTACGTCACCTGTGCTGCAGCTCAGACCTGAGGCAGCCGATTACGTCACCTGTGCTGCAGCTCCGACCTGAGGCAGCTGATTACTTTACCTGTGCTGCAGCTCAGACCTGGGGCAGCTGATTACCTCACCAATGCTGCAGCTCAGACCTGGGGCAGCTGATTATGTCACTTATGCTGCAGCTCAGACCTGGGGTAGCTGATTATGTGAACAAAACAAAACAGAATAGCTGCACTCAAATACTTATTGTAAAAGAAACAGGTGCTGGCTAGAAAATAATATTTTCACAAACATAGCAAGAAAGTGGATTCCCCAAATTGAGGGGTTTCCAAAGTCTAGGCTTAATCAGCACAACCGTTAGTAATAAAAACTCAAGAAACATAAGTGTCAAAAAATAAAAATATTCTTTAATAAATCACACAATTCACAAACATACCACATTCATGCATGGGATCCCAGTAATAAAAAGTCAATAGACTGAGAGCAAACTTCTGGTGCACCAGGGTGAACTGGATATGTATATATTAACCAGTGGTATTAGATATTTGTAATCCACAAAAAAGATAGTTCCATATCTTTAGAGTCCCCAAAGTGCCGCTCTGCTGAACTAGCCGGACCAAACCCTCGACCCAAAAACAGTGATCGAATCACCTTTCAAAGCATACTTTTTCAAGCCGTGTATGTTATTCACAGGTACATCAACTGTCATTTCCTTCTTGATCACATTTGGTAAATAGTACTACCTGTGTTTGTAGTGCCAACGGCAGAATCTTCAATGCTTACATGGAGCACGGTCTTACAGGGCAGGTCGGGGCTAGTCGGGATCCAATGCTGCGGAAACAAAAAAGAGAGGCTGCAAAGCACCGACGAGTCTGGACGCTCGTTTCACTCCTTCACATAATGCAGCGTGGAGCTTCTTCTTCTTTTTATTACTAACGGTTGTGCTGATTAAGCCTAGACTTTGGAAACCCCTCAATTTGGGGAATCCACTTTCTTGCTATGTTTGTGAAAATAGCTGATTATGTGACTTGTGCTGCAGCTCAGACCTGAGGCAGCCGATTACATCACCATTGCTGCAGCTCAGACCTGGTGCAGCTGATTACATCACCTGTGGTGCAGCTCAGACCTGGTGCAGCTGATTACATCACCTGTGCTGCAGCTCAGACCTGGTGCAGCTGATTACATCACCTGTGCTGCAGCTCAGACCTGGTGCAACTGATTATGTCACTTGTGCTGCAGCTCAGACCTGGGGTAGCTGATTATGTCACTTGTGCTGCAGCTCAGACCTGAGGCAGCTGATTACATCACCTGTGCTGCAGCTCAGACCTGGTGCAGCTGATTATGTCACTTGTTATGCAGCTCAGACATGAGGCAGCTGATTACGTCACCATTGCTGCAGCTCAGACCTGGGGCAGCTGATTACGTCACCTGTGCTGCAGCTCAGACCTGAGGCAGCTGATTACATCACCTGTGCTGCAGCTCAGACCTGGGGCAGCTGATTACATCACCTGTGCTGCAGCTCAGACCTGGTGCAACTGATTATGTCACTTGTGCTGCAGCTCAGACCTGGGGTAGCTGATTATGTCACTTGTGCTGCAGCTCAGACCTGAGGCAGCTGATTACATCACCTGTGCTGCAGCTCAGACCTGGTGCAGCTGATTATGTCACTTGTTATGCAGCTCAGACATGAGGCAGCTGATTACGTCACCATTGCTGCAGCTCAGACCTGGGGCAGCTGATTACGTCACCTGTGCTGCAGCTCAGACCTGAGGCAGCTGATTACATCATCTGTGCTGCAGCTCAGACCTGGGGCAGCTGATTACATCACCTGTGCTGCAGCTCAGACCTGGGGCAGCTGATTACATCACCTGGGCTGCAGCTCAGACCTAGTGCAGCTGATTACTTTATCTGTGCTGCAGCTCAGACCTGAGGCAGCTGATTACATCACCTGTGCTGCAGCTCAGACCTGGGGAAGCTGATTACATCACCTGTGCTGCAGCTCAGACCTGCAGCACTCATAATAATTTATTCAGAAAAATAGGCCCCAAATAAGGTTATTGCTGAATCTTAAACACTAAATACATGTTATAAGCATACTGGTCTCGATCCGATATAAATCGTCGCCCGCAAAAGCCGGCGACGCAAAATTTTGCGTTGGTTTGGTATCACATATACGGCGTAACATAGAAGTTACGCTCGTATATTTCTGCCTTCGGCCGTATTTTTTTGGCCCATAGACAGGTATACCAAACCAGTGCAGTTTGGTATCCAATATACAGCGTAAGGACTTACGTGGCGAAAATGGAAAAATCTTACTCCATTTTCACCTCGCCACAAATTGCAGGCGTAGTAAGCCTTACACTGTGTATTGGAGCCCCGTAACTCCCTAAACTACCTGCTAAATAAGACCTAATACCTAACGCATGCGCAATGTCTATCTACCTGTCAACCGTGGTCACCATTGCTGCTGCTCAGACCTGGGGCAGCTGATTACGTCATCTGTGCTGCAGTTCAGACCTGGGGCAGCCGATTACATCACCTGTGCTGCAGCTCAGACCTGGGGAAGCTGATTATGTCACTTGTGCTGCAGCTCAGACCTGGGGTAGCTGATTATGTCACTTGTGCCTCAGCTCAGACCTGAGGCAGCTGATTACATCACATGTGCTGCAGCTCAGACCTGGCGCAGCTGATTATGTCACTTGTTATGCAGCTCAGACCTGAGGCAGCTGATTACGTCCCCATTGCTGCAGCTCAGACCTGGGGCAGCTATTTACGTCACCTGTGCTGCAGCTCAGACCTGAGGCAGGTGATTACATCACCTGTGCTGCAGCTCAGACCTGGGGCAGCTGATTACATCACCTGTGCTGCAGCTCAGACCTGGTGCAGCTGATTACATCACCTGTGCTGCAGCTCAGACCTGGTGCAGCTGATTACATCACCTGTGCTGCAGCTCAGACCTGGTGCAGCTGATTATGTCACTTGTGCTGCAGCTCAGACCTGGGGTAGCTGATTATGTCACTTGTGCTGCAGCTCAGACCTGGGGTAGCTGATTACATCACCTGTGCTGCAGCTTAGACCTGGTGCAGCTGATTATGTCACTTGTTATGCAGCTCAGACCTGAGGCAGCTGATTACGTCACCATTGCTGCAGCTCAGACCTGGGGCAGCTGATTACGTCACCTGTGCTGCAGCTCAGACCTGAGGCAGCTGATTACATCACCTGTGCTGCAGCTCAGACCTGAGGCAGCTGATTACATCACCTGTGCTGCAGCTCAGACCTGGGGAAGCTGATTACATCACCTGGGCTGCAGCTCAGACCTAGGGCAGCTGATTACTTTATCTGTGCTGCATCTGATTACTTTATCTGTGCTGCAGCTCAGACCTGGGGCAGCTGATTACATCACCTGTGCTGCAGCTCAGACCTGGGGAAGCTGATTACATCACCTGTGCTGCAGCTCAGACCTGGGAAGCTGATTACTTTATCTGTGCTGCAGCTCAGACCTGGGGTATCACCTGTGCAGTATCTCAGACATTCTCACTATCTAGTCCTCAGCAACAAGTTCAGTTTCTGGCTCATATATACTAAAATCAATTGCAATTTACTCTCGCTCAAATGTGATGTAACAAACTTTACTCATAATAATTTATTCCGAAAAATAGGCCCCAAATAAGGTTATTACTGAATCTTAAAGGGGTATTAAACACTAAATACATGTTATAAGCATACTGGCCTCGATCCGATATAAATTGTCGCCCGCAAAAGCCGTCAACGCCAAATTTTGCGCTGTTTTGGTATCACATATACGGCGTAACATAGAAGTTACGCTCGTATATTTCTGCCTTCGGCCGTAGTTTTTTGGCCCATAGACAGGTATACCAAACCAGCGCAGTTTGGTATCCAATATACAGCGTAAGGACTTACGTGGCGAAAATGGAAAAATCTTACTCCATTTTCACCTCGCCACAAATTGCAGGCGTAGTAAGCCTTACGCTGTGTATTGGAGCCCCGTAACTCCCTAAACTACCTGCAAAATAAAACCTAACGCATGCCCAATGTCTATCTACCTGTCAACCGCGATCCCCCGCTGCAATCCCTAATAAAGTGTTTAACCCCTAAACCGCCGCTCCCGGACCCCGCCGCCACCTACATTAACTAACCCCTAATGTGAGCCCCTTACTCCGCCGCCACCTACATTACCTACCACCTAATGTGAGCTGCTTACACCGCCGCCACCTAAATTACCTACCCCCTAATGTTAACTCCTTACACCGCCGCCACCTACATTACCTACCCCCTAATGTGAACTCCTTACACCGCCGCCACCTACATTACCTACCCCCTAATGTGAGCTCCTTACACCGCCGCCACCTACATTACCTACCCCCTAATGTGAGCCCCTTACACCGCCGCCACCTACATTACCTACCCCCTAATGTGAGCTCCTTACACTGCTGCCACCTACATTACCTACCCCCTAATGTGAGCTCCTACCCCGCCGCCAGCTATATTAAAATTATTAACCCCTAATCTAATCCCTCTACACTGCCGCCAGCTATATTAAATACATTAACCCCTAATCTAATCCCCCTACACCGCCGCCAGCTATATTAAATACATTAACCCCTAATCTAATCCCCCTACACCGCCGCCACCTATATTAACTATATTAACCCTAATTATATTCTGGTTAATATAGTTAATATTTTATATATATATATATTAACTATATTAACCCTATCTAACTCTAACACCCCTAACTTAATTATTATTAAAATAAATCTAAATAATATTAACTAAATTATTCCTATCTAAATACTTACCGATAAAATAAACCCTAAGATAGCTGCAATATAATTAATAATTACATTGTAGCTATTTTACGGTTTATACTTATTTTACAGGTAACTTGGTATTTATTTTAACTAGGTAGTTAATAACTATTTAATAGCTACCTAGTTAAAATAATTACCAATTTACCTGTAAAATAAATCCTAACCTATGTTACAAATACACCTACATTATCAATAAATTAAATAAACTACAAATATCTAAACTAAAATACAATTAAATACACTAAACTAAATTACAAAAAACAAACAAACACTAAATTACAAAATATAAAAAAAGATTACAAGAATTTTAAGCTACTTACACCTAATCTAAGCCCCCTAATAAAATAATAAAGCCCCTCAAAATAAAAAAAATGCCCTACCCTATTCTAAATTAAAAAGTAACCAGCTCTTTTACCAGCCCTTAAAAGGGGCTTTTTGCGGGGCATTTCGCTTGATCCTATCAAGGCATGGCTTCTCCGAGTCAGTCATTGATACCTTAATACAGGCACGAAAGCCTGTCACCAGGAAAATCTACCATAAGATATGGCGTAAATATCTTTATTGGTGTGAATCCAAGAATTACTCATGGAGTAAGGTTAGGATTCCTAGGATATTGTCCTTTCTCCAAGAGGGTTTGGACAAAGGATTATCAGCTAGTTCTTTAAAAGGACAGATTTCTGCTCTGTCTATTCTTTTGCACAAGTGTCTGGCAGAGGTTCCAGACGTCCAGGCATTTTGTCAGGCTTTGGTTAGAATTAAGCCTGTGTTTAAAACTGTTGCTCCCTGTGGAGCTTAAACTTGGTTCTTAAAGTTCTTCAAGGAGTTCCGTTTGAACCCCTTCATTCCATTGATATTAAACTTTTATCTTGGAAAGTTCTGTTTTTGATGGCTATTTCCTCGGCTCGAAGAGTCTCTGAGCTATCTGCCTTACAATGTGATTCTCCTTATCTGATTTTTCATGCAGATAAGGTAGTTCTGCGTACCAAACCTGGGTTTTTACCTAAGGTGGTTTCTAACAAGAATATCAATCAAGAGATTGTTGTTCCATCATTGTGTCCTAATCCTTCTTGGAAGAAGGAACGTCTCTTACATAATCTGGACGTAGTCCGTGCCTTGAAGTTTTACTTACAAGCTACTAAAGATTTTCGCCAAACATCTTCCCTGTTTGTCGTTTACTCTGGACAGAGGAGAGGTCAAAAAGCTTCGGCAACCTCTTTCCTTTTGGCTTCGGAGCATAATTCGCTTAGCCTATGAGACTGCTGGACAGCAGCCCCCTGAAAGGATTACAGCTCATTCTACTAGAGCTGTGGCTTCCACCTGGGCCTTTAAAAATGAGGCCTCTGTTGAACAGATTTGCAAGGCTGCGACTTGGTCTTCGCTTCACACCATTTCAAAATTTTACAAATTTGATACTTTTGCTTCTTCGGAGGCTGTTTTTGGGAGAAAGGTTCTTCAGGCAGTGGTTCCTTCCGTTTAATCCTGCCTTGTCCCTCCCATCATCCGTGTACTTTAGCTTTGGTATTGGTATCCCATAAGTAATGGATGATCCGTGGACTGGATACACTTAACAAGAGAAAATATAATTTATGCTTACCTGATAAATGTATTTCTCTTGTAGTGTATCCAGTCCACGGCCCGCCCTGTCCTTTTAAGGCAGGTCTAAATTTTAATTAAACTACAGTCACCACTGCACCCTATGGTTTCTCCTTTCTCGTCTTGTTTCGGTCGAATGACTGGATATGGCAGTGAGGGGAGGAGCTATATAGCAGCTCTGCTGTGGGTGATCCTCTTGCAACTTCCTGTTGGGAAGGAGAATATCCCATAAGTAATGGATGATCCGTGGACTGGATACACTACAAGAGAAATAAATTTATCAGGTAAGCATAAATTATTTTTTTAATTTTGTTTTATTAAAAAAACATTTTTTTTAAAGTTTATATATTGTACCCCAGGGTATCCCCCCCCCCCCCGAATGCTGACTCCGCCATGAATGTGCTAGCAACTGAGCAACAAGATGATGTGTTTGCGATCCATATTGCGCAATAAAGGAGAGGCTGTGAGCCGGTCAGCTCCCCTCCATTGCGCAACATAGATGGCTTTTTACATTTTTGTATGAGCAGCGTGAGGGTGCTTATTGGCTCTTTGCCGCCCACATGCTGCTCTCTAAAAAGCCTTGAGTCAATCAGTGGTCAGGTACCGGAGCAGAGTATCACGTGACTGTGACTGTCAGTGTCTCTTCTTGTCTGGAGTTGACCCTGGAGGTGTGTTCCTGTCTAGGAGTAGGACTGGCGGGAAGTGGAAAAAAAAGAGTGGACCTGCTCTGGACGGTGGTGAAGACGGCAGTCCGTTAAGGTAAGAAATTATTTTAATTATTTTTTTAGCAGCCACCGTCTGAGAGTAACTACAGTGCAGTGAGTCAGTGTTAATCCTAAAAGCAGGGGGACACTAATGTTAGGGGAAGAATCAGAGGCTTATTTACATTACATACACATGCAGCAGCAGGAGTCATGCAGCCCCAACTTTTTATACTGACTAATGTGACCCCAAACACGCCTGGCTCCTGAGCGGTCAGACAGGTATGCTGCACTGCTACAGTACTGTTTGCCTCCATATTCAGCGGATTGCAGAATAGTAAGGGAGGTTCAGGAAGTCGGATTCCCCTGCCCACATTAAGAGACCAGGTTGCGAGGTCTCCTGAATGCTGCACCTGCAAGGATGTGTCAATGAGCAGCCAACATTGTCAGCTAGCAGCACCTTCCACAACAGCAACAGCGTGCTATCTGACAGCTGAGCTGAGCTGACAATTTCCCCAGCCGTGTCTGTATTGAATCTGATTATCTGAGACTGTGTGCACTGTGTATGAGCCTCTTATGGCTATGTGTTGTCACTCAACTGTGTATCATAGCTCAAGTGAAATGTGAGTGACACGTGTAAGACTTGTTTTAAGACTTGCTCAGTGTGCTGCTTCCGTTAAAAATGAAGGGTTACTGGCAGGGAGAGAGCTGCAGAGCACAACTTTCCTCCCCACATCCTGCTGCTTCTCTTTACTGTGGGCTCAGTACACTCTACACTGCATTAAAAAAGCAATTAAAAAAAACTTGCTACTTTTAACCCTTAGCTACCAGAGAGGACTGCAACTGTATTGCAGCCTTTCTGGCAACTATGGGGTTAATTACACTCCAACTTCTAGCTGCCGGGCAGTAGCTTACATGGGAGGGGCTTGTTGCTTCAAGCTTCACTGGCTGCATCATCATCCTTAAGGGATTAAATGCCTACCGGTCACTAGCCGAAGAAAGGGTACATTTAACAACTTAACTCTATAGTAAAAACACAACAACTTTTTGTGGGTAAATTTATAACCGTCACAGGTTAAACATTTATTAATTAAATAACTAACTATGGAACCGACAAGGTTATGATGGCGGCTGTAACGAATGCTATAATGACAAACCCAGCACTGCAGAAGGTAAACGGCCGAAACGGAAACTACAGCAGAGCGGGACCTCTGCTCATAGAAAAAATGCTACTAAGGGATTAATGAGATCACGTGACCCACCCGCAAGGGGAAGGAGGGGCACCTCACGTGCACTTGAGGCTATCCACCCCTCTCACTTTTAGATTGGTCATCACTCCCCCCGTTCACCCTTTCCAATGCAACAGGGCCGTTACCTCCCGCCGAGAGGGTATAAATAGGGACTACCCCCTAGGAAGGGTACCTGCTACTCAGCCGCCAAAAGCCAGGTAGGCAGAATATGGTAGACGCCTAATAACTAATGTGGCTGACTAAGTTAGCCTGAATAGGCATACCCGTCGCCAACTAGGGAAAAAAGTCTTAAATTTGGAAATGCTCAATTGACCATGGGGCTACTAAGCTAGCCTGAGAAGGCATACTTAGCGCCTAGTACGTTAAATTAAATTTGGAAGCCATCATGTAATAGGGAAGGGAGGGAGGGAGGGGAAAGAACTCGTCTGCACCGGATTCCAGGAAGAAGAGGGCCAGGAAGCTGAAGATCCCCACTTTTAAGGTGAGTAGTGGGCCCCTCCCCTGCATGCAACATTGTTACCACTAACCTCCCTAGCCAGCCCTCTTCTCCTATCTCTCCATACAGCTTTAACCCTTAGCTTTGCTCCAGGCCCAATTGTGCCCTACACTGCCTTAAGGGATTAAATGCCTACCGGTCGCTAGCCGAAGAAAGGGTACATTTAACAACTTAACTCTATAGTAAAAACACAACAACTTTTTGTGGGTAAATTTTTAACCGTCACAGGTTAAACATTAATTAATTAAATAACTAACTATGGAACTGACAAGGTTATGATGGCGGCTGTAACGAATGCTATAATGACAAACCCAGCACTGCAGAAGGTAAACGGCCCAAACGGAAACTGCAGCAGAGCGGGACCTCTGCTCATAGAAAAAATGCTACTAAGGGGTTAATGAGATCACGTGACCCACCCGCAAGGGGAAGGAGGGGCACCTCACGTGCACTTGAGGCTATCCACCCCTCTCACTTTTAGATTGGTCATCACTCCCCCCGTTCACCCTTTCCAACGCAACAGGGCCGTTACCTCCCGCCACCAGATAGCATTGTGATGATAACTGTGCCGCCAACCAACAAAAGACAAACCCAACCGGACTTAAAGGAGGGTTGCTATGGCCTTACGAATGTCCTTTATAAAAATATCTAGGGCAACTGTCTCTAAATGGATCCTATCTTTTCTATAATAATGCACCTTGTCGGCTGTAAGGGATTCGTGTTTAACTATGAATCCCCCATTACTCGTGACGGTTCTACCAACTGAGGAATTTATCTTCTTCCTGGCCTTATAAGCAGCGCTGCGGCTAGACATGGGGCGCCATTCCAGTCTGGGAACTATGTTGGACCAACCGACCAACACATTCGGAATCCGAGCCCGGATCCAAGCAATATCCGTCTGCATGATCTTGATCAGCTCCAAGACCGGAATGGCGCCCAAATCATTGCCACCTATATGGAGAATTATTACGTGAGGTTTACCCCAGCGTACTAGGGCCTCCGAAATACGTGATGGGAGTGCGGGCCAACACATCCCTCTCTCCCCTAACCATCTAACCGATACTAGAGTGGAAGGAAAGCCCAAATTCTGCCCCCCCCCCCAGAAGGGCTGAACTACGAATGGAGGCCCTATGCACATAGGAGTGCCCCATGATCCAGATCCTCTTGGCGCCGCTGACAGGTCCTGCAAAGATACATGGGATTAGCAACTGAAATAACATTAATCAACAACCTGGGATTAGCAACTGAAACAACATTATTCAACAACCGGTCGAATATAACACTTAAACTTATTAGAACGCCATCTACCCAAACGGCAGATGGCTTCCACTGAAGAACCCTTCAAAGCGGCATTAGTAGCTGCCCCTATGCGAAATGAATGGGGGGCTATTTTAGACACGTCTAAGCCCGCGTGGGCGGCCGCCCTAGCTAGGATTCTACGAAACTGGAACAAAGAGAGTGAAGTCCCATTGGCGTGAATTAACATAGGGCCCTGTTCTGGTGGTCTATGCTCTAGAAACTGGTTCACCGCCCATACGGGGCAGCAGTGACCATCGGACTGAGATATGGGGATCCACGCGCCTTTGTCGTCTTGATCAGTCTTAGATCTCGGCAAATAAACTAAAAGCAAATCCGTTCCGGCTCTGACATGGCCAAATTGTAGGCCTTTGTCTGTGCTAGACTTAGAAGGCGCCACAAGCTCGCTTATCCGTAGCGCTGCCGAATAGGCTAATGCAAAAGCAGCCCTGAATAATAAAAACTCGTAATGAGTAGAGCAGATGTGCGGCAAAGCTTCCACCAGCCGCTCAAGCCAGTCGTGTGTGATAGGCTCTCTAGAGTCCTTTTGTTGTGGTTGCAGCTTGCCCCAACCTTTAACAACCTGACGCACAAATTTTGAGTTAGCTGGATCCGGCAAAGCGAGCGTGCGGTAAAAGAATGATAAGGCCGCTAACCGAGAATGAACAGCTCCCTGCCGGGCGCCCCCCTGCCAAAGACTCACCAGCCAGTCACAAAGCGTGTCTTGTGATGCCTCAGCAGCCTCCACATTCTGACGCCGGCAAAACTCTTCCCATTCATGCCAAAGTCTGACGTAGGAGCGCCATGTGTTAGGGGCTAGTGACGTCTGCACTAAAGGGAGCAAGGATATCCAGGACGGAGAAGCTGCCAAAGGAAACCAGGACAGGGTAAGCCTTCTGCTGCAGCCTGAGGAGCCAAACGTCTGAACGTCACCCAATCAAACCTTGATAGCGCGTCTGCTAAGACATTATTGACCCCAGGAACATGTCGTGCCTGAAACTGGATGTTAAGTTCGAGACAGCGTAACACCAGATGTCGCAACAAACAAACTACAGCCGCGGATGTGGCCAAAAGACCATTCACCGCGTGAACGACACTGAGATTATCTGTCCAGAAGTTAACCGTCCTGTTTGCGAATTGTTTGCCCCAAAGCTTGATAGCCAAAACGATAGGGAAGAGCTCCAAGAGGGTAAGATTACGGGTTAGGCCCCTAGCTGACCAGTCTAGCGGCCAAGGCCCTGCGCACCACTGCCCCTTGAAATATGCTCCGTAACCCTTTGATCCTGCAGCATCAGTAAGTAAGTGCAACAACTGACTGGAAATGGGTTCGGATCGCCATAATCGAATCCCATTGAAATGCTGGAGAAAATTCTTCCAGATTTGCAGATCAGCTCTCATACCTTCGGAAACCCAAATTTTTTCCGAAGGTCTGAGTTTGCCCTTTAGCTTAGCCTCCAATCTACGATTGAAGACTCTCCCCATGGGGATAACTCTGCCTGCAAAATTAAGAAAGCCCAGCAATGACTGTAACTGCCTAAGCGTAATAGTTACCATGGAAACGGCCCCTCCAACCGCCTCAAGCATATCCCGGACTTTACCAGAAGGCAGCCTACAAAGTTTGCATAAATAAAGAGAGAAGCGCTCAACCTGGGAACGAACAATAGCATAATAGCTTGTTCTATGGCTAGTTACCACCCTAGAAGCAGCCTCTTTTTGCTCAATATGTGCCTTTCACAGAGAAGAACTTTCCTGTAGCATATCAGTCTGATCCTGACTTCACAGTACAGTCCAGCCCCGAAATACCAGGCAATCCCTCTCTGAACAAGAGAAACGGCAAAACCCCAGACGTACGTTTCGTAATTCTTTTATTAGAAAAATAATCATATATGCATATATACAAAATAAAATCATAATAACAAATGCAAACAATATATCTCTTGTTACAAAACTGAAATATTGACCCAAATTTTTGTCATCAGAAAAAAATCAAAATGCAAATATTAAACTTAAATAATCACACAAAATAAAATTAAACATATTTCAAATACAGACAAAAAAAAAAAAAAAAAAAAAAAAACTAAATAATCCAATCCTTCCACTTCTTTGTCTTCCAGATGCCTTCAGAATCTAATTCCCCATATCGCCTCCTATCAAAAGAAAAATACAAAAACAACTTCCCACGGATCATACCCACACAATTACCTACAGTAACTACCTCTTTCTTAAAAATCAAAATATTACGCACATCCCACAACACCTCCTTCACACAACATGCCAACAACCATATCAATCTTGCTTTCTCCTTTTCCACACCACTTCCACACAAACCATACATCATCATATTAAAAGTAAAAAACTGCACTCCAGTCAAACCCTTAATCATCCTTTTCAAACTTCTCCAAACATCCCTAGCATACTCACAATTCCAAAACAAATGAATAACACTCTCGCTTTGAAAACAACCATCTCTAGGACACACTTCTGAAGCCACTAAACGACGCATTCTCTGAAAATCCCTTGTTGGCAAACACTTATGCACACTCATCCAACTAATATCTTTCTGCCTATTCATCAAATACTTATTACACACATTTTTCCATACCAACACACATTCATTTTCATTCAAACCCCCAATCAACTCAAGACCTTCCTTCTTCTCCAACATTTTCAACACCATTCTGTTTGCACACCACATCTCCCTACTAACATTCTCCAAACCATATTTTTTAATCCAACATTCCACCCTTACATAAAACCACGGAACAGCAAAACATACCGGTTTCTTTCTATCAATCTCAAATAAACCATATCGTCTTAAAACATTTCCACAAGCATACTTTACCATACAACCAGCCATGCTATCCTTACCACTCAGAACCACACACCTACTAACATATTTCACAGCCAAAAATCTCTCCACATTTGGAAAACCCTTACCACCAACATTCTTACTCTTAACAACAACATCTCTTTTCAAACGCTCCATACCAGAACTCCAGAAAAAAGAAAACAACACTCTCAAAATTCTCCGAAAAATCCTCTCAGGTGGCGGAAAAACTAACGCCAAATATAACATAATAGGAATCAAAACCGATTTAATAACTAACATTTTTCCTTCCAAAGATAAAGTCCTTAAAGACCAAAACTGAAGTTTTCTACTCACTTTATCAAAAACATTCTCCCAACTTTCCAAGCCTTTCAAATCCACATCAAATTTCACACCCAACACCTCAATTGCACCTTCAGTCACAGGCCATCCACAGGAATCAATCTCCCTATCATTACCAAAAACTTTAACTTTACACTTATTCCAATTAACTCTGAAACCACTTGCCATACAAAAACATTCAACTAAAGTTTTCACCCTCCTCAAACCAGCCTGAGTCTCACATACCACACTCACATCATCCATATACCCAATCACTTTTAAACACCTTCCATTACTACCAGGAACACTCACACCTCTAACTAATTTATCCTTCCTCAAACTAGTTAATAATGGCTCAATGACACATACAAATAACACAGGAGACAAAGGACATCCTTGACGCACTCCAGATTTAACACAAAATTCCTCAGTCAAAAAACCATTAACCTGGACTTGACTCACAATATCACTATACAAACATTTAAACCATCCAATAATCTTACCAGAAAAACCTAAACGTTCTAAAACATGAAACATAAAATCATGCACTACCCTATCATACGCTTTTTCAAAATCCACAATAGCAACAGCAACAGACCTCATCCTCTCCCTCACATACCACAGTACATCACGTAGTAACAACAAACTTTCAGAAATCTGACGCCCAGGAACAGCACACACTTGCTCTTCACCCACAACCTTACCAATCACTCCACGCATTCTATTTGCCAACACCTTTGCAATAACCTTATAGTCAACATTCAACAACGTAATCGGCCTCCAATTCCTCAAATCTCTCTTATCACCCTTTTTAAATAAGAAAACAATCAAACCTTTCCTCATTGAAACAGGCAAAACATTCATTCTAAAAACAAACTTACAAACATCCAACATATCCACCCCAATCAAATTCCAAAAACAAGTATAAAATTCAACAGGCAAACCATCACAACCAGGTACCTTCCCATTCTTAAAACTCCTAACAACCTCTGCAATCTCATCCAAACTTAGATCCCTTTCTAACAAATCATTATCATATTTTTCCAACTTAACCTCAATGTTTTCCAACAACTCATTTTCCAATAAAACATCTCTTGTTTTTTCTTTATACAGCTCACTGTAAAACTCATGAACTTCACGCAAAACACCATCCGTACCATTAACTTCACACTCAACCTTATCAAAAACACTAACAAAACCAGTCTTTCCTTCAAAAGCTTTCTTAAAAAAATATTTACTACAAGACTCATCCTTTTCCATTTTCTCCAATCTTGCCATAAAAACAATTTTCTTTCCTTTTTCATGCATACACTTTTTAATTATCTTTCTTGCTTCAGCAATTTCCTCATGCACATCAATACCACAATTTCTCAATTCATACAAATACAACAACCTCAGATACCATTTATCATACAACTCCCTTTCCATTCTAGCTTTCTCACAGCCTTTCTTAATAAAAAACCTCTTTATTTCCACCTTCAACCATTCCCACCACATAAGCACATTACTAAAATCACATTTTCTTTCACGCCACCTTTCATACATCCAAACAAACTGACGCTTAAACTTCTCATCTTTTAACAAATCCACATTCAGTTTCCAAACACCCTTACCATACTTAATCTTCAAATCACAATTCACCTTACACATCAAAAGGGCATGATCCGTAAAGGGCATCCGCTTTAAAGAAAAATCATCAACACATAAAAATTTAGATAAAAAACAAAAATCAATTCGAGATTTTATCCCACCACTATCACTAAAGAAAGTAAAACCCTCCCCTGAAAAAGAAACAGACCCGAAGGCATCCTTCAAACCGAAAGATTTAAGCAAATCAAGTAAAAACTTCCCTGAGCTATCCACCCTACAATCACTCCCACCCTCTCTGTCCCCATTCTTAATAATACAATTAAAATCCCCAACCAAAAAAGTTGGCTCTCGACCTGGCAGAAAAAACTTTAAAGTTTCAAAATTAAGCAAACGTTCTACCCTATTTGGAGAAGCATATACATTAAACAAACGAAAAACAGTCCCACAAAAACTAAAACTAACCAAAAGTACCCGACCTGGGACAATATGAACTACATTAAGGATAGAAAAACTAAACCCCTTAAACAAAACTCCCACCCCCCCATTCCTATCAGAAGAACAAGACCATACTTTAGGACCATATTCCCAGTCAGCACATTTAGGATGTTCAGAGAGACCACATTCCTGCAAACAAAAAATATTAGCAGAACATACAGATAATAATTTAAAAATTGCAGCTCTCCTTGCTAAAGTTGTCATACACCTGACATTAAGGGAAGAAATGGTCAGAAACATCACAAAAATAAATTAAAGAAAAACAAAAAAAGAAATAACATCAGGACTTCTTCTTTCCTTTCTTTTTCTTAAGACTCAAAGGAGATCCTTTAAATCTGCCTCTGTGACGTTCCGACCTCCTAGGCTCCCCCTTGCCAGCCTCATAACCAGTAACTTCAGCAAGTTGGTTCACATCTCTTTTATCTAGATAACCAACAGAAGAGGCATCAGAAAAGTCACCTATACACTGGCTTGAGTCAGAAGGAACGTCTTTAGTAGAGACAGAAGGAAACTCTGAAATTAAAGAGTCAGCATCACTTGTAGTATCTGGATCTGCACCCTTAACTACTGGAAGATTCAAATCAGGACTCTCCCATCCATCAGAATCCGGATCTATTTTTCGCTTGGAGGCAGATTTTTTCCCTTCAGTGTCCATATCCTCCTCAGAACTAGAGGACACAACAGCAGACCAATCAATGTTCTCCCCTTCACCAAGAACAGCATCAGGAGCAGCATCACAAGATGACTCAGTGAAGGAAACATTCTCTGTCCCAGGAACAGCAACAGTATCATCCACATTGGGCAACAGGGCTTCAAGAACATCTGAAGCAGCTATCACATTAGATGTAGCAAGATCCACTTCCTGAAGATGAGATTGGGCTTCCTCCACCTTCTCAGCCACAGGAACCACCACAGGAGCATCAGACACCTCTCCGACAGGGACCCCAAATGCAGATTTCTTGCACAAAAGAGGTAATATAGAGTTCAATGCCTCATCAGAGACCTCCTCCTCATTCACAGATGGCTCAACTGCAACTGAAGATGGTTTTTTTGCAACATCAGCATAGGAAGGCTTCACTCTATCAAGCCCCTGCAACATCATCAAAGGACACATCCTGCACAGATGACTTGAAGAACCACACAGGTCACAGGTCCGGCGTTTACTACAGTGGGCAACAAGATGATCCTCCTCACCGCAATTTCGACATCTGGCACCTGGGCAATTTTCAGCAATGTGACCAAACAGGTTGCAACTACGGCAAAAAAGAGGCATGTCATCATAGTATAGGAAACCTCTATTTCCACCAATGGCGAAAGTCTGTGGAGGGTGTTTCTTTCCACCAATACCTAATTCATCAGGCACAAACCGCACCCAGAACCTGCGCTTTCCATTGAAAGTCCCAAACTGATTCTTCAGCTTGCTACCTCCTTGAACATCATCAAAGTAGCGACAAAGAAACAGACGAATTTCCACATCAGTGACCCAAGGGTTGTACATATGTACTGTCACCGGGATTCTTCTCTCCCTCTGCACACAGGCAACAAATTTCATGCCAACCAACTCTGGAGCAGCAGCCATATCAATAGTCCGTTGATAGCAGGTCTGTAAATAATGCTCATCGGTGAAAGCCACATCAAAAATCCCTCTTGAAGGGAATGACTGAACACAATGCAAACTTGCTCTTGGCATCTTCAAAACACCCTCCAAAACCACCTGCTGGACATGAGCCAAACCAATCTTCTCTCGAAAGTCCTCAGAAATCAACACCCGAAGTGTATGGGGAACATTTGGCACATTGGTAGCCATATTTGCCCTATTGCCTCTTTAGGCTGGATTTCAGAGCGTCCCCCCAAAAGCAGCATGTGGCTGAAGTCCAGGGACGATGCCACAAGGCCAAGGGGACGGCCCTACTACCCAGTTGCTCTACGCCTAAGGAGTAGCCACCCCCCCAATAGCAGCAGGAGCCCAAACCCCAAAGGGAAAGGACCCCAGGCCGAAGGAGCAGGTCTCCAGGCAGCAAACCAAGACCAAGACCAAGCACAGAAAACTGCACTTGATCCAAGCCAAAGGCCCGAGAAGCAACCTCAGCTGATCGTTTCGGCCTTTTGTGGGCCTCGTCAGTGAGGTGCAGCCATATCCCTCTAGGCACACTGTGCAACGGGTCCACGTCTGGATTCCCGCATCACACTTAGGGAGACTTCCCTAAGTGTCATAATTTGCATAAATAAAAAGAGAGAAGCGCTCAACCTGGGAACGAACAATAGCATAATAGCTTGTTCTATGGCTAGTTACCACCCTAGAAGCAGCCTCTTTTTGCTCAATATGTGCCTTTCACAGAGGTTGAGCGCTTCTCTCATTTTATTTATGCAAATTATGACATTTTGGGAAGTCTCCCTAAGTGTGATGTGGGAATCCAGACGTGGACCCGTTGCTCAGTGTGCTTAGAGGGATATGGCTGCACCTCACTGACGAGGCCCACAATAGGCCGAAACGTACGTCTGGGGTTTTGCTGTTTCTCTCGTTCAGAGAGGGATTGCCTGGTATTTCGGGGCTGGACTGTACTGTGAAGTCAGGATCAGACTGATATGCTTCAGGAAAGTTTTTCTCTGTGAAAGGCACATGTTAAGCAAAAAGAGGCTGCTTCTTGGGTGGTAACTAGCCATAGAACAAGCTATTATGCTATTGTTTGTTTCCAGGTTGAGCGCTTCTCTCATTTTATTTAGCCTACAAAGTTTGTCTACGGTATCAATTTCGATACCCAGGAACATGATGCAAGTACCTGGGCCTTCGGTCTTGTCTTCCGCTAAAGGGACACCAAATTGCAACATCAGGATCCTCATGGACTCCATTAGTTGATGGCATTCGTCAGTTCCCGGACTCCCCACTAAGAGGAAATCATCCAGATAGTGTGCAATGCGGTTATTGACCACCTGCTGGGCCAAAACCCAGTGCAAGAATGTACTGAAGGTTTCAAATAATGCGCAAGAGATCGCGCAGCCCATGGGCAAGCACCTATCCACATAGAAACCCCCTTGAAACTTGCAACCCATCAAATAAAATGATGAAGGGTGCAAGGGCAACAGACGAAAAGCAGATTCTATATCCAATTTCGCCAACAAGGCACCTGGACCTACCCCACGTACCAATTCCAGTGCACTATCAAAAGATTGATGGCGCACTGAGCTAAGCTCTGGGTCAATGGCATCGTTGACCGAATAGCCTCTGGGGTGGGAGAGGTGCTGTATTAGACGGAATTTGCCCAATTCCTTCTTGGGTACCACACCTAAGGGGGATATTACCAGATTCGGCAAAGGGGGGAAAGGAAAAGGACCTATTACACAGCCCAATGTTATTTCCTTATTCAGCTTTTCCCTAACAACCCCTGGGTATTGGTAAGCTGATTTAAGGTTACGGTAGCATCTAGAGCCCTCAACGGCCCTTGTCACTGGTATATGAAAACCAGCAGTAAAGCCGTTGAAAAGCAAAGATGCTGCTCGCGAATCTGGGTACACTCTGAGCCAAGGCTCAAGAGCGTGCACCTTCACTGGCGTTGGTGCTCTTAGGAACAAGAGCGAGCTTGTTCTGTGCTCTACCGGACGCAGAGTCCTGTTTTCTGGCACATTCACTCCCCGCATGGGACCCGGCACAGTATATGCACACGTGCCTGAATGCACATGAGTTACCTCTGTTGCATTTGCCATCTTGAAATGCCCAGCAGGTACCTCCCCTACACTTCGGAAGCACAAAAGGACTGGTTACCAGAGGTGTTGGTGGAGGAGGGGGACCCATGAGAGCCAAGGCGTTGCCAAAGGTGCGTATCAGTGGTATCGAAGGTGAGAACTGGATTACCAGCCATCTTCTGCCTGAATTCCGCGTCATACTCTCTCCATGCCCCTTCACCAAACTTCCTCTGGATCCAGTGTATGTTGTCGGTGTATTTAAGAATGGCATGACACTGGCTAGGGTATTTCTCTAAGTAGCAAGAAGAGAAAACCCTAAAACAGATTAACCACTCTTCAAATGTTTCAGGACGCTTGAACCTTTTAGGTCCAGTGCCATTGGCACTTTTCTCCCTCTGTCTACATGCCTCAGCAGATAATTCAAATATGTTAACATATTTGCCCTGCTGTATCTTTTTAATGGTTTTTGGTTTTAAATGACCGTGCAAAGAGGGGGTGTACGATGGTAAGGAATCGCCATGCAAGGCGACTTTCCTTTCCGAAACTAAATTAATTGGCGGACGGTGGTCCGCTGGGGAAGTGCTATCCTGCATGGATTCGGGTGGAGCTATCGCCAGCTGTGTCTGTGCTATGTTCCCAGCTGAACCTGACTGTATTACCTGACACATTTTCTTAACCATTGCAAACATGCGCTTCTGACCCTTACCCCTCAGCCTCAATGAGGTGTCGCTGTAACATTCAGAGTCTGAAAGGGATGAGTCAACTAGGTCATGTCGGTCATGTGTAAATGTGGAGGACTTACCGGGGATGGCAACTGCGTTGTCCTGAGACTCCGGACCTGAAGCAGAAGGACGAGGCATAGAACCATCTTCCTGTTGGTTCGAATTGTTAGCCGTGTCTCGCTGTAACGATGAACCCGCCTGTTCATGAGGAGCCGCTGAAGTAGAAGTAGACGAAGCTGAAGGCATATCAACCTGCTGTGGTTCCATCTTCGCTGCGTTCTGCAACAAAGAGAAGAGATCGCGAGCACTACGGACACCGGTAAAGGGAGGGTTAGTAGACCCCAAGCCCGATACATTCTGGGCACTCACGCTGTCATTCGCAACACTAGAAACCCCCCCCCTGACACACCAGCTCCCCCAGCTGAACTCTGTATGTTATGAGTCCTAACCGAATCATGACCCAATGTTCCATGCACTGCATTCGCACCACTAACTTGCAACTGAAATGGTGCAGCTATATTGGCCCCTAACTCATTGGCATGTAGAGATGGTGCCACATTCATAGCTGAAATACCTGCATTTGAAACAGATTGTACATTCATAGCTTAAATACCTGCATTTGAAACAGATTGTACATTCATAGCTTAAATACCTGCATTTGAAACAGATTGTACATTCATGCCTGAAATACCAGCGTTTGAAACAGATTGTACATTCATGCCTGAAATACCAGCGTTTGAAACAGATTGTGCATTCATACCTGAAATACCTGTATTTGAAACAGATTGTACATTCATACTGTGAGTATTTGTGCAGCTTCTGGTTGTGTGCGATGCTGCGCTAAATTGGGTATGAGCTGTCCTATTGTCTGCTTGCATATGCCCTTGGGCCTGTTCAAGCGCGACATTGTGTTGTCCTGGAGCCTGGGCGTGCATATGCATCACACCTATTTGGCCCTGTTGGTGTGATTCCATAGCACTTATTTGCCCACTTAACTGACTGCCTATCTCTCGCCCTAGCGCGTTAGCGCCTGATAGCATTCCTCTACCAAAAGGGGTTAATCTATTACCCCTAGCGGTAACACCTCTCCTTCTTTTTAGACCTCTGGTGGACCCTGCGCTAATTTTAAGGCATCTTCCGCCGTCAAGAGACCCCCTGCCTACTGCCGCCAACCTGCTGATGACCCGTGAAGGTGCTCTCCGCTGCCGCACTTGAGTTCCCTTGCGGCCTATTAGCCCTCCCCCGGCCGACATCCTCTGTTGGTGCTCACCTGCTCGGAGTTGAAGAGGATGCAGCCGCTCCCTTGGACTCCCGACGCTGCTCTGCCTGACGAAACCGGAAGTGGAGGGGCGCGTGACCGGAACTTCCGATTGCGCACTTACGGCCTGGCTTGGAGGACCCGACACCGGCATTGCGTGAAGAGGAGCTGGAGGACCCGACGGAGACATCGGCGCCACGATGGACGCCAGGATTGAGGAGACCGTCGACGCAGCCGACGGTGGGATCGCGGATATGAGAGATGAGACCGCCGATTCAGGTAAGATTACCGGACAGCTGGGGGCCGCAGACAGGGGCAAAAAAGTACCGGATGGCTGGGGGCCGCAGATGGAGGCAAAAGAGGTACCGGATGGTGTGCGGGGGGCAACACAAAAGCCCCGGATGGGGGAATATGTGATTCCGATAAACCGCCCAGGCCGGATTGAAGGCCCAAAATGGGCCCTGCTTCCGACGTGCGGCCTAATTGTGCCATGCGGCCTGAGGGGGAAGCGAGGGCGCCGGTAGGTGAGTGGGCCGCAAGCGACACTAAAGGGGGGTTAGGCAGAGACAAACCAGGGCCTGGGGGCAAGTTATGGCCTACTGGAAGGGCCAGAAAGGTAACTACTTGAGGGCCCGAATAGGTGGAAGGGCCTGGGGTTGCCACGTGGGCCGGGTATGAGGCCGCATCATCCTGATTACCTATGGCTGGGGCCCTATTCGAAATAGGCCTGGAAGTTGGAGAGGCCATGCCCTCCGAGTAGGCCGCAGCCTGTGCATGTGGCCTGCCCGAGGGGGTACCTAAGGCTTGAGGCCTAGTAGCAGGAGCATGTAATTCTACCCCCAAATCACCCTCATGGCCATTTATTTGCTGTAAGGGCAATTGGTCTTGAGTCTGGAGACAGGCCGATGTTTCATCAGGCCTAGCCATTGCAACTGATACATAGGTTGAATTATCTCCCTCAGTAGTTGCATGTATATCCAACCTACTAACTGTGTGACTAATGTGTGTTTTGGTAGCACTAGGCCTAGCCTCTGTAGTGTACTGTGTAGGTGGTATAATATCATCTAGCTCTTCAATACTATCTAGTGCACTTATCTGTTTTTTCTGTCTGTCTGATCCAGGTTTCTCGAACACCAACTCGTGGAAGCGCTGTGGAGGGAGTTTGGATCGTCTGGATCGCTGCATTGTTCACAGAAATTAAGAATTACCCTGAACAATAACAGAAAGAACTCGTCTGCACCGGATTCCAGGAAGAAGAGGGCCAGGAAGCTGAAGATCCCCACTTTTAAGGTGAGTAGTGGGCCCCTCCCCGGCATGCAACATTGTTGCCACTAACCTCCCTAGCCAGCCCTCTTCTCCTTTCTCTCCATACAGCTTTAACCCTTAGCTTTGCTCCAGGCCCAATTGTGCCCTACACTGCCTTAAGGGATTAAATGCCTACCGGTCGCTAGCCGAAGAAAGGGTACATTTAACAACTTAACTCTATAGTAAAAACACAACAACGTTTTGTGGGTAAATTTTTAACCGTCACAGGTTAAACATTAATTAATTAAATAACTAACTATGACAAGGTTATGATGGCGGCTGTAACGAATGCTATAATGACAAATCCAGCACTGCAGAAGGTAAACGGCCCAAACGGAAACTGCAGCAGAGCGGGACCTCTGCTCATAGAAAAAATGCTACAAAGGGATTAATGAGATCACGTGACCCACCCGCAAGGGGAAGGAGGGGCACCTCCCTAGCCAGCCCTCTTCTCCTATCTCTCCCTACAGCTTTAACCCTTAGCTTTGCTCCAGGCCCAATTGTGCCCTACACTGCCTGTCTCTTGCTGAAGTGAGTATGCTCTGCTTTGATTTAGTTTTTTTAACAAGTTTGAATATTGCACCTAAATATTTAACAGTCTAATTTACAATGGACTAGTATGAACGTTTTTGTACAGAATAGTATATTCTGAATAGCTACTAAAATAGCTAGTTTAGTGTGTGGTGATACATCTATTTGTAATATGTGTGTGTGTGCTGTGTAGTGACTGTGTGTATGTGTATATATTTATACTTTCTTATATATATATTTGGAGTGTGTGTGTATATGTATTTTTATATATATATATATATATATATATATATAAATTTAAAGACAAAGTGCACTCCAAGCTTGTCAAACAGCTGCCTTGGGTGCACAAACAATATGTATAGATAGGCTGAAAGAAAGTGCACTCCACAGGACTTACTTGATAATCCACTTTAATGTGAACGTTTTCGAGCCTTACCGGCTCGTCCTCAGACAGACAAAATAACAACAATTACATTTCCCACCACCAGGACTTAAATAGCCAAACTAAATGACGTGTACGTTCTACACATTTGTCACTCCCCCAGGAGAGGAGGAGTAACAGCTGTGTCAGCGTAAGAATGATCTGTATCAAACAGCGTGTAATAAAAACAGCACACAGTGTGAAAGAATACATACACAGAAACAGCCCAGATTAGCTTCACAAAAATTAGATCAAAAAGTTCTATTATCAAAATATGCTTTAGCGCAAACAACCGTAATGAACCCACACCAAATGGACAGTAAAGAACTGTCAAGCAAAATGCTATTGTACAAACCATGTTCCTGCAAAAGGTGTTGATCAAAGCAGCGTTGTGCTTTAAACCAATATGAGGCATGTTTAACATAATCGGTATAATACTAAACCGGCAGAGCCACCTAAACCACATCGCTATTAGATTCAAATGCTGGATGTGTGACCATGGCAACCGTAAAGAAACAGGCTAGCGATCCCAAAACGAGGCAGTGCATAAGTACAAATATAAGACTATAAAAATGCATAACAAAAGTAAATAGACTGGCGATTAGTACACAGAGGAGAACTGCAAGTACCCACAGGTTAGAAAGACGATACAAAATACTCAGCATTTGAGAAAATAGTTGCGGGCTTCAGCCACGGTTGTTATGACAACTGTAAACTGTCAATACAACAAACGGAATGTAAAGGGGCAAAATAGCCCGTATCAAAATGACAGACCAGATGGACAGATCATTTTACATGTCATTTAGTTTGGCTATTTAAGTCCTGGTGGTGGGAAATGTAATTGTTGTTATTTTGTCTGTCTGAGGACGAGCCGGTAAGGCTCGAAAACGTTCACATTAAAGTGGATTATCAAGTAAGTCCTGTGGAGTGCACTTTCTTTCAGTATATATATATATATATATATATATATGACTCAGTGTATGTGTGTATCCTCAGTCCTAGAGGTATCATTGTATGTGTGTATCCTCAGTCCTACTGATATCAGTGTATGTGTGTATCCTCAGTCCTACTGATATCGGTGTATGTGTGTATCGTCAGTCCTACTGATGTCAGTGTATGTGTGTATCCTCAGTCCTAGAGGTATCAATGTATGTGTGTATCCTCAGTCCTAGAGGTGTCAGTGTATGTGTGTATCCTCGGTCCTAGAGGTGTCAGTGTATGTGTGTATCCTCAGTCCTAGAGGTGTCAGTGTATGTGTGTATCCTCGGTCCTAGAGGTGTCAGTGTATGTGTGTATCCTCGGTCCTAGAGGTGTCAGTGTATGTGTGTATCCTCGGTCCTAGAGGTATCAGTGTGTGTGTGTATCCTCAGTCCTAGAGGTGTCAGTGTATGTATGTATCCTCAGTCCTAGAGGTGTCAGTGTATGTGTGTTTCCTCAGTCCTAGGTGTCAGTGTATGTGTGTATCCTCTGTCCTAGAGGTGTCAGTGTATGTGTGTATCCTCTGTCCTAGAGGTGTCAGTGTATGTGCGTATCCTCTGTCCTAGAGGTGTCAGTGTATGTGCGTATCCTCTGTCCTAGAGGTGTCAGTGTATGTGCGTATCCTCTGTCCTAGAGGTGTCAGTGTATGTGCGTATTCTCAGTCCTAGAGGTGTCAGTGTATGTGTTGTATCCTCAGTCCTAGAGGTGTCAGTGTATGTGTGTATCCTCAGTCCTAGAGATCAGTGTATGTGCGTATTCTCAGTCCTAGAGGTATCAGTGTATGTGTGTATCCTCAGTCCTACTGATATCAGTGTATGTGTGTATCCTCAGTCCTACTGATGTCAGTGTATGTGTGTATCCTCAGTCCTAGAGGTATCAGTGTATGTGTGTTGCCTCAGTCCTAGAGATCAGTGTATGTGTGTATCCTCAGTCCTAGAGGTATCAGTGTATGTGTGTATCCTCAGTCCTAGAGGTGTCAGTGTATGTGTGTATCCTCTGTCCTAGAGGTGTCAGTGTATGTGTGTATCCTCTGTCCTAGAGGTGTCAGTGTATGTGTGTATCCTCTGTCCTAGAGGTGTCAGTGTATGTGTGTATCCTCTGTCCTAGAGGTGTCAGTGTATATGTGTATCCTCAGTCCTAGAGGTGTCAGTGTATGTATGTATCCTCAGCCCTAGAGGTGTCAGTGTATGTATGTGTCCTCAGTCCTAGGTATCAGTGTATGTGTGTATCCTCAGTCCTAGAGGTGTCAGTGTATGTGTGTATCCTCGGCCCTAGAGGTGTCAGTGTATGTGTGTATCCTCAGTCCTAGAGGTGTCAGTGTATGTGTGTATCCTCTGTCCTAGAGGTGTCAGTGTATGTGTGTATCCTCTGTCCTAGAGGTGTCAGTGTATGTGTGTATCCTCTGTCCTAGAGGTGTCAGTGTATGTGTGTATCCTCAGTCCTAGAGGTGTCAGTGTATGTATGTATCCTCAGCCCTAAAGGTGTCAGTGTATGTATGTGTCCTCAGTCCTAGGTATCAGTGTATGTGTGTATCCTCAGTCCTAGAGGTGTCAGTGTATATGTGTATCCTCTGTCCTAGAGGTGTCAGTGTATATGTGTATCCTCAGTCCTAGAGGTGTCAGTGTATGTATGTATCCTCAGCCCTAAAGGTGTCAGTGTATGTATGTGTCCTCAGTCCTAGAGGTGTCAGTGTATGTGTGTATCCTCTGTCCTAGAGGTGTCAGTGTATATGTGTATCCTCAGTCCTAGAGGTGTCAGTGTATGTATGTATCCTCAGCCCTAAAGGTGTCAGTGTATGTATGTGTCCTCAGTCCTAGGTATCAGTGTATGTGTGTATCCTCAGTCCTAGAGGTGTCAGTGTATGTGTGTATCCTCGGCCCTAGAGGTGTCAGTGTATGTATGTGTCCTCAGTCCTAGGTATCAGTGTATGTGTGTATCCTCTGTCCTAGAGGTGTCAGTGTATGTGTGTATCCTCTGTCCTAGAGGTGTCAGTGTATGTGTGTATCCTCTGTCCTAGAGGTGTCAGTGTATGTGTGTATCCTCTGTCCTAGAGGTGTCAGTGTATATGTGTATCCTCAGTCCTAGAGGTGTCAGTGTATGTATGTATCCTCAGCCCTAGAGGTGTCAGTGTATGTATGTGTCCTCAGTCCTAGGTATCAGTGTATGTGTGTATCCTCTGTCCTAGAGGTGTCAGTGTATGTGTGTATCCTCGGCCCTAGAGGTGTCAGTGTATGTGTGTATCCTCGGCCCTAGAGGTGTCAGTGTATGTGTGTATCCTCAGTCCTAGAGGTGTCAGTGTATGTGTGTATCCTCGGCCCTAGAGGTGTCAGTGTATGTGTGTATCCTCGGTCCTAGAGGTGTCAGTGTATGTGTGTATCCTCGGCCCTAGAGGTGTCAGTGTATGTGTGTATCCCCTGTCCTAGAGGTGTCAGTGTATGTGTGTATCCTCAGCCCTAGAGGTGTCAGTGTATGTGTGTAGCCTCAGTCCTGGAGGTGTCAGTGTATGTGTGTATTTTTCTTTTATGATTCAGATCAGGTATACAATTAATTAGAAAATTTACTTCTATTATTTAATTTGCTTCCTTCTCTTGTTATCCTTTGCTGAAAGGTTTATCTAGGAAAGCTCAGGAGCAGCAAAGAACCTAGGTTCTAGCTGTTAATTGGTGGCTGCATCTATAAACCGATTTTCATTGGCTCACCCATGTGTTCAGTTAGAAACCTGTAGTGCATTGCTGCTATTTCAAATGATACAAAGAGAATGAAGGAGATTAGATAAAAGAAGTAAACTGGAAAGTAGTTTCAAATAATTGTCTGTTCTACCTAAATCATGAAATAAAAATGTAGGGTTTCATGTCCCTTTAAGAAATACAATTGCAGTTGCTTTGTAAGGAAGGATAAAAACTAATAGAGAATACAAATTGGAATGTGTTGCTTAAAGGGATAGGAAAGTCAAAATTAAACTTGAATGTTTGAGATAGAAAACGTCATTTTAGGACACTTTTAAATTCACTTTTATTTTTAAATGTGCCTTTTTTTTTCTTAGTATCCCTTGTTTAAAACTAATACACACATCATACACTAGTGGGAGCTAGCTGCTGATTGGTGCCTACACACATTTGTCCCTTGTTATTGGCTAACTAGATGTGTTTGTATGTTCTATCCAAACCAGGAAAGAACATTTTGGGGTTTCCTGTCCCTTTAAGATGTATTTTAGTAGATGAATGTTAATTTGTTTTACAATGTTAAAGGAGCATTAAACACAATTTTTTTCTTACATGTTTCAGATAAAAAAAAATTAAAAATATTGAACAACTTTACATTTAACTTTTGGTATCATTTGAAAGGCATACCTAGATAGGCTAAGGAGCAGCAATGCACTACTGGGAGCATCTGGTGATTGGTGGCTGCACATATGTGCCTCTTGTCATTGGCTCATTTAATGTGTTCAGTTAGCACCCAGTAGTTCATTGCTGCATATCCTTCGGCAAAGGATACCAAGAGAATGAAGCAAATTTAATAATAGCAGTAAATTGGACCTGCAACCTGCTTATTTAATCGTAAATTTAAGCTGCCTCTGTCGGGTTCATATATGTGTTTCTCTGGCGTATCACAGCCAGTGCCTCACCAGCCTTTGACGTCACCGCACGTCACAGGAACTCCCATGGAGTTATTTATGAGTCAGCACTGATTGACTAAAATGCAAGTCTGCCAAAAGAACAAATAAGCGAGCAATCTGCAGAGACTTAGATACAAGGTAATCACATAGGTAAAAAGTGTATTAATATAACCATGTTGGTTATGCAAAAGTGGGGAATGGGTAATAAAGGGATTATCTATCTTTTTAAACAATACAAATTCTGGCGTAGACTGTTCCTTTAACTATTTAGCAATCCATTACCTAAATCTCACACTATCCAGTATCCTCATACAAAAATAGCAATAACTATTGTGCTCTGTACCAGTGATTCTATTAAAATAATCTCACTTCCAGTGCTGAGCTATTTCTCTTCAGCAATGAAGCAATAATTGGGAGCTTATTAGTCACAGTTTTATAGCAAACCTATTACAAAAGTGCAGCAGTCATTTCCTGAATTTATTAAAAAAAAATTTGGTTCACACTTTGCATTGATTAAGAATTGTATACGTTTTGAATAGTAATTTGTAGATAAAATGTGTCCATAAGCAACATCTATACAGAAGGTATTTATGTATTTGCCATATCTGGCTACACAGTATGGGCGCGATCCGATATACGGTGCAAGTTTCGGCGCAAGCGTGGAAACCTGCGCTGCCCGTAGTTTCAGCTCGCACATCGTGCAATCTCATATACGGCGCCGGCAGTTGCTAAAGTGCCGTAAGTCAGACAAACTAGCGATGTCCAGAAATAAGCGTAAGTACAAATTTCTGGAGTCGCCAGTGACTTACGGCACTTTAGAAACTGCCGCCGCATAAAAAAACAAACTAAAGTATAAAATCTCCCATTACTGTCTAACACGCCTCCCAAAAATAACCCGACACGTATACCCCTCTATCCTCAATCCCCCCTCTCACTCCTAATAATAAATATATTAACCCCTAAACCGCCGCTCCCGGACCCCGCCGCCAGCTACATTAAATGTCTTACCCCCTACACCGCCGCCAGCTACATTAAATGTCTTACCCTCTAATGTGATCCCCCTACACCGCCGCCACCTATATTAAAATTATTACCCCCTAATGTGAGCCCCCTACCCCGCTGCCACCTACATTAACCCCTAATATGATCCCCCTACACTGCCGCCACCTATAATAACTCTATTAACCCCTAATATGAGTCCCCTACCCCGCCGCCACCTATTTTAACTATATTAACCCCTAATGTGAGCCCCCTACCCCGCCGCCACCTATATTATATTTACTACCCCCTAATCTGACCCCCTTACACCGCCGCCACCTATATTAAATTTATTAACCCCTAATGTGAGCCCCCTACCCCGCCGTCACCTATATTATATGTACTACCCCCTAATCTGACCCCCTTACACAGCCGCCACCTATATTAAATTTATTAACCCCTAATGTGAGCCCCCTACACTGCCGCCACCTATATTAAATTTATTAACCCCTAATCTAATCCCCCTACACCGCCGCCACCTATATTAAATATATTAACCACTAAACCTAAGTCTAACCCTAACACCCCCTAACTTAATTATTATTAAAATAAATCTAAATAATATTAATAATATTAACTAAACTATTAATAATTACATTGTAGCTATTTTAGGGTTTATATTTATTTTACAGTTAACTTTGTATTTATTTTAACTAGGTACAATAGCTATTAAATAGTTAATAACTATTTAATAGCTACCTAGGTAAAATAATTACCAAATTACCTGTAAAATAAATCCTAACCTAAGTTACCATTACACCTAACACTACCCTATAAATAAATTAACACTAAATTACAAAAAATAAAAAAAGATTACAAGAATTTTAAGCTAATTACACCTAATCTAAGCCCCCTAAAAAAATAACAAAGCCCCCCAAAATAATAAAATTTCCCTACCCTAAACTAAATTAAAAAAGTAATCAGCTCTGTTACCAGCCCTTAAAAGGGTCTTTTGCGGGGCATTGCCCCAAAGTAATCAGCTCTTTTACCTGTAAAAAAAAAAAACCCACCACCCACACACCCCTACTCTAAAACCCACCCGATCTCCCCTTAAAAAAACCTAAGTCTAACCCCCAAGTGGTCCTTCTACTTCTAATCAGCCTTCTACTTCTAATCAGCCAATAGAATTACAGTAGCTCTTATTCTATTGGCTATTCAAATCAGCCAATAGAATTAAAGTAGCTCTCTTCCGATTGGCTGATTTGAATTTGAAGGCTCAAATCAGCCAATAGGAATTCCAGGGACGCCATTTTTAATCGCGTACCTTGAATTCCTATTCAGTGTACGGCGGAGATCTTCAGTTCCAGCGAGAACGGTCTTCAGCTCTGCGGTCATCGGTCTTCAACTCCTCCGCGCCGGCTGGTTCCTGGAAGAGGAAGAGGTCGCCACCTGGAAGAAGACTTCCCCGCCGGTCTTCAGGACAGGTAAGGACCATTTGGGGGTTAGACTTAGGTTTTTTTTAAGGGGGGATCGGGTGGGTTTTAGAGTAGGAGTGTGTGGGTGGTGGGTTGTTTTTTTTTTTACAGGTAAAAGAGCTGATTAGTTTGGGGCAATGCCCCGCAAAAGGCCTATTTTAAGGGCTGGTAATAGAGCTGATTACTTTTTTAATTTAGTTTAGGGAAATTTTATTATTTTGGGGGGCTTTGTTATTTTATTAGGGGGCTTAGATTAGGTGTAATTAGCTTAAAATTCTTGTAATCTTTTTTTATTTTTTGTAATTTAGTGTTTGTGTTTTTTTGTTTTGCAAGGCATCTTCATGCAGCTTCACGTGTAGAGTCCTGAGAGTGCAGGAGGACTTCAGGGAGGCTTATATTCTTCTACAAATAACCCAAAAGGAAGGTAGGGCCACAGCAAAGACTGTGGCACCGTGCTGTAGTGTGTTAAACCGGTAGTTTACTTCAATTGGCTCCGGTTTGGGCAATAAGGGGTTAATTAACTTGAAAATTTGTGTGCAATCATTTCAAAGCATTGGGATCATGTGGTGAAAATTTCATAAAGATCGGATGTTTTTTGGTGATTTGGTAAAAAAGTGGGTGCTTTTTATTATTTAAAGGCACAGTAACGTTTTTTCAAAAAGTGAATTTTACTGTATTGTAGTGCTATCTAAGTCTGTCAAACATGTCTGAGTCTTCAGATAGACCTTGTTCTTTATGTTTAAAAGCCATGGCGGTACCCCCATTGCATTTGTGTTTAAAGTGTGCTAAAACATCTAAGCATTTTAAAGACCATGCAGTGACACTTAAAAATGTAGCCCAAGATGATTCTTTAACGGAGGGTAATGAGGATAGTCCTTCTTCTTCTCCCCATGTGTCGACACCA
Organism: Bombina bombina; assembly: GCF_027579735.1. NCBI lineage: Eukaryota > Metazoa > Chordata > Amphibia > Anura > Bombinatoridae > Bombina > Bombina bombina. Next base: position 69,345,225 of record NC_069510.1, read on the forward strand.
GTTACGCCCGCGTAAGCGATGCCTAGTACCTCTAGCGCATTGGCCCCTATTACCTTACAACAATTAGCAGCAGTAATGGATAATTCTCTTGCAGCATTTTTATCCAAACTGTCCGTTTTTCCAAAAAAGCGCGATAGCTCAGTTTTAAATACAGAGGATGAGCAATCAGAAGCTTTGGATGAGTTATCTGTAGTACCCTCACAACACTCAGAATTAGCAGTGAGGGACGGTCTGTCTGAAGGAGAAATTTCTGACAAAGGAAAAGTTTCTCAGCGGGCAGAGTCAGATTCCTTAGCGTTTAAATTTAAGCTGGAACACCTCCGCGTCCTGCTTAAGGAGGTTTTAGCTACGCTGGATGATTGTGACCCCATGGTGGTCCCAGAAAAATTGTGTAAAATGGACAGGTTTTTAGAGGTCCCTGTATACACTGAGGCATTTCCGATCCCAAAGAGGGTGGCGGATATTGTGACTAGGGAGTGGGAGAGACCAGGTGTACCCTTTGTTCCCCCCCATCTTTAAGAAAATGTTCCCCATAAACGACCCCAGGCGGGACATGTGGCAGACGGTCCCTAAGGTAGAGGGAGCTGTTTCAACACTTGCTAAGCGTACAACTATACCAATAGAGGCTAGTTGTGCTTTCAAAGATCCTATGGATAAAAAGTTGGAAGGATTGCTGAAGAAAATTTTTGTTCAGCAAGGTTTTCTGCTTCAACCAATTGCCTGCATTATTCCAGTAACTACTGCAGCGGCATTTTGGTTTGAGGCTCTGGAGGAGTCGCTCCAGAGGGAGACTTCATACTACGAGGTCATGGATAGAATTCATGCTTTAAAGCTGGCTAATTCTTTTATCACTGATGCCGCTTTCCAATTAGCTAAGTTAGCGGCGAAAAACTCAGGTTTTGCCATCATGGCGCGAAGAGCGCTTTGGCTCAAATCGTGGTCGGCGGATGTGTCGTCCAAAACGAAACTGTTAAATATTCCTTTCAAGGGGAAGACCCTATTCGGCCCAGAGCTGAAAGAAATTATTTTGCATATCACTGGGGGAAAGGGCCATGCCCTTCCACAAGATAGGCCGTTTAAGGCTAATTTTAGCTCCTTTCTAACTTCAGGAGCAGACCTGCTGCAACCTCTGCTGCCGCAAAGCAAGATAACGCTTCACAGCCCAAAGCAACCTGGAAACCCTTGCAGGGCTGGAATAAGGGTAAACAGGCCAAGAAGCCTGCTCCTGCTACCAAGACAGCATGAAGGGGTAGCCCCCGATCCGGGACCGGATCTAGTAGGGGGCAGACTTTCTCTCTTTGCTCAGGCTTGGGCAAGAGATGTTCCGGATCCCCGGGCTTTAGAAATAGTTGCTCAGGGGTATCTTCTAGAATTCAAGGATTCTCCCCCAAGGGGAAGGTTCCACATTTCTCGTTTGTCTTCAGACCAAACAAAGAAACAGGCGTTCTTACGCTGTGTAGAAGATCTTCTAAAAATGGGAGTGATTCACCCAGTTCCAATTGCAGAACAAGGACTGGGCTTTTACTCAAACCTGTTTGTAGTTCCCAAAAAGGAAGGAACTTTCAGGCCAATCCTGGATCTAAAAATTCTAAACAAGAAGCCTGCTCCTGCTACCAAGACAGCATGAAGGGGTAGCCCCCGATCCGGGACCGGATCTAGTAGGGGGCAGACTTTCTCTCTTTGCTCAGGCTTGGGCAAGAGATGTTCCGGATCCCCGGGCTTTAGAAATAGTTGCTCAGGGGTATCTTCTAGAATTCAAGGATTCTCCCCCAAGGGGAAGGTTCCACATTTCTCGTTTGTCTTCAGACCAAACAAAGAAACAGGCGTTCTTACGCTGTGTAGAAGGTCTTCTAAAAATGGGAGTGATTCACCCAGTTCCAATTGCAGAACAAGGACTGGGCTTTTACTCAAACCTGTTTGTAGTTCCCAAAAAGGAAGGAACTTTCAGGCCAATCCTGGATCTAAAAATTCTAAACAAATTCCTCAGAGTTCTGTCTTTCAAGATGGAAACCATTCGGACAATCTTGCCGATGATCCAGGAAGGTCAATATATGACTACCGTGGATCTAAAGGATGCGTACCTACATATTCCTATCCACAAAGATCACCATCAGTTCCTAAGGTTCGCCTTTCTGGACAAACATTACCAGTTCGTGGCTCTTCCTTTCGGGTTGGCCACCGCTCCCAGAATTTTCACAAAGGTGTTAGGGTCCCTTCTGGCGGTACTAAGACCGCTGGGCATTGCAGTAGCACCTTACCTAGACGACATCTTAATACAGGCATCATCTTTTCACAGAGCCAAGGCTCATACGGACATTGTCCTGGCCTTTCTAAGGTCTCACGGGTGGAAAGTGAACATAGAAAAGAGTTCTCTGTCCCCGCTCACAAGGGTTCCCTTCCTGGGAACACTAATAGACTCGGTAGAAATGAAAAATTTTCTGACAGAGGTCAGGAAGTCAAAACCCCAGAGGCAGAACTTTTTTTCACTTTCTGCGATGAGAGTTTTTTAATGAATATTTTTCTGCAAGTAATTTTGAAATTAAATTCGATTTTAAATTAGGCAGGTACACTAAAGCACCAACTATATTGCAATGTGTTGATTAACTGGAGAGTAAAGCAGTTTTAAAAGTTTTATAATATATTGCATTGCAAATTAGCTTCAGAAAAAAATAAAATTGTGTTATGTTTTTAAAATGTCTCATATTTTTTATTCTTTGCTTTAGGTCTAACATTACATAATTAGAAGGTTAAATTTAATAAAAAGGTGCATTGCTCACATTAACTTCATAAATTCGGGAGTAAGAGCTTTGCAAACCATGAAGGACTAGGAGACGAGGTTAAATAAATACATACAAATAATATAAATATATATATATGTATATATAATGTATATGTGTGTGTGTGTAACTAATGCAGGGACATGGCAGATTTTATAATTTTACTACTAAAAATTGCCATGTTATGTGCCTGCATCATTTGCTGCATTAAAAGTATGGCATGTGTCTGCAGGAATATGTTTTTTTTTTTTTTTTTACAAATAAAAGGAATAGGCTTTCTATCATCTTAGAATCTAGTTTATGGCTTCATTTATTAATATACAGCAGTAATTCACACCAAAGGTCATCTGCTAGGGTAATATAAAGTAATAAAGTAAATTAGGGCTGATGTTCCTAATAATTTGTGAAAACAGTTTAAATGTGTGCTCCATAAGAAGCTCCTAAATGAACAAACAAAAGTTTGTTATATGGTAAATGTTAGCTACAGAAACACTTGTAATCTTGTTAAGTTCACAGTTATTGGGTATGACAAACATATATAATTATTTCACAAAAGGAAAACTGAACTGAAAACCACTGCTATCAATATGTGACAGATGTATAATGTGTTACACACACTAGTCACTAAACAGTACAAGCGGCATCACATTTTCAAAAAGAAAGTTTTTAACATTTGTAGCCTTTCTTAAATAAGACTGACATAACAAACAGCAAAAAAATCCCCTCTCCAGTCTCCACACGGTAACAAACATCTCATAGAAGCTCAACATAACCCTTTTTGATAAGAGCCTCACCGTTCATTCCATGGACACTGTTTATTTATAGCGAGGGCTGTTAAGCTGTAAATCAAGCCTCGGCAGGCTTGTAGAAAGTAGTCACTCTGATATTTCCTCCCGCACTGGAAAGGCTAAGCAGTAAGGTGCCGCGTGAGTGGAGCAGCCCTCCTACACAGCTACTAAACAAGAACAAAGGATGTTAACCCCATGGCTTTCAAAATAGCTGCAGTGTATTACACAGAAATACATTGCAGCAATCTTTGTTAGCCATAGGATGGGGGTTAAAGGGGTAAGCAGTGCAGCCACTGTGATCAGATATGCACTGTGAGGCACGCAGAGGTAAGGAGGAGGAACTGACACGCAGTTGTAAAGTAATTTCACAGCGCGCAAAGAGGAACGCTCAGCTCTATGCTCTGCACCTGTAATGTTAGGGCTCAATCTTTCTGCAGACAGGCTGCATTTTCTGCGATGATATCGCAGATCGCAGTATGTTCTGCCTTGGGGGTCAAAACTGTTGAATACTTGCCGAGTTCTTCATTCCATTCCTCGGCCTTCTGTGGCTCAGTGCATGGAGGTAATTGGTTTAATGGTTGCGGCAATGGACATTGTCCCTTTTGCCCGAATTCATCTCAGACCACTGCAACTGTGCATGCTCAAACAGTGGAATGGGGATTATGCAGATTTGTCTCCTCAAATACAAATGGACCAGAAAACCAGAGACTCTCTTCTCTGGTGGTTGTCTCAGGATCACCTGTCTCAGGGAATGAGTTTCCGCAGACCGGAGTGGATCATTGTCACGACCGATGCCAGTCTGTTAGGCTGGGGTGCGGTCTGGGACTCCCTGAATGCTCAGGGTCTATGGTCTCGGGAAGAATCTCTTCTCCCGATAAACATTTTGGAACTGAGAGCGATATTCAATACGCTCCAGAGGTGGCCTCAGCTAGCGGAGGCCAAATTAGTCAGATTTCAGTCGGCAAACATCACGACTGTAGCGTACATCGATCATCAGGGAGGAACAAAGAGTTCCCTAGCGATGAAGGAAGTATCCAAGATCATCAAATGGGCGGAGGATCACTCCTGCCATCTATCTGCAATTCACATCCCAGGGGTAGACAACTGGGAGGCGGATTTTCTAAGTCGTCAGACTTTCCATCCGGGGGAGTGGGAACTCCACCCAGAGGTTTTTGCTCAGCTGACCCAGCTATGGGGCATTCCAGAATTGGATCTGATGGCGTCCCGTCAAAACACCAAACTTCCCCTTTACGGATCCAGATCCAGGGATCCCAAGGCGGCATTGATAGATGCATTAATAGCGCCTTGGTCATTCAGTCTAGCTTATGTCTTTCCACCGTTTCCTCTTCTCCTTCGGCTAGTAGCCAGAATCAAACAGGAGAAGGCTTCGGTAATTTTGATAGCACCTGCGTGGCCACGCAGGACTTGGTATGCAGACCTAGTGGACATGTCATCGGTCCCACCATGGAAACTGCCATCAAGGCAGGATCTTCTAATTCAAGGTCCTTTCAAGCATCCAAATCTAGTTTCTCTGCAACTGACTGCTTGGAGATTGAACGCTTAATCCTAGCTAAGCGTGGTTTCTCTGAAACAGTTATAGATACTCTGATACAGGCCAGAAAGCCTGTCACCAGGAAAATTTACCATAAGATATGGCGGAAATATCTTTGTTGGTGTGAATCCAAGGGTTACTCGTGGAGTAAGGTTAGGATTCCAAGGATATTGTCTTTTCTCCAAGAAGGATTGGAGAAAGGTCTGTCAGCTAGTTCCTTAAAGGGACAGATATCTGCTCTGTCTATCCTGTTACATAAGCGTCTGGCAGCTGTACCAGACATTCAGGTGTTTGCACAGGCCCTAGTTAGAATCAAGCCTGTTTACAAGCCTGTGGCTCCTCCATGGAGTCTAAATTTAGTTCTTTCAGTTCTTCAAGGGGTTCCGTTTGAACCTTTGCATTCCATAGATATTAAGTTATTATCTTGGAAAGTTTTGTTTTTAGTAGCCATTTCTTCTGCTCGAAGAGTTTCTGAATTGTCTGCTTTGCAGTGTAATTCACCCTATCTGGTGTTCCATGCAGATAAGGTTGTTTTGCGTACCAAACCTGGTTTCCTTCCAAAGGTGGTTTCTAATAAGAATATTAACCAGGAAATCATTGTTCCTTCTCTGTGTCCTAATCCAGTTTCTAAGAAGGAACGACTTTTACACAATCTTGACGTGGTTCGTGCTTTAAAATTCTATTTAAAGGCAACTAAAGATTTCAGACAAACATCATCCTTGTTTGTTGTCTATTCTGGTAAGAGGAGAGGTCAGAAAGTGACTGCTACCTCTATTTCCTTCTGGCTGAAAAGCATCATCCGATTGGCTTATGAGACTGCTGGACAGCAGCCTCCTGAACGAATTACAGCTCATTCCACCAGAGCTGTGGCTTCCACATGGGATTTCAAGAATGAGGCTTCTGTTGAACAGATTTGTAAGGCAGCGACTTGGTCTTCATTGCATACATTCGCCAAATTTTACAAATTCGATACTTTAGCTTCTTCTGAGGCTATTTTTGGGAGAAAGGTTTTGCAAGCAGTGGTGCCTTCCGTTTAGGTTACCTGACTTGTTCCCTCCCTTCATCCGTGTCCTAAAGCTTTGGTATTGGTATCCCACAAGTAAGGATGAAACCGTGGACTGGATACACCAAGTAAGAGAAAACAGAATTTATGCTTACCTGATAAATTTCTTTCTCTTACGGTGTATCCAGTCCACGGCCCGCCCTGATAATTCGGTCAGGTTCAAATTTAATTTTTACAAAGAACTACAGTCACCACTGCACCCTATGGTTCTCCTTTTTCTCCTAACCGTTGGTCGAATGACTGGGGGGGGGCGGAGCCTGAGGGGAGCTATATGGACAGCTTTGCTGTGTGCTCTCTTTGCCACTTCCTGTAGGGATTGAGAATATCCCACAAGTAAGGATGAAACCGTGGACTGGATACACCGCAAGAGAAAGTAATTTATCAGGTAAGTATAAATTCTGTTTTAACTGTATTTTAGTTGAGATAATTGTAGTTTATTTAATTAATTTATTGATAGGGTAGTGTTAGGTGTAATGGTAAGTTAGGTTAGGATTTATTTTACAGGTAATTTGGTAATTATTTTAACTAGGTAGCTATTAAATAGTTAACTATTTAATAGCTATTGTACCTAGTTAAAATAAATACAAAGTTAACTGTAAAATAAATATAAACCCTAAAATAGCTACAATGTAATTATTAATTATATTGTAGCTATCTTAGGGTTTATTTTATAGGTAGGTATTTAGATTTAAATAGGAATAATTTAGTTAATATTATTTAGATTTATTTTAATAATAGTTAAGTTAGGTTTAGTGGTTAATATATTTAATATAGGTGGCGGCGGTGTAGGGGGATTAGATTAGGGGTTAATAATTTTAATATAGGTGGCGGCGGTGTAGGGGGCTCACATTAGGGGTTAATAGAGTTATTATAGGTGGATCATATGAGGGGTTAATATAGTTAATGTAGGTGGCGGCGGGGTAGGGGGCTCACATTAGGAGGTAATAATTTTATTATAGGTGGCGGCGGTGTAGGGGGATCACATTAGGGGGTAAGACATTTAATGTAGCTGGCGGTGGTGTAGGGGGGATCACATTAGGGGGTAGGACATTTAATGTAGCGGGCGGCGGTGTAGGGGGATCAGATTAGGGGGTAAGACATATAATGTAGGTGGCGGCGGGGTCTGGGAGCGGCAGTTTAGGGGTTAAACACTTTATTAGGGATTGCGGTTGACAGGTAGATAGACATTGCGCATGCGTTAGGTTTTATTTTGCAGGTAGTTTAGGGAGTTACGGGGCCCCATTACTCAGCGTAAGGCTTACTACGCCTGCAATTTGTGGCGAGGTGAAAATGGAGTAAGATTTCTCCATTTTCGCCACGTAAGTCCATACGCTGTATATTGGATACCAAACTGCGCGGGTTTGGTATATCACTCTATGGGCCACAAAACTACGGCAGAATGGTGAAATATGAGCGTAACTTCTATGTTACGCCGTATATGTGATACCAAATCAGCGCAAAACTTGTCGTCGTCGCCGGCTTTTGCGGGCGACGCTGCATATCGGATCGGGCCCTATAAAGGCAGCTCTGATTACATTAGAAACCAATTAGTGTATATATGCAGTTTGCTTCTATCCAAACTTTTATTAAAATGTATTCCTCTTCCTATATGGATTCCGTAAAAGCACAGTTATAATATGGTTGAAAAGAAGACTTATCCAGTCTCACATGATCCTGTAATTGTTAATATGCAATGCAAAAACGCAAATTGAAGTGATTTGCAATTGTACCTCAATGGGAAAATATAATTCCGTCTTAACTCCAAAGTGATAATCTGATTTCACTTTGGATTAACTACTATACCGTCTTATATCTTGACAATAAAAAGCATCAAGGCTTTTTGTAAGGAAAAACTATCTATAGAATTTGTACCGATTACCAAATAGTCAGCCCAGTGCTCTGAAAAGTCATACCCCTCATTTTTACACCATGAATTAACTGACCTTAGCTGATGGCACTAATAATATCTCTGAAATTATTACCTTGGAGGTCCTTGCTTTAAGCTTGCTACCTTACTCCCTGAAGTCATTTTTTAGGGCTCTCCATCTCCCACTGATTTCTTCATTAGTACCAATATGTACCATTACTGCAGGATACAACCCACATCCCTCTAACAATCTATCAATATGCCTAACACAAACCCCTGGAAGACAGCAAACTGTTCTATTTAAAGGGTCTGAATGACAAATTACCTTATCAACCTTCCTAATAATAGAGTCTCCTACCACCAACATCTGTCTCAGGCCCTGACTTGTATGCACCTTTTCCGTGACTGAAGGACTGTTAACGATAGTATTCCCCGCTACCATGTCTAAAGGACTGCCCACTATAGAATGCTCCTCTTCCACGACTAAAGGACTGTTCACTATACGAGGCAAAACAGCCCTCTCTGACTCTGCCAACCCTGAACTGATATCCCCAACATCTTCACTTAATCTGGCAAATATGTTGGGGTTTACCAGCTCAGAACTGGCATGTCTCTTCTGCTTACCTTTACTTTGCCCTCTAACTGTGACCCAGCTACATTCTGGAGTCTCCTCATCTGAATCCTCCCCATTCCCACTGCTAGAACCATTAATAACCAGCTCAGTCCTATCCATTTCAAGTGTCTGAATTTCATGCAGTGTTGCAATTCGTTCCTCCAGACCTCCAATACGAGTTTCTAAAGAGACAATCTGCTCACATTTGCTACAGACATATACTCCCTGAAGTGGCTGCTCCAGTGATGCAAACATATGGCAAGCTGTATACTGAATGATATTCTCACACATTCTTACTAAAAGGTTTAGCTTAAAAATATTATATTATATTTCCCCTTGTTTACTCCAAATCCTTGTTTAGCTAACTTTTACTTAAACAGATAATCTTACTTTAACAAATAATCAATGCAGCCAGCAGACCCTGTAACTGGCTGATATGGTGTCCAATCTGTCCTAACTAGCATGTCCTTTATAGGGATAGTAAACTCCAAATTTTTATTTCTCTTGTTAAGTGTATCCAGTCCACGTATTATCCATTACTTATGGGATATTCTCCTTCCCAACAGGAAGTTGCAAGAGGATCACCCACAGCAGAGCTGCTATATAGCTCCTCCCCTCACTGCCATACCCAGTCATTCTCTTGCAACTCTCAACAAAGATGGAGGTAGTAAGAGGAGAGTGGTGTATTATAGTTAGTTTTTTAACTTCAATCAAAAGTTTGTTATTTTTAAATGGTACCGGAGTGTACTATTTTATCTCAGGCAGCATTAGAAGAAGAATCTGCCTGCGGTTTCTATGATCTTAGCAGAAGTAACTAAGATCCACTGCCGTTCTCACATATTCTGAGGAGTGAGGTAACTTCAGAGGGGGAATGGCGTGCAGGTTATCCTGCAATAAAGTATGTGCAGTTAACATATTTCTAGGGATGGAATTTGCTAGAAAAATGCTGCTGATACCGGATTAATGTAAGTTAAGCCTAAATACAGTGATTTAATAGAGACTGGTATCAGGCTTATTACCAGAGATACATACTCTTATAAAAGTGCAATATAAAACGATTGCTGGCATGTTTAATCGTTTTTATATATGCTTGGTGATAAAACTTATTGGGGCCTAGTTTTTTTTTCCACATGGCTGGCTTGATTTTTGCCTAGAAACAGTTTCCTGAGGCTTTCCACTGTTGTAATATGAGTGGGAGGGGCCTATTTTAGCGTTTTTCTGCACTGCTAAAATTACAGACAGAGACACTCAGCTTCCCTCTGCATGATACAGGACATCTCTGAAGGGCTCAAAAGGCTTCAAAAGTTGTGTTTGAGGAGGGTAACAACCACAGTAGACCTGTGGCAGTTGTGACTAGTTTTAAAAACGTTTTTTTCATTTATTATTCCGTTTTTGGTATTAAGGGGTTAATCATCCATTTGCAAGTGGGTGCAATGCTCTGCTAACTTGTTACATACACTGTAAAAATTTCGTTAGTGTAACTGCCTTTTTTCACTGTTATTTCAAATTTTGACAATTTGTTTTTCTTAAAGGCACAGTAACGTTTTTTATATTGCTTGTTTAACTTGATGCAGAGTGTTTTCCAAGCTTGCTAGTCTCATTGCTAGTCAGTACAAACATGTCTGACATAGAGGAAACTACTTGTTCATTATGTTTAAAAGCCATGGTGGTGCCCCATAGGAGAATGTGTACTAAATGTATTGATTTTACCTTAAACAGTAAAGATCAGTCTTTATCTATAAAAGAATTGTCACCAGAGGGTTCTGTCGAGGGGGAAGTTATGCCGACTAACTCTCCCCACCTGTCGGACCCTTTGCCTCCCGCTCAAGGGACGCACGCTAATATGGCGCCAAGTACATCAGGGACGCCCATTGCGATTACTTTGCAGGACATGGCTGCGATCATGGATAATACCCTGTCATCGGTATTAGCCAGATTGCCTGAATTAAGAGGCAAGCGCGATAGCTCTGGGGTTAGAAGAGATACAGAGCGCGTAGATGCTGTAAGAGCCATGTCTGATACTGCGTCACAATATGCAGAACCTGAGGACGGAGAGCTTCTGTCTGTGGGTGACATCTCTGACTCGGGGAAACCTGATTCAGAGATTTCTAATTTTAAATTTAAGCTTGAGAACCTCCGTGTATTGCTTGGGGAGGTGTTAGCTGCTCTGAATGACTGTGACACAATTGCAGTGCCAGAGAAATTGTGTAGACTGGATAAATACTATGCAGTGCCGGTGTGTACTGATGTTTTTCCAATACCTAAAAGGTTTACAGAAATTATTAGTAAGGAGTGGGATAGACCCGGTGTGCCGTTTTTCCCCTCCTATATTTAGAAAAATGTTTCCCATAGACGCCACTACACGGGACTTATGGCAGACGGTCCCTAAGGTGGAGGGAGCAGTTTCTATTTTAGCAAAGCGTACCACTATCCCGGTTGAGGACAGTTGTGCTTTTTCAGATCCAATGGATAAAAAATTAGAGGGTTACCTTAAGAAAATGTTTATTCAACAAGGTTTTATTTTACAGCCCCTTGCATGCATTGCGCCTTTCACTGCTGCGGCGGCATTCTGGTTTGAGGCCCTGGAAGAGGCCATCCATACAGCTCCATTGACTGAAATCATTGACAAGCTTAGAACACTTAAGCTAGCTAACTCATTTGTTTCTGAAGCCATTGTTTATTTAACTAAACTAACGGCTAAGAATTCCAGATTCGCCATCCAGGCGCGTAGGGCGCTATGGCTTAAATCCTGGTCAGCTGACGTGACTTCAAAGTCTAAATTACTCAACATTCCTTTCAAGGGGAAGACCTTATTCGGGCCTGGTTTGAAAGAAATTATTGCTGACATTACTGGAGGTAAGGGTCATACCCTTCCTCAGGACAGGGCCAAATCAAGGGCCAAGCAGTCTAATTTTCGTGCCTTTCGAAATTTCAAGGCAGGTTCAGCATCAACTTCCTCTGCTTCAAAACAAGAGGGAACTTTTGCTCAATCCAAGCAGGCCTGGAAATCTAACCAGTCCTGGAACAAGGGCAAGCAGGCCAGAAAGCCTGCTGCTGCCCCCAAGACAGCATGAAGGAACGGCCCCCTATCCGGCAACGGATCTAGTAGGGGGCAGACTTTCTCTCCTCGCCCAGGCGTGGGCAAGAGATGTTCAGGATCCCTGGGCGTTGGAGATCATATCTCAGGGATATCTTCTGGACTTCAAAGCTTCTCCTCCACAGGGGAGATTTCACTTTTCAAGATTATCTGCAAACCAGATAAAGAAAGAGGCATTCCTACGCTGCGTGCAAGACCTCCTAGTAATGGGAGTGATCCATCCAGTTCCGCGGACGGAACAAGGACAGGGTTTTTATTCAAATCTGTTTGTGGTTCCCAAAAAAGAGGGAACCTTCACACCAATTTTGAATCTAAAGATCTTAAACAAATTCCTCAGAGTTCCATCATTCAAGATGGAAGCTATTCGGACCATCTTACCCATGATCCAAGAGGGTCAGTACATGACCACATTGGACTTAAAGGATGCCTACCTTCACATTCCGATTCACAAGAATCATCATCGGTTCCTGAGATTTGCCTTTCTAGACAGGCATTACCAATTTGTAGCTCTTCCCTTCGGGTTGGCTACAGCCCCAAGAATTTTTACAAAGGTTCTGGGCTCTCTTCTGGCGGTTCTAAGACCGCGAGGCATAGCGGTAGCTTCTTATCTAGACGACATCCTGATACAGGCGTCAAGCTTTCAAATTGCCAAGTCTCACACAAAGATAGTTCTGGCATTTCTGAGGTTGCATGGGTGGAAAGTGAACGAAGAAAAGAGTTCTATCTCCTCTCACAAGGGTTTCCTTCCTAGGGACTCTTATAGATTCTGTAGAAATGAAAATTTACCTGACGGAGTCCAGGTTATCAAAACTTCTAAATGCTTGCCGTGTTCTTCACTCCACTCCGCGCCCTGCGGTGGCTCAGTGCATGGAAGTAATCGGCTTAATGGTAGCGGCAATGAACATAGTGCCATTTGCGCGCCTGCATATCAGACCGCTGCAATTATGCATGCTCAGTCAGTGGAATGGGGATTACACAGATTTGTCCCCTCTACTAAATTTAGATCAGGAAACCAGAGATTCTCTTCTCTGGTGGTTATCTCGGGTCCATCTGTCGAAGGGTATGACCTTTCGCAGAACAGATTGGACGATTGTAACAACAGATGCCAGCCTTCTAGGTTGGGGTGCAGTCTGGAACTCCCTGAAGGCTCAGGGATCGTGGACTCAGGAGGAGAAACTCCTCCCAATAAATATTCTGGAGTTAAGAGCAATATTCAATGCTCTTCTAGCTTGGCCTCAGTTAGCAACCCTGAGGTTCATCAGATTTCAGTCGGACAATATCACGACAGTGGCTTACATCAACCATCAAGGGGGAACCAGGAGTTCCCTAGCGATGTTAGAAGTCTCAAAGATAATTCGCTGGGCAGAGTCTCACTCTTGCCACCTATCAGCAATCCATATCCCAGGTGTAGAGAACTGGGAGGCGGATTTTCTAAGTCGTCAGACTTTTCATCCGGGGGAGTGGGAACTCCATCCGGAGGTGTTTGCTCAATTGGTTCATCGTTGGGGCAAACCAGAACTGGATCTCATGGCGTCTCGCCAGAACGCCAAGCTTCCTTGTTACGGATCCAGGTCCAGGGACCCAGAAGCGACGCTGATAGATGCTCTAGCAGCTCCTTGGTTCTTCAACCTGGCTTATGTGTTTCCACCGTTTCCTCTGCTCCCTCGACTGATTGCCAAAATCAGACAGGAGAGGGCATCGGTGATTCTGATAGCGCCTGCGTGGCCACGCAGGACCTGGTATGCAGACCTAGTGGACATGTCATCCTTTCCACCATGGACTCTGCCTGTGAGACCAGACCTTCTCATACAAGGTCCTTTCAATCATCCGAATCTAATTTCTATGAGACTGACTGCATGGAGATTGAACGCTTGATTCTATCAAAGCGTGGCTTCTCCGAGTCAGTCATTGATACCTTAATACAGGCACAAAAGCCTGTCACCAGGAAAATCTACCACAAGATATGGCGTAAATATCTTCATTGGTGTGAATCCAAGAATTACTCATGGAGTAGGGTTAGGATTCCTAGGATATTGTCCTTCCTCCAAGAGGGTTTGGACAAAGGATTATCAGCTAGTTCTTTAAAGGGACAGATTTCTGCTCTGTCTATTCTTTTACACAAGCGTCTGGCAGAAGTTCCAGACGTTCAGGCATTTTGTCAGGCTTTAGTTAGAATTAAGCCTGTGTTTAAACCTGTTGCTCCTCCATGGAGCTTAAACTTGGTTCTTAAAGTTCTTCAAGGGGTTCCGTTTGAACCCCTTCATTCTATTGATATCAAACTTCTATCATGGAAAGTTCTTTTTCTGATGGCTATTTCCTCGGCTCGGAGAGTCTCTGAGTTATCTGCCTTACATTGTGATTCTCCTTATCTGATCTTTCATTCAGATAAAGTAGTTCTGCGTACAAAACCTGGGTTTCTAACAAGAATATCAATCAAGAGATTGTTGTTCCATCATTATGTCCTAATCCTTCTTCAAAGAAGGAACGTCTTTTGCATAATCTAGACTTGGTCCGTGCCTTGAAGTTTTACTTACAAGCTACTAAAGATTTTCGTCAAACATCTAACCTGTTTGTTGTTTACTCTGGACAGAGGAGAGGTCAAAAGGTCTCGGCAACATCTCTTTCTTTTTGGCTTCGGAGTATAATCCGTTTAGCCTATGAGACTGCTGGACAGCAGCCCCCTGAAAGGATTACAGCTCATTCCACTAGAGCTGTGGCTTCCACCTGGGCCTTTAAAAATGAGGCTTCTGTTGAACAGATTTGCAAGGCTGCGACTTGGTCTTTGCTTCATACCTTTTCCAAATTTGATACTTTTGCTTCTTCGGAGGCTGTTTTTGGGAGAAAGGTTCTACAGGCAGTGGTTCCTTCCGTTTAAGTTCCTGCCTTGTCCCTCTGTCAAGGTATTTGAAATATTATTAAATAATATATAGAAGTATATTTATCTTTATTTAATAAATCTATGGATGTGCACATGGTCTGTAGAACAAAGGATTATTTCTAAGAGATCTCCCACACTCATTGTTAAAGTTATGCTAAACACACAGGGGGGGACAATGGAACATGAGGCCCATACCAAAGTTGCTATAATGAACTTACAGTTTGAGACAGGATGAGTCATAAAAGGCAAATTAAGAGGATAGATTGTCAGATAGGTGACACCACACAAAATATATGGAGACGAAATGTCTTAAATACCCTTTTGGAACTGATCAAAATCATAGGGAAACAGCTTTTATGCACATAGGTGTTAGTTATCCCTAAACATCAAATACACATCTGCACTGCTAGCTAAACAGAAAATATGCTGTATTAAGACTTTTACAAGTACTCGTGGATTGACACCATGTGGGGCAGTGAAGGCCTTGGGAAACAAAAGACAGATGCTGAGGTGTGACTCTGAAGCTCATTAAAGCAAATAAACATTTTTTTCTCTCTCTGTTTGAATGCATGACCCAGAATGTATTAAATATAGAAATTTGGGAAATTGTCTAATTCTCTATTATTACATGGGTATTTGCTAAGCTGGGAGGTAACTGTTTTAGTCAGTCAAAAATGTTTAATAACCTCTGTCTTGTTTATATTTTTCAGGCATATAATCTCAGATCTGCATGAAGGTTGATACATCCTGGGCTTATTAGAAACATAAAATATGGCATATTCTTGTTGGAATACAATACTGAATTCAAAATAGGCTATTATTTATATATAAATGCCAGGATACTGATAAAATTGTAATGCATTTTAAGCTAATAATTAGCAGTATTAAATTGCCTTAATATAATAAAATGTTAATAATATAACATATTTGGTATCAGAATAATCAGAAAAAAATAACCTAATATTAACCATCTGTAATTGGGGTTATATATGATTAATGCAGAGAGTGTAATCTGATTAAATAACCATTTTATAAAAATAATTAAGTTGTTTAAAAATGTTAAGAAATGGTATTGCCACATGTATTGCTATGTCTGTTCGTAATGCTGCCACCCGGTGTTGCCATGAGAGAACTACAGCCAGAAAGCCTTTTGGCTGTTAAAGATATTCCAATTATCCAATAGCAGGGACAAGGTTTCGAAGGGCCACCCATATTTCACACCAATGATTACACTATAAAGTGTATGCAGGAAAAGGTAGAAGGGACTGGCTGCTGAGTTTTGTAACTGACTGAAACTGTTTGCGTGGGACACAGTCAAACTATAAAAACAAAGTGGGCCATACTTCTCCTCTTCCATTGCAATTACACTTATTTTATATGAGGTGGGAAAAGTCTTGAAGCTGAACATCATTTTGGTAAAGTATAAGAAAAGGGCTGCTAATTACATGTGATATTTTAAAGTACAGTTAAAAGATTTAAAGAAGCAGTGTGTTTTTCAAGTTAGCATTTCACAGCCTATATATTGTTTAAATCTGTATCTGATTTGTTAAGTAACTCATCTGTGCAAGTTCTTATATTGTAAGTTAATTATGTATTAGGATAAATTGCAGTTAAATAGCAGAATATATATATTATCCTATTGTTTAAGAGCACAGTTTAGAATTGTATTGCTGGATGTTGAGGTTTTAGTCCCATTGTGTTAACTAAATAAAAGGCTACTTGTAAATAAAGCTGAATTGTAAAGATACGGTTTTCTGGGTTTTGTAAGAAGGATAGCATATCTTAAAAGTTGGTTTTAATGCATATAAATTTTGTGTCATATTCTAACATTGCAAATATATTTCAATATGTTTATGGATATTAACTAAATAAAAGAATTCAGATATTTATATTAATTGTATGGTCTAGTAGGTGCATGTTGATTAAGGGTTTCTATTTTTAAGGAAAATTATTATTTGTATTGCGATTATAACCCTGCCATAAGCCGATATTATTTGGATAGCACTACTAAGATTTCTCCAACATAGGTGTGTCCGGTCCACGGCGTCATCCTTACTTGTGGGATATTCTCCTCCCCAACAGGAAATGGCAAAGAGCCCAGCAAAGCTGGTCACATGATCCCTCCTAGGCTCCGCCTTCCCCAGTCATTCTCTTTGCCGTTGCACAGGCAACATCTCCACGGAGATGGCTAAGAGTTTTTTGGTGTTTAAATGTAGTTTTTATTCTTCAATCAAGAGTTTATTTTAAAATAGTGCTGGTATGTACTATTTACTCTGAAACAGAAAGGAGATGAAGATTTCTGTTTGTAAGAGGAAAATGATTTTAGCAACCGTTACTAAAATCGATGGCTGTTTCCACACAGGACTGTTGAGATGAATTAACTTCAGTTGGGGGAAACAGTGAGCAGACTTTTGCTGCTTGAGGTATGACACATTTCTAACAAGACTTGGTAATGCTGGAAGCTGTCATTTTCCCTATGGGATCCGGTAAGCCATTTTCTTAATTTTTAATATAAGAATAAAGGGCTTCACAAGGGCTTTAAAGACTGGTAGACATTTTTCTGGGCTAAAACGATTACTTTATAAGCATATTTAATGGTTTATAACTTTGGAGAGTTATTTTAATCTTGGGAATTCTGTTAAAAAAACGGCAGGCACTGTATTGGACACCTTTTTCACTGGGGGCCTTTTCTAGTCATAGGCAGAGCCTCATTTTCGCGCCACTAATGCGCAGTTGTTTTTGAGAAGCAAGGCATGCAGATGCATGTGTGAGGAGCTCAGATCCACTGAAAAAGCTTATTGAAGGCGTCATTTGGTATCGTATTCCCCTCTGGGCTTGGTTGGGTCTCAGCAAAGCAGATACCAGGGACTGTATAGGGGTTAAATGTAAAAACGGCTCCGGTTCCGTTATTTTAAGAGTTAAAGCTTTCAAATTTGGTGTGCAATACTTTTAAGGCTTTAAGACACTGTGGAGAAATTTTGGTGAATTTTGAACAATTCCTTCATACTTTTTCGCATATTCAGTAATAAAGTGTGTTCAGTTTAAAATTTAAAGAGACAGTAACTGTTTTATTTTAAAAGTTTTTTGTGCTTTGTTATCAAGTTTATGCCTATTAACATGTCTGAACTAGCAGATAGACGATGTTCTGTATGTTCGGAAGCCAAGGTTCCTCTCCATTTAAATATATGTGATGAATGTGACAAACAAAGTAGGGACAATGATGCCACTGATAATAATGTTGCCCAAACTGATTCCTTAAGTGAGGGGAGTAAGCATGGTACTGCATCATCTCCTTCCATGTCTACACCAGTCTTGCCCACTCAGGAGGTCCCTAGTGCATCTAGTGCGCCAATCCTCCTTACTATGCAACAATTAACGGCTGTAATGGATAATTCTATTAAAAACATTTTAGCCAAAATGCCCACTTATCAGCGAAAGCGTGACTGCTCTGTTTTAGATACTGAAGAGCATGAGGACGCTGATGATAATGGTTCTGACATGCCCTTACACCAGTCTGAAGGGGCCAGGGAGGTTTTGTCTGAGGGAGAAATTTCAGATTCAGGAAAAATTTCTCAACAAGCTGAACCTGACGTTATTACATTCAAATTTAAATTGGAACATCTCCGCGCTCTGCTTAAGGAGGTGTTATCTACTCTGGATGATTGTGACAATTTGGTCATTCCAGAGAAATTATGTAAGATGGACAAGTTCCTAGAGGTCCCGGTGCCCCCTGAAGCTTTTCCTATACCCAAGCGGGTGGCGGACATTGTAAATAAAGAATGGGAAAGGCCCGGCATACCTTTTGTCCCTCCCCCTATATTTAAGAAATTATTTCCTATGGTCGACCCCAGGAAGGACTTATGGCAGACAGTCCCCAAGGTCGAGGGGGCGGTTTCTACTCTAAACAAACGCACCACTATCCCTATAGAAGATAGTTGTGCTTTCAAAGATCCTATGGATAAAAAATTAGAGGGTTTGCTTAAAAAGATGTTTGTTCAGCAAGGTTACCTTCTACAACCAATTTCATGCATTGTTCCTGTCACTACAGCAGCGTGTTTCTGGTTCGCCAGCCTCAAACTCTACATCCTCTAAGCAAGAGGGTAATTCTTCTCAAACCAAGCCAGCCTGGAGACCGATGCAAGGCTGGAACAAAGGTAAACAGGCCAAGAAGCCTGCTACCACTACCAAGACAGCATGAGATGCTGGCCCCCGATCCGGGACCGGATCTGGTGGGGTCAGACTCTCTCTCTTCGCTCAGGCTTGGGCAAGAGATGTTCAGGATCCTTGGGCGCTAGAAATAGTTTCTCAAGGTTATCTCCTGGAATTCAAGGAACTACCCCCAAGGGGAAGGTTCCACAGGTCTCAATTGTCTTCAGACCAAATAAAAAGACAGGCATTCTTACATTGTGTA
This sequence comes from Bombina bombina, assembly GCF_027579735.1. Taxonomy (NCBI): domain Eukaryota; kingdom Metazoa; phylum Chordata; class Amphibia; order Anura; family Bombinatoridae; genus Bombina; species Bombina bombina. Next base: position 69,364,271 of record NC_069510.1, read on the forward strand.
GAAGACCTGTTAAAAATGGGAGTGATTCATCCTGTTCCATTAGGAGAACAAGGGATGGGGTTTTACTCCAATCTGTTCATAGTTCCCAAAAAAGAGGGAACATTCAGGCCAATTTTGGATCTCAAGATCCTAAACAAATTTCTCAGGGTTCCATCGTTCAAAATGGAAACCATTCGGACAATTCTTCCTACCATCCAGGAAGGTCAATTCATGACCACGGTGGATTTAAAGGATGTGTATCTACATATTCCTATCCACAAGGAACATCATCGGTTCCTAAGATTCGCCTTTCTGGACAGGCATTACCAGTTTGTGGCACTTCCATTCGGCTTTGCCACTGCTCCAAGAATTTTCACAAAGGTACTAGGGTCCCTTCTAGCGGTGCTAAGGCCAAGGGGCATTGCAGTAGTACCTTACTTGGACGACATTCTAATTCAAGCGTCGTCTCTGCCACAAGCAAAGGCTCATACGGACATTGTCCTAGCCTTTCTCAGATCTCACGGGTGGAAAGTGAACGTAGAAAAAAGTTTTCTATTCCCGTCAACAAGAGTTCCCTTCTTGGGAACAATAATAGACTCCTTAGAAATGAAGATTTTTCTGACAGAGGCCAGAAAATCAAAACTTCTAAGCTCTTGTCAAGTACTTCATTCTGTTCTTCTTCCTTCCATAGCGCAGTGCATGGAAGTAATAGGTTTGATGGTTGCGGCAATGGACATAGTTCCTTTTGCGCGGATTCATCTAAGACCATTACAACTGTACATGCTCAGACAGTGGAATGGGGATTATACAGACTTGTCCCCGACGATCCAAGTAGATCAGAGGACCAGAGATTCACTCCGTTGGTGGCTGACCCTGGACAACCTGTCTCAAGGGATGAGCTTCCGCAGACCAGAGTGGGTCATTGTCACGACCGACGCCAGCCTGGTGGGCTGGGGCGCGGTCTGGAACTCCCTGAAAGCTCAGGGTCTATGGTCTCGGGAAGAATCTCTTCTCCCGATAAACATTCTGGAACTGAGAGCGATATTCAATGCTCTCAAGGCTTGGCCTCAACTAGCAAAGGCCAAATTCATAAGGTTTCAATCAGACAACATGACGACTGTTGCATATATCAACCATCAGGGGGGAACAAGGAGTTCCCTGGCGATGGAAGAAGTGACCAAAGTAATTCAATGGGCGGAGATTCACTCCTGCCACTTGTCTGCAATCCACATCCCAGGAGTGGAAAATTGGGAAGCGGATTTTCTGAGTCGTCAGACATTTCATCCGGGGGAGTGGGAACTCCATCCGGAAATCTTTGCCCATTTAACTCAATTATGGGGCATTCCAGACATGGATCTGATGGCGTCTCGTCAGAACTTCAAGGTTCCTTGCTACGGGTCCAGATCCAGGGATCCCAAGGCGACTCTAGTAGATGCACTAGTAGCACCTTGGACCTTCAACCTAGCCTATGTATTCCCACCGTTTCCTCTCATTCCCAGGCTGGTAGCCAGGATCAATCAGGAGAGGGCTTCGGTGATCTTGATAGCTCCTGCGTGGCCACGCAGAACTTGGTATGCAGACCTGGTGAATATGTCATCGGCTCCACCATGGAAGCTACCTTTGAGACGGGACCTTCTTGTTCAAGGTCCGTTCGAACATCCGAATCTGGCCTCGCTCCAACTGACTGCTTGGAGATTGAACGCTTGATTTTATCAAAGCGTGGGTTCTCAGATTCTGTCATTGATACTCTTATTCAGGCTAGAAAGCCTGTAACTAGAAAAATTTACCATAAAGTATGGAAGAAATATATCTGTTGGTGCGAATCGAAAGGATTCCCATGGAACAGGGTAAAAATTCCTAAAATTATATCCTTTCTACAAGAGGGTTTGGAGAAAGGATTATCTGCAAGTTCTTTGAAGGGACAGATTTCTGCTTTATCTGCTTTACTTCACAAAAAGCTGGCGGCTGTGCCAGATGTTCAAGCTTTTGTTCAGGCTCTGGTTAGAATCAAGCCTGTTTACAAACCTTTGACTCCTCCTTGGAGTCTCAATTTAGTTCTTTCAGTTCTTCAAGGGGTTCCGTTTGAACCCTTACATTCCGTAGATATTAAGTTATTATCTTGGAAAGTTTTGTTTTTGGTTGCAATTTCTTCTGCTAGAAGAGTTTCAGAGTTATCTGCTCTGCAGTGTTCTCCTCCTTATCTGGTGTTCCATGCAGATAAGGTGGTTTTGCGTACTAAACCTGGTTTTCTTCCGAAAGTTGTTTCTAACAAAAATATTAACCAGGAGATAGTTGTGCCTTCTTTGTGTCCGAATCCAGTTTCAAAGAAGGAACGTTTGTTGCACAATTTGGATGTAGTTCGTGCTCTAAAATTCTATTTAGAGGCTACAAAGGATTTCAGACAAACATCTTCCTTGTTTGTTGTTTATTCTGGTAAAAGGAGAGGTCAAAAAGCAACTTCTACCTCTCTCTCTTTTGGCTTAAAAGCATCATCCGATTGGCTTATGAGACTGCCGGACGGCAGCCTCCTGAAAGAATCACAGCTCACTCCACTAGGGCTGTGGCTTCCACATGGGCCTTCAAGAACGAGGCTTCTGTTGATCAGATATGTAAGGCAGCGACTTGGTCTTCACTGCACACTTTTACAAAATTTTACAAATTTGATACTTTTGCTTCTTCTGAGGCAATTTTTGGGAGAAAGGTTTTGCAAGCCGTGGTGCCTTCCATCTAGGTGACCTGATTTGCTCCCTCCCATCATCCGTGTCCTAAAGCTTTGGTATTGGTTCCCACAAGTAAGGATGACGCCGTGGACCGGACACACCTATGTTGGAGAAAACAGAATTTATGCTTACCTGATAAATTACTTTCTCCAACGGTGTGTCCGGTCCACGGCCCGCCCTGGTTTTTTAATCAGGTCTGATGAATTATTTTCTCTAACTACAGTCACCACGGTATCATATGATTTCTCCTATGCATATTCCTCCTTTACGTCGGTCAAATGACTGGGGAAGGCGGAGCCTAGGAGGGATCATGTGACCAGCTTTGCTGGGCTCTTTGCCATTTCCTGTTGGGGAGGAGAATATCCCACAAGTAAGGATGACGCCGTGGACCGGACACACCGTTGGAGAAAGTAATTTATCAGGTAAGCATAAATTCTGTTTTTCATAAATATACTGACACCTCCCATCATCCGTGTACTTTAGCTTTGGTATTGGTATCCCATAAGTAATGGATGATCCGTGGACTGGATACACTTAACAAGAGAAAACATTTATACTTACCTGATAAATGTATTTCTCTTGTAGTGTATCCAGTCCACGGCCCGCCCTGTCCTTTTAAGGCAGGTCTACATTTTAATTAAACTACAGTCACCACTGCACCCTATAGTTTCTCCTTTCTCGGCTTGTTTCGGTCGAATGACTGGGTATGGCAGTGAGGGGAGGAGCTATATAGCAGCTCTGCTGTGGGTGATCCTCTTGCAACTTCCTGTTGGGAAGGAGAATATCCCATAAGTAATGGATGATCCGTGGACTGGATACACTACAAGAGAAATAAATTTATCAGGTAAGCATAAATTATGTTTTTATGTTTCAGATAGAAAATAAAATTTTAAACAACTTTCCAATTTACTTCTATTATCAAATGTGCTTTATTCTCTTGTTATCCATTGCTGAAGCACTACTGGCAGCTAGCTGAACACATATAGTTAGCGAATCACAAGAAAAAAATGTGTGCAGGCACCAATTAGCAGCAGCTCCCACTGGTGCATGATATGTGCGTATTCTTTTTCAACAAGGGATACTAAGAACGAGGTGAATTTAAAAGTGTCTTAAAATGACATGCTCTATCAGAACCATGCAAGTTTAATTTTGACTTTCCTACCCCTTACTCTTTTTTAGGCCATCATGTGTATTTCCTGAAAAACTTCAATTTCCTTATTACCGTGTTTCAAAATATGCCAATGTTTTTTTTAATATCTTTCACTATATGAAATGTATTGGGAGATAAACACTTTCATATCCCTCTTAGGTTTAGTGTCAATTCTCCTTTCAGCATATTTTGTTAATCTCATTCTGAACAAGTTGCTTAGGAGATCCCCTTTCCAAAGATTTACTAACCATATCCTGAAGTCTTAACATTTGTAAAGGATCTTCAATGAAAATTATATCAACTCTTAGGAGTTAACATCGTGGCAGGGAATTTTTAAGGGCAGGTTGATAGAAACTCATCTTTTAAAAGGGTATTCCTGTCTCTTTCTTTAGTTATTATATCCAAACATAAAACACGCTAACTTCCATGTTTCATTTTTATACAAACATTCTTAAAGAGTCTGTCTCCACACCATATGCCAAATAGATCTATAAATCTCCACCAGACACTGCCAAACTGCAGAAACGAAGTATTACAGTATACACGTTTTCTCAAATTGGCTCATATACAGGTTGGCATATGATGGGGCTACATTAGACCCCATTGCAGTTCCTTTCTTCTGGACATGCCATGAATAAAAAAAATTGTTCTGATATAATATAACTCAATACATTTTCAAAAAATTCAACCTGTTCTGGGCTGTAATTGGAGTTGGTATTCAAGTTATTAGATATCAATTAATAACTACTTACATGTTTTATTGAGGTGTATAGACTCCTCACATCTAATGTAAAGAGTATATACTTAGACAACTCTATAGACTAACTTTAACATAAGATTTCTTTTTTGACAAGAGGTTGCCTTATTCTATCCAAAAATACAGCTATGTTAGTAAATAGATTCAGTGCTGACCATGTGGACATTTCACATTCTTATGAATGTCTGGTACTGTATAGAAGAATTGAGTTTTATGGTGCTCAATATATAAGATATTAATCCATTATCTTCTGCTATAGTAAGAATGCTATTTATCTCTTTTTGTATATTGAATACAGGAGTACTAACAAGTTCCTCATAAGTCTAGTTATTAAGTTGGCTAAGTATTTAATCAATATAATATTCTTTACTAGGACTACAGTGGCTCCGCCCTTATCTGCTCTTTTAATTATTACCTCTTGTCTTAGCGAATCAATAACCTTAAATTTATCCTTAAATTATATGGTTTATGCCCAGATATTTCTATAATTTCCTTTTGTAATTTATTAATCTCTGCTTTGACCAGTTTAACATGTGTGTACGCTGCTATTATAAACAGAATGCGTAAAAGTACTTTTTTTAACGTAAGTTAAATTTGTCAATAGGCAGAGTTTCGCTCTTAACTATTGGTGCACGTTTTATTTTTTTGTACGTTTCTTAATTTGGCATATTCTGAAACAATGTTATAAGGAAATTTAAGTTTTTCAGGAAATACAGATGACCTATAAGAGTAAGGAACTGAAAGGACACGCTAGTCAATTCAGATTTGGGGTCTAATTACAAGGATCGAACTAGATACATTACTGAGAATAATTTTGGTAGTTTCCCTTGTTTAGGATGTACAAATTACAATTCAGTTATTAAAAGGTAATTATTTAGTGTACCCATGGAATGGTCAAAATGAAGATTTTTTTTAAACCTAGGAATCAACATTTCTTATTTATTTTATTAAATGTCCATGTGTACAATTTTTTTTATAGGATAAATGATAAAAAAAATAAACATAAATCTAACATCAGAAAGGGTGATAGGCAAGCTCTTGTAGTATGTCTTATTTTGACACTATCAGCCAGTTACGTTGGCCAATCATTGATCATGTTGGTATCAGGAGGTGATAGAGAGAAGTGGATGCATTTTAGGTACATAGATTTGATTATATGTACCCAAAAAGCCTTAGAGATTTAGACTTTTCTGTATTCCTTTGAATAATATGTCCGTTGGTTAATATTGACTTTGGCAAGAGTAAATCCCTTAATCCTTTTTAATCGTATTTATATAAGTTACCTAGCATATACATAATGGAAAGAGAGATTTTATCTAATTTTTGTGTGTAATTTGAAATATGTCCTCTAGGTGGTGGTATATTATGTTAAGTGAATATATGTCTAGGAAATAGTTAACTAACTATTGGTATATGTTGATTGGTGGATTTGTTCTATAAAGGTAACACAAGTGTATCAGCGAAGCTTGCATGATTAAGAGCGTGTGTGCCCAGTCACATATTTACCTGTCTGCTATCATAAATATTTGTATATATTAGTGCTTTGGACTTTGCAATAGTGGTATTACAAGTTGGGAGCTCCATTCCAGTGTGCACTATCCACAAGGAAGTAACAGGCGGTGAGCTATGTATGACATATGTATTTTGAAGATGGAGATTTCTGAATACCCTTTGAAATAACTAATGATGGAACAATCAGATATGAGAATACATCTCAGAACTTGGGGACCAATTAAAATGTACCTAAGTTTGTGTCGGTCAGATTAGCCACTATGTACATTTAACTTGCTTCTGATGCAGTGATGTCCTAGTTAGGTAGCAAAGATTTATTTGTATTAGGTTGCCTAACCTTGCAATTTTATTAGCCTGATACATATAACAAATGGTCTATGTGGATTAGTGCAAAACCAAGTTATGAGCTAAGATATAATGAAAGCAAAATGTTACTTTCATATGAATGTTGATATGTTTGAACAACAACATTAATTCTGCTTCATATTTCTCATAGGAAGTGGCTCTTCTTCCTTGTACCCCTACCCCCCAGTTCTTCCTGTCCCCACCACTGCCCAAATTGTGTCTCTAGTCCCCTGTGTTATCCTCTACCCCTGTGTGTGAGTCTTTCACTGTCACCCCTACTGTTCCCTTTCCATCTGCTCCCTCTATTGTCCGTTTTCACCTCTACTCTCTCCCTCTCTTGTCTCCACTCATTCTTCCTGCAACACCTGTCATGCCCCTCCTGGCTCTCTTCCTTCTCTTGTGTTGTCACCATGTATGTGTGCTTTACCTATGCCCATATCCCCCTTTCTTCACCCCATCTATCCAATCCACATGGGTGAGTTTTGTAATGGTTTACAATCTTTTATGTGTTAATAGGTATGGGAAACTTAAAGAAGAAAGGAGCACCAGCCAGGAGTCAGAGTTAAAGGGCCACTGTAAGTAAATATTTTCTATGCCTGTTACTAACTAACTACCCCAAATATGCTTTTTATCAATAGCATTTAATTAACATATCTCTACCGTATATCAGAAATCTTGTCTGCAAATTTAATTGTTTTCCAAACCCACTCCATGGGTATCCTTTGCTCTGTACCAATCCGTTTACAATACCTAGGTTTCAAAATGGCGCTTTAAACACAAAGTTATTGGTTTAAGTATTTTGAACATGCAGTGCTGAAAATAGTGGGCAGGATAACGTGACATCATCAGCGAATAAAAGATATAACTTTTAGAACGTTATGAAACTTCGTTTTGGAGAAAATATAGGTCAGTAGGTTTTAATTAATGTTTATTAACTTTAATATGTTAATTGTTTAGCTTAAAAATTATAACAGAAAGTAATCCTTTAAACAAAATTTAATGGCAAAATGTTAAAGCCAAAAAAGCCAGGAGCAATGGCCTTAGTGATAGGTCTGCGTTCCAAATAGGTATGTACATGTATTAATGATTGCTCCTTTTTGTCTCTTCCACAGAGGTGGACCCAGCATAGTACACCAACTTAGAAACCTTGAATTGTATTCACAGTACCATGCTAAGTTCTCACATGCGGCTTAAAGTGACACTGAACCCAAATTTTTTCTTTCATGATTTAGATAGAGCATGCAATTTTAAGCTACTTTCTAATTTACTTCTTTTATTAACTTTTTCTTTGTTCTCTTGCTTTATTTGAAAAAGGCATCTAAGCTTTTTTTGTTCAGAACCATGGACAGCATTGTTTTATTGTTGGATGAATTTATCCACCAATCAACAAGGACAACCCAGGTTGTTCACCAAAAATGGGCCAGCATCTAAACTTACATTCTTGCATTTCAAATAAAGATACCAAAAGAATAAAGAAAAATTGATAATAGGAGTAAATTAGAAAGTTGCCTAAAATTTCATGCTCTATCTGAATCACAAAAGAAAAAATGTGGGTTCAGTGTCCCTTTAAGTTATAATTAGTAAATACATGCTACTGTGGTGTAAGTATTCTAAATATATTTCCCAAATTAAGCATGAGTGTCCTTTGAAAGTTTGTTAAAAAAAAAACACTAAGATTATGAATTTTGACTTGAAGCAAAATGGGCAAAACAAATCTTACATGTTTTGGATTAAAAAATAAAAAAAATGTATAATTTGTTTTATACCTGTTGGGCGTTGTTTTGAGAGGGGGTATAAGTTAGAACTTAGCAGTATTCTACACCTTCACCTGGAACTGAATGGGTTACTTGACGAGATATCTCGGGAACAGATATCAGACACTCAGCAAGTCTAATCACTGTTCTGTTTATTATAAAGTATACCATACTTTTATAGAAAATGGTTACAGTATATGGGGTTAAACAATGACGTATCATAAATCACACCATTTTACACAGCATGAGTTAGAACAAAGGGGCACAGTAAAATATTAGAAAAAAGAAATTATGCATAGAAACTAACAGTTTTAGATAACTGTATCCGGGCGCATCACCAAGGACATTACAAGGCCATTCTTGAGATACAAGTATTTCTAACAGCATATTTTCTTACAGCATAATAAACTACATTATAATGAAATATAATAAACACATCTTAAAATGGTGAGTACACAAAATGGCGTCAGTAATGCATAATATATTTGTTACGGTACCAACAGTGTACCAAGGGTTAATACCAGATGAACAATGTCCTGCATAGGGAATCAGCAATTCACAACCCAGCCAGTTTCAGGTTTAAAACAGAATGACATTTATTAAAGGCTAGATGCCTAGTATTTATACAGGTTTTACCCCAGATGGGGGGGGGTTGAAAGACTCTTGTACATTTAGATAAAAAGGGGAAGACGCCCTTTTATGAAACAGTAGAATTACATTACTTAAATACTTTACTTAGGCAGATAACAACTTAAACACATTTGGCTTGTCTTATCGCCTAGCGTCTGCTCTCTGAGGGTGATTAAACAATGGCCTGTTTATTACTTAAATGTAATTATAGCACACAATAGCTGAGGCCAGAAAACCTGTCTTTAGAAATTAGATTCTTAGCTAAACACAATTAACTCCTTCAGTCCTGACAGAAGGGTCTGTCACATATCTCCCCCCTTGTGGAACACTCCGGCAGACCCGGCTTGACCCTTTGGCGGGTCAACCTGGGGATGACCGGACTAGGAGGTGGTAGGCATGTCAGTTTGCCAGGACAATCCATCTGTATTCCCGTTATGAGAGAGAATTCCTGTCCATACAAAGAAGGGTTCAACTTCCTCAGTGCCCAGACTAGGGCTAAACAGTCCTTCAAAATCCCATCAGCTTCTTTACGAGTTTTCTGTACCTGCTCTTTATAGGTATCCACAATCCCTTCATACTGACATAGGGTGCCCTTGAGTTGCTGCACCTCACTATGAGCCAGCGTCAGCTTCTCCTCAAGTGTCGCTAAGTTTGTCTTTAAGGTTTCATGTCCCACTCTCAAGCTGGTGTTTTCTGCAGTCTGTCGGTGCAGCTTGTCTAGCAGAGATTCACGTTCTAAACGTGCTTTTTCCTCTGCGCTCCTCTTCTCCTTCATCAGCGCATTGTAACGGGACTTCCACGTATCAATAGCGGATAGAGATTTACTGAGCTCAGCGTCCTGTGGCTTAGCAGCAGGGGGGTCAGTCTCTGCTGCACGGATCTGGGCACGGGTAGTCACAGAGTTAACATCAGCGGGACCCATAGGAGCGTAGGCAGAAACAAGGGGGGCCAAGTCATTTCCAAGAAGAACATCAGCAGGTAAGTCCTTCTTGACCCCCACATTCACAGGTCTAGCGCCCACTCCCCAATCCAAATGTACCCTGGCAACAGGTAGGCGGAACACATCGCCCCCTGCTACCCTCACAGCCACAGTGTCTCCAGTGTACTGTTTCTCAGACACCAAGTTCTTTTGAAGCAAGGTCATGGTAGCACCAGTATCCCGTAGACCACTGACCTTCTTCCCATTCACTTTAACCAGTTGCCGGTTATTCCGGTGGGCAGCTTGCACAAGGTTTGCCTCATGTAGGATGCTCCAGCATTCTTGCGCCTCTGCGTAGCGGGCCGCAGGCTGAGGATTACGTGGGATTCCGCCGGCGTGTCCTCTCCAGGACTGCGCTTGGTTCGCTGCGTTTAGGGGACACTCTGGTCTTTTGTGCCCTAGTTGCTTACATCTAAAGCACCGAATAGGTTGTGAGTAGCACCGCGAATTGAACCGGGCTCTCTGAGGGTAGTTCGTGGCCGGAGGCCGTGTGGTATAGCGGTGCGCCGGGGTTTGGTAACTGGCAGCTGCTGGGGTGACTGGGGGTCTGTACTCCACTCTAGCAGGGGGCTTAGTGGTAGCAGTGTCCAGTTTGCGGGCATCCGTATACTCATCTGCCAAGCAAGCCGCTTCCTGCAGGGTGGAGGGTTTACGGTCCCGAACCCACTCTCGAACTCCTGCGGGTAACTTGTCGAAGCAATGTTCCAACAGGAATAGCTGCAGCACCTCTTCCCCAGATATGGCTTGGCACCCCGCTATCCATTGATCTGCTGTGCGGTGCACCTTACATGCCCACTCAAGGTAGGAATCTCCAGCTAATTTAACAGTTTCTCTGAACCGCCTCCGGTGTAACCGCATACCTGGAGAGCAGAGCCTCTTTTACAGTATTATAATCCCTGACTTCCTCATCTGGAATGGCCCGAAAAGCCTCTCTGGCCCGGCCGGATAATTTTCCAGATAATATCGTGACCCAGTCCTCTACGGGTACCTTGTGTAGTGCACATTGCCTCTCAAAATCCGCAAGGTACCCATCAATCTCTCCTTCTGTTTCCAGGAACTTTTTAAAAGCTGCAAAATTTACTTTTCTCTTTTCCATCTTAGTCAGTATTGTAATAATCCCCCTCTTCCTGAGGTTACTGGCTTGTGTAGTTGCTCTTCTGGGCGATAAGGTTCATTCCGTCGCTTGCCACCAATTGTTACGGTACCAACAGTGTACCAAGGGTTAATACCAGATGAACAATGTCCTGCATAGGGAATCAGCAATTCACAACCCAGCCAGTTTCAGGTTTAAAACAGAATGACATTTATTAAAGGCTAGATGCCTAGTATTTATACAGGTTTTACCCCAAATGGGGGGGTTGAAAGACTCTTGTACATTTAGATAAAAAGGGGAAGACGCCCTTTTATGAAACAGTAGAATTACATTACTTAAATACTTTACTTAGGCAGATAACAACTTAAACACATTTGGCTTGTCTTATCACCTAGCGTCTGCTCTCTGAGGGTGATTAAACAATGGCCTGTTTATTACTTAAATGTAATTATAGCACACAATAGCTGAGGCCAGAAAACCTGTCTTTAGAAATTAGATTCTTAGCTAAACACAATTAACTCCTTCAGTCCTGACAGAAGGGTCTGTCACATAATTCTAACATTCCACCCTTTTATTCTACCAGAATAACATACTATAAAAATTGAATGACTATATAAAAAGCACAGAAAATTTGTAAATCTTTAACATAATACTTCGGTATAACATGAATCTATGTGATAATACTGTAAAGAAAATGTATTCACATTTACTGCTATAATAGACACAATTTAAAAAACTGAATAGGCCAATAGGGCACAATTTGTCACTGCTCATAGGTACGGTCTCTCCAATACTCTCCGTCTACCTCCCAGCATCCCCAAACTACTGGTTCTATCTGCACAAAGACCCAACCAGCCCCCAAACGCTGCATCTTTATTTCTCAACCTGCATAGCTAGCATCCCCAAATAGCATTGATAGTTTCCTGCTCTATACACTCTCCACAGTGAAGCATGACATGGGAACAGCACAAGTATCTCTAGGTGGCCTCTGATCACTTTAAGAACAGTCTTTGTCCTCTTAGAGCTCCACCTCCCTCAGACACTATGCTTCAATACCATAGTCCATTTGCAGTAGGGGTGCTTTGCAAGTGTCCATCTGCAGGTACATGCAGGAAGTTCAATGGTTTGTTCATGGGGTAGACAAGGAAAGCAGGTGGATCCCCATAGCAAGCAGACACTAAAGTTAGGAGTCTAAGAAAGAAACAAAACAGCACAAGATGAGCACGCACTCTGATACCATCACAATTATGTCCAACAAAACTTCTCACCTTTTTGTAAGCATCACCATTTCCTTTAATAGCTTAACTTATCCTATGTCATTTAAATCCAGGAAAACATTGTGGATATATAATACAAACTAAATACATTGATTATACTTTTACAGAGAATAGCTCACAGCTTCTCTATACAATTTAAATACCTTAAACATGAATACTAAGCAAGTAAAAACTGCTAGACTTCATCAAGAGGCTGTATGGCTATGCTAAGTAACATGTGCCAAGGCCTGCCCTGCAACAAAATTGAAAAATAAAAGTCAACACATTTAAAATTAATTTCTTCACACTTTTCTTTCTCTACTAAAAAAAAATAACCTAGTGTTGCTTTATTCTGCAGAGCTACTATATATAATGTTTTAATTCTCCAAATATGATCTTAAAAGAATCAGCTGTCTCATCTGATAGACACTACTAATTTTATAATTTCATGCAACCTAAATTCACTCGCACTTCTGTATGAGGAAAGAATACAATTATAACATTATTAAAACTACAAAATCTTTTTAAAGGTTAACATCTTTATGGTAAGATATTTCATTTTGCTGACAAACACCTAGAAATTCCAAAAACTCAAATTGCAGATACCATACCAGTTAATAAAGGGAAAAAACATAATTTATGTAAGAACTTACCTGATAAATTCATTTCTTTCATATTAGCAAGAGTCCATGAGCTAGTGACGTATGGGATATACATTCCTACCAGGAGGGGCAAAGTTTCCCAAAACTCAAAATGCCTATAAATACACCCCTCACCACACCCACAAATCAGTTTAAAGAATAGCCAAGAAGTGGGGTGATAAGAAAAAAGTGCGAAAGCATAAAAAACAAGAAATTGGAATAATTGTGCTTTATACAAAAAAATCATAACCACCACAAAAAAAGGGTGGGCCTCATGGACTCTTGCTAATATGAAAGAAATTAATTTATCAGGTAAGTTCTTACATAAATTATGTTTTCTTTCATGTAATTAGCAAGAGTCCATGAGCTAGTGACGTATGGGATAATGACTACCCAAGAATTAGATCTTCCACGCAAGAGTCACTAGAGAGGGAGGGATAAAATAAAGACAGCCAATTCCGCTGAAAAATAATCCACACCCAAAATAAAGTTTAAATCTTATAATGAAGAAAACTGAAATTATGAGCAGAAGAATCAAACTGAAACAGCTGCCTGAAGTATTTTTTCTACCAAAAACTGCTTCAGAAGAAGAATACACATCAAAATGGTAGAATTTAGAAAAAGTATGCAAAAAAGACCAAGTTGCCGCTTTGCAAATCTGATCAATCGAAGCTTCATTCCTAAACACCCAGGAAGTAGAAACTGACATAGTAGAATGAGCTGTAATCCTTTGAGGCGGAGATTTACCCGACTCAACAAAAGCATGATGAATTAAAGATTTCAACCAAGATGCCAAAGAAATGGCAGAGGCCTTCTGACCTTTCCTAGAACCGGAAAAGATAACAAATAGACTAGAAGTCTTTCAAAAATTCTTAGTAGCTTCAACATAATATTTCAAAGCTCTAACTACATCCAAAGAATGCAATGATCTCTCCTTAGAATTCTTAGGATTAGGACATAATGAAGGAACCACAATTTCTCTACTAATGTTGTTAGAATTCACAACCTTAGGTAAAAATTTAAAAGAAGTTCACAACACCGCCTTATCCCTATGAAAAATCAGAAAAGGAGACTTACAAGAAAAGAGCAGATAATTCAGAAACTCTTCTAGCAGAAGAGATGGCCAAAAGAAACAAAACTTTCCAAGAAAGTAATTTAATGTCCAGTGAATGCATAGGTTCAAACGGAGGAGCTTGAAGAGCCCCCAGAACCAAATTCAAACTCCAAGGAGGAGAAATTGACTTAACAGGTTTTATAAGAACCAAATCTTGTATAAAACAATGAATATCAGGAAGAATAGCAATCCTTCTGTGAAAAAGAACAGAAAGAGCAGAGATTTGTCCTTTCAAGGAACTTGCAGACAAACCTTTATCCAAACCATCCTGAAGAAACTGTAAAATTCTCGGAATTCTAAAAGAATGCCAGGAAAAAAGATGAGAAAGACACCAAGAAATGTAAGTCTTCCAGACTCTATAATATATCATCCTAGATACAGATCTACGAGCCTGTAACATAGCATTAATCACAGAGTCAGATAAACCTCTTTGACTAAGAATCAAGCGTTCAATCTCCATACCTTTAAATTTAAGGATTTGAGATCCTGATGGTAAAAAAGGACCTTATGACAGAAGGTCTGGTCTTAACGGAAGAGTCCACGGTTGACAAGAAGCCATGTGGACAAGATCCGCATACCAAAACCTGTGAGGCCATGCTGGAGCTACCAGCAGAACAAACGAGCATTCCTTCAGAATCTTGGAGATTACTCTTGGAAGAAGAACTAGAGGCGGAAAGATATAGGCAGGATGATACTTCCAAGGAAGTGAAAATGCATCCACTGCTTCCGCTTGAGGATCCCTGGATCTGGACAGATACCTGGGAAGTTCCTTGTTTAGATGAGAGGCCATCAGATCTATTTCTGGAAGTCCCCACATTTGAACAATCTTAAGAAATACCTCTAGGTGAAGAGACCATTCGCCCGGATGTAACGTTTGGAGACTGAGATAATCCGCTTCCCAATTGTCTATACCTGGGATATGAACCGCAGAAACTAGACAGGAGCTGGATTCCGCCCATACCAGAATTCGAGATACTTCTTTCATAGCCAGAGGACTGCGAGTCCCTCCTTGATGATTGATGTATGCCACAGTTGTGACATTGTCTGTCTGAAAACAAATGAACGATTCTCTCTTTAGAAGAGGCCATGACTGAAGAGCTCTGAAAATTGCACGGAGTTCCAAAATATTGATTGGTAATCTCACCACCTGAGATTTTCCAAACCCCATGTGCTGTCAGAAACCCCCATACAGCTCCCCAACCTGTCAGACTTGCATCTGTTGAGATCACAGTCCAGGTTGGAAGAAAAAAAGAAGCCCCCCGAACTAAACGATGGTGGTCTGTACCACGTCAGAGGGTGTCGAACAATCAGTTTTAAAGATATTAAATGAGATATCTTTGTATAATCCCGGCACCACTGGTTCAGCATACAGAGCTGAAGAAGGTCGCATGTGAAAATGAGCAAAGGGGAACACGACCAATGCAGCAGTCATAAGAACCTAGAATTTCCATGCATAAGGCTACCGAAGGGAATGATTGAGACTGAAGGTTTCGATAAGCTGAAACCAATTTCAGACGTCTCTAATCCAACAGAAACGGAGTCATGGACACTGAATCTATCCGGAAATCTAAAAAAGGTTACTCTTGTCTGAGGAATCAACAAACTTTTTGGTTAATTGATCCTCCAACCATGTTCTTGAAGAAACAACACTCATAAAAAGCTGGAAAGGATTTTTCCATTGAAAATGAGCAAAGGGAAATGAATCCAATGCTGTTAAAACTTCTATGCATATATAGCAACTGAAGGAAATAGAGACTAAAGGTACCGACAGACGGAACCCAATACAAACTGTCCCTTGTCTGATAGAGACAAAGATAATGACATAAACCATCTGGAAACCTAAAAAAGGTGACCCTTACGTGAGGAATCAAGAGCTTTTGAAAAAAAGATCCTCTAACTATGTCCTGAAGAGCAAGTGAAACATATGAGATTCCGCATCCACAGGAAATAATCTGAATGAAAACAGAAAAATGAAGAAACATAATTTATGTAAGAACTTACCTGATAAATTCATTTCTTTCATATTAACAAGAGTCCATGAGCTAGTGACGTATGGGATATACATTCCTACCAGGAGGGGCAAAGTTTCCCAAACCTTAAAATGCCTATAAATACACCCCTCACCACACCCACAAATCAGTTTAACGAATAGCCAAGAAGTGGGGTGATAAAGAAAAAAAGTGTGAAGCATATAAAATAAGGAATTGGAATAATTGTGCTTTATACAAAAAAATCATAACCACCACAAAAAAGGGTGGGCCTCATGGACTCTTGTTAATATGAAAGAAATGAATTTATCAGGTAAGTTCTTACATAAATTATGTTTTCTTTCATGTAATTAACAAGAGTCCATGAGCTAGTGACGTATGGGATAATGACTACCCAAGATGTGGATCTTTCCACACAAGAGTCACTAGAGAGGGAGGGATAAAATAAAGACAGCCAATTCCTGCTGAAAATAATCCACACCCAAAATAAAGTTTAACAAAAAACATAAGCAGAAGATTCAAACTGAAACCGCTGCCTGAAGAACTTTTCTACCAAAAACTGCTTCAGAAGAAGAAAATACATCAAAATGGTAGAATTTAGTAAAAGTATGCAAAGAGGACCAAGTTGCTGCTTTGCAGATCTGGTCAACCGAAGCTTCATTCCTAAACGCCCAGGAAGTAGATACTGACCTAGTAGAATGAGCTGTAATTCTTTGAGGCGGAATTTTACCCGACTCAACATAGGCAAGATGAATTAAAGATTTCAACCAAGATGCCAAAGAAATGGCAGAAGCTTTCTGGCCTTTCTTAGAACCGGAAAAGATAACAAATAGACTAGAAGTCTTACGGAAAGATTTCGTAGCTTCAACATAATATTTCAAAGCTCTAACAACATCCAAAGAATGCAATGATTTCTCCTTAGAATTCTTAGGATTAGGACATAATGAAGGAACCACAATTTCTCTACTAATGTTGTTGGAATTCACAACTTTAGGTAAAAATTCAAAAGAAGTTCGCAACACCGCCTTATCCTGATGAAAAATCAGAAAAGGAGACTCACACGAAAGAGCAGATAATTCAGAAACTCTTCTAGCAGAAGAGATGGCCAAAAGGAACAAAACTTTCCAAGAAAGTAATTTAATGTCCAATGAATGCATAGGTTCAAACGGAGGAGCTTGAAGAGCTCCCAGAACCAAATTCAAACTCCAAGGAGGAGAAATTGACTTAATGACAGGTTTTATACGAACCAAAGCTTGTACAAAACAATGAATATCAGGAAGAATAGCAATCTTTCTGTGAAAAAGAACAGAAAGAGCGGAGATTTGTCCTTTCAAAGAACTTGCGGACAAACCCTTATCTAAACCATCCTGAAGAAACTGTAAAATTCTCGGTATTCTAAAAGAATGCCAAGAAAAATGATGAGAAAGACACCAAGAAATATAAGTCTTCCAGACTCTATAATATATCTCTCGAGATACAGATTTACGAGCCTGTAACATAGTATTAATCACGGAGTCAGAGAAACCTCTATGACCAAGAATCAAGCGTTCAATCTCCATACCTTTAAATTTAAGGATTTCAGATCCGGATGGAAAAAAGGACCTTGTGACAGAAGGTCTGGTCTTAACGGAAGAGTCCATGGCTGGCAAGATGCCATCCGGACAAGATCCGCATACCAAAACCTGTGAGGCCATGCCGGAGCTATTAGCAGAACAAACGAGCATTCCCTCAGAATCTTGGAGATTACTCTTGGAAGAAGAACTAGAGGCGGAAAGATATAGGCAGGATGATACTTCCAAGGAAGTGATAATGCATCCACTGCCTCCGCCTGAGGATCCCGGGATCTGGACAGATACCTGGGAAGTTTCTTGTTTAGATGAGAGGCCATCAGATCTATCTCTGGGAGCCCCCACAATTGAACAATCTGAAGAAATACCTCTGGGTGAAGAGACCATTCGCCCGGATGCAACGTTTGGCGACTGAGATAATCCGCTTCCCAATTGTCTACACCTGGGATATGAACCGCAGAGATTAGACAGGAGCTGGATTCCGCCCAAACCAAAATTCGAGATACTTCTTTCATAGCCAGAGGACTGTGAGTCCCTCCTTGATGATTGATGTATGCCACAGTTGTGACATTGTCTGTCTGAAAACAAATGAACGATTCTCTCTTCAGAAGAGGCCAAAACTGAAGAGCTCTGAAAACTGCACGGAGTTCCAAGATATTGATCGGTAATCTCACCTCCTGAGATTCCCAAACTCCTTGTGCCGTCAGAGATCCCCACACAGCTCCTCAACCTGTGAGACTTGCATCTGTTGAAATTACAGTCCAGGTCGGAAGAACAAAAGAAGCCCCCTGAATTAAACGATGGTGATCTGTCCACCACGTTAGAGAGTGCCGAACAATCGGTTTTAAAGATATTAATTGATATATCTTCGTGTAATCCCTGCACCATTGGTTCAGCATACAGAGCTGAAGAGGTCGCATGTGAAAACGAGCAAAGGGGATCGCGTCCGATGCAGCAGTCATAAGACCTAGAATTTCCATGCATAAGGCTACCGAAGGGAATGATTGAGACTGAAGGTTTCGACAGGCTGTAATCAATTTTAGACGTCTCTTGTCTGTTAAAGACAAAGTCATGGACACTGAATCTATCTGGAAACCCAGAAAGGTTACCCTTGTTTGAGGAATCAAAGAACTTTTTGGTAAATTGATCCTCCAACCATGATCTTGAAGAAACAACACAAGTCGATTCGTATGAGACTCTGCTAAATGTAAAGACGGAGCAAGTACCAAGATATCGTCCAAATAAGGAAATACCACAATACCCTGTTCTCTGATTACAGACAGCAGGGCACCGAGAATCTTTGTGAAAATTCTTGGAGCTGTAGCAAGGCCAAACGGTAGAGCCACAAATTGGTAATGCTTGTCTAGAAAAGAGAATCTCAGGAACTGATAATGATCTGGATGAATCGGAATATGCAGATATGCATCCTGTAAATCTATTGTGGACATAAAATTCCCTTGCTGAACAAAAGGCAATATAGTCCTTACAGTTACCATCTTGAACGTTGGTATCCTTACATAACGATTCAATAATTTTAGATCCAGAACTGGTCTGAAGGAATTCTCCTTCTTTGGTACAATGAAGAGATTTGAATAAAACCCCATCCCCTGTTCCGGAACTGGAACTGGCATAATTACTCCAGCCAACTCTAGATCTGAAACACAATTCAGAAATGCTTGAGCTTTCACTGGATTTACTGGGACATGGGAAAGAAAAAATCTCTTTGCAGGAGGTCTCATCTTGAAACCAATTCTGTACCCTTCTGAAACAATGTTCTGAATCCAAAGATTGTGAACAGAATTGATCCAAATTTCTTTGAAAAAACGTAACCTGCCCCCTACCAGCTGAACTGGAATGAGGGCCGTACCTTCATGCGAACTTAGAAGCAGGCTTTGCCTTTCTAGCAGGCTTGGATTTATTCCAGACTGGAGATGGTTTCCAAACTGAAACTGCTCCTGAGGACGAAGGATCAGACTTTTGTTCTTTGTTGAAACGAAAGGAACGAAAACGATTGTTAGCCCTGTTTTTACCTTTAGACTTTTTATCCTGTGGTAAAAAAGTTCCTTTCCCACCAGTAACAGTTGAAATAATAGAATCCAACTGAGAACCAAATAATTTGTTTCCCTGGAAAGAAATGGAAAGTAGAGTTGATTTAGAAGCCATATCAGCATTCCAAGTCTTAAGCCATAAAGCTCTTCTGGCTAAGATAGCCAGAGACATAAACCTAACATCAACTCTAATAATATCAAAAATGGCATCACAGATGAAATTATTAGCATGCTGGAGAAGAATAATAATATCATGAGAATCACGATTTGTTACTTGTTGCGCTAGAGTTTCCAACCAAAAAGTTGAAGCTGCAGCAACATCAGCCAATGATATAGCAGGTCTAAGAAGATTACCTGAACATAGATAAGCTTTTCTTAGAAAAGATTCAATTTTTCTATCTAAAGGATCCTTAAACGAGGTACCATCTGACGTAGGAATGGTAGTACGTTTAGCAAGGGTAGAAATAGCCCCATCAACTTTAGGGATTTTGTCCCAAAATTCTAACCTGTCAGACGGAACAGGATATAATTGCTTAAAACGTTTAGAAGGAGTAAATGAATTACCCAATTTATCCCATTCCTTAGCAATTACTGCAGAAATAGCATTAGGAACAGGAAAGACTTCTGGAATAACCGCAGGAGCTTTAAAAACCTTATCCAAACGTATAGAATTAGTATCAAGAGGACTAGAATCCTCTATTTCTAAAGCAATTAATACTTCTTTAAGTAAAGAACGAATAAATTCCATCTTAAATAAATATGAAGATTTATCAGCATCAATCTCTGAGACAGAATCCTCTGAACCAGAAGAGTCCAAAGAATCAGAATGATGGTGTTCATTTAAAAATTCATCTGTAGAGAGAGAAGATTTAAAAGACTTTTTACGTTTACTAGAAGGAGAAATAACAGACAAAGCCTTCTTTATGGATTCAGAAACAAAATCTCTTATGTTATCAGGAACATTCTGCACCTTAGATGTTGAGGGAACTGCAACAGGCAATGGTACATCACTAAAGGAAATATTATCTGCTTTAACAAGTTTGTCATGACAATTATTACAAACAACAGCTGGAGGAATAGCTACCAAAAGTTTACAGCAGATACACTTAGCTTTGGTAGATCCAGCAGGCAGTGGTTTTCCTGTAGTATCTTCTGGCTCAGATGCAACGTGAGACATCTTGCAATATGTAAGAGAAAAAACAACATATAAAGCAAAATAGATCAAATTCCTTATAAGACAGTTTCAGGAATGGGAAAAAAAATGCCAAACATCACGCTTCTAGCAACCAGAAGCAAATGAAAAATGAGACTGAAATAATGTGGAGACAAAAGCGACGCCCATATTTTTTGGCGCCAAATAAGACGCCCACATTATTTGGCGCCTAAATGCTTTTGGCGCCAAAAATGACGCCACATCCGGAACGCCGACATTTTTGGCGCAAAATAACGTCAAAAAATGACGCAACTTCCGGCGACACGTATGACGCCGGAAACGGAAAAGAATTTTTGCGCCAAAAAAGTCCGCGCCAAGAATGACGCAATAAAATGAAGCATTTTCAGCCCCCGCGAGCCTAACAGCCCACAGGGAAAAAAGTCAAATTTTTGAGGTAAGAAAAAATATGATAATTTAAAGCATAATCCCAAATATGAAACTGACTGTCTGGAAATAAGGAAAGTTGAACATTCTGAGTCAAGGCAAATAAATGTTTGAATACATATATTTAGAACTTTATAAATAAAGTGCCCAACCATAGCTTAGAGTGTCACAGAAAATAAGACCTACTTACCCCAGGACACTCATCTACATGTTTGTAGAAAGCCAAACCAGTACTGAAACGAGAATCAGTAGAGGAAATGGTAAATGTAAGAGTATATCGTCGATCTGAAAAGGGAGGTAAGAGATGAATCTCTACGACCGATAACAGAGAACCTTATGAAATAGACCCCGTAGAAGGAGATCACTGCATTCAATAGGCAATACTCTCCTCACATCCCTCTGACATTCACTGCACGCTGAGAGGAAAACCGGGCTCCAACTTGCTGCGGAGCGCATATCAACGTAGAATCTAGCACAAACTTACTTCACCACCTCCCTTGGAGGCAAAGTTTGTAAAACTGATTTGTGGGTGTGGTGAGGGGTGTATTTATAGGCATTTTAAGGTTTGGGAAACTTTGCCCCTCCTGGTAGGAATGTATATCCCATACGTCACTAGCTCATGGACTCTTGTTAATTACATGAAAGAAATATGCATTTATTATATCTAATGAAAACAAATAATGCTATCAATGACCATAAAAAGGCAGAATAGTTTGAATAAAACTCCAAAACCCGGTTCTTAGAAAAAGAACTGGAAGAAATACCCCAGAAGATTCCAGGTCTGAGCAGCGCTTGAACCCCATGGGTACCCAGCCATGCTTCAACAGTATCCAAAATATAGGACAGAAACACACTGAAAGAAAGTGTTAGCCTAACTGGAATAAAATCAAAGAAATTTGGAAAGAATAGAACCAAATAAATTTCAAAGAAGTCTTAACCTGCCCCTTACCAGCCAAGCTGAAATACGGCACGTACATCTCAATATTAGGGAGCTGATTTCGAACCCCAATTATAAACATGTTACTTGGGAAAGAACTCAGGAATTCGTTCCTTAATAAGAACAACCAAACTAGTATAAGCTTAAAGTTTAGTCTTAGAACTCAATCTTGAAGCCCATAGTAACAGTTAAGAATTGAATCCAATTATAATTGAATATCTTAGAACAAAAGAAATATGGATTTCTCCTGTTAAGTGTAGTCAGTCCACGGGTCATCCATTACTTATGGGATTATATCTCCTCCCTAACAGGAAGTGCAAGAGGATCACCCAAGCAGAGCTGCTATATAGCTCATCCCCTCTACGTCATACCCAGTCATTCTCTTGCACCTAACTAATAGATAGGACGTGTGAGAGGACTGTGGTTATTAAAATTAGTTTTTATATCTTCAATCAAAAGTTTGTTATTTTAAACAGCACCGGAGTGTGTTTTTTCTCAGGCAGCATTAGAAGAAGAATCTACCTGAGTTTATGTATGATCTTAGCGGTCGTAACTAAGATCCATTTGCTGTTCTCGGCCATTCTGAGGAGTGAGGTAACTTCAGAACAGGGGACAGCGGGCAGGGTTCACCTGCAAGGAGGTATGTTGCAGTATATTATTTTATAGGAATGGAATTGACTAAGAAAATACTGCTAAATACCCATATAATGTAAGTGCAGCCTTAATTGCAGTAGTAGCGACTGGTATCAGGCTGGTATGTATGTATGTTACACTGAGGTATTTCTGGGGAATGGAACTTCACTAAGAAAATACTGTATACATTTAACTTATATTTCAGCCCCCACTGCAGTGAAAGCGACTAGCAGCAGGCTTATTAGTATCATTTCATAATTTTATTTTAAAACGTTTTTCTGGCATGTTAATCTTTTTTCTCTGAGGTACTTGGTGATAAAAATTTTTGGGCATTATTTTTCCACATGGCTGTCGTTTATTTATGAATAAATTCAGTTTACTGAGCTTCCCCACTGTTATAATATGAGTGGGAGGGGCCTATTTTGGCGCTTTCTTGCGCAGTAAGAATTCACTCAGTCTTCCTATTCCTTCCTCCATGATCCAGGACGTCTCTACAGAGCCCAGGGGTCTCCAAAACTAGTTTTGAGGGAGGTAATCACTCACAGCAGACCTGTGAGACTGTGCTTTTGACTGTGATAAAACGATTTATATTCTGTTATCCGTTTTTTGGGTATTAAGGGGTTAATCATCCATTTGCTGGTGGGTGCAATCCTTTGCTAACTTATTGCATTTATTGTGAAAATTTGGTTGCTATAACAAATTTGGTTCATTGTAATTCAACTGTGACAGTTTATTGGTGTTTTTTAAAGGCACAGTAACGTTTTTTGTATTGCTTGTAAATTTATTTCAAAAGTATTTTCCAAGCTTGCTAGTTTCATTGCTAGTCTGTTAAAATTGTCTGACACAGAGGAAACTCTTTGTGCAATATGTTTAAAGGCCAATGTGGAGCCCAATAGAAATGTGTACTAATTGCATTGATGCTACTTTAAATAAAAGTGTACATGTAAAGAAAATTTCACCAGACAACGAGGGGGAAGTTATGCCGACTAACTCTCCTCACGTGTCAGTACCTGCATCTCCCGCTCGGGAGGTGCGTGATATTGTGGCGCCAAGTACATCAGGGCGGCCCATACAAATCACTTTGCAAGACATGGCTAATGTTATGACTGAAGTATTATCTAAATTGCCAGAAATTAGGGGTAAACACGACCACTCTGGGGTGAGAACAGAGTGCGCTGATAATATTAGAGCCATGTCTGATACTGCGTCACAATATGCAGAACATGAGGACGGAGAGCTTCATTCTGTGGGTGACGGATCTGATCCAAGTAAACTGGACTCAGACATTTCAAATTTTAAATTTAAGCTTGAGAACCTCCGTGTATTGCTAGGGGAGGTATTAGCGGCTCTGAATGATTGTAACACGGTTGCAATTCCAGAGAAAATGTGTAGGCTGGATAAATATTTTGCGGTACCGACGTGTACTGACGTTTTTCCTATTCCTAAAAGGCTTACAGAAATGATTAACAAGGAGTGGGATAGACCTGGTGTGCCCTTTTCTCCCCCTCCTATATTTAGAAAAATGTTTCCAATAGACGCCACCACACAGGACTTATGGCAGACGGTCCCTAAGGTGGAAGGAGCAGTTTCTACTCTGGCTAAACGCACCACTATCCCGGTGGAGGATAGCTGTGCTTTTTCAGATCCAATGGATAAAAAGTTAGAGGGTTACCTTAAGAAAATGTTTGTTCAACAAGGTTTTATATTACAACCCCTTGCATGCATTGCGCCTGTCACGGCTGCGGCGGCATTCTGGTTTGAGTCTCTGGAAGAGACCATTAACTCAGTTACATTGGATGAGATTACAGACAAGCTTAGAGTACTTAAGCTAGCCAATTCATTTATTTCCGATGCCGTAGTACACTTAATTAAACTTACGGCTAAGAATTCAGGATTCGCCATTCAAGCGCGCAGAGCGCTGTGGCTTAAATCTTGGTCAGCCGATGTGACTTCTAAATCTAAATTGCTTAACATACCTTTCAAAGGGCAGACATTATTCGGGCCCGGTTTGAAAGAAATTATCGCTGACATTACTGGAGGTAAGGGTCATGCCCTACCTCAAGACAGAGCCAAACCAAGGGCTAGACAGTCTAATTTTCGTGCCTTTCGTAACTTCAAGGCAGGAGCAGCATCAACTTCCTCAGCTCCAAAGCAGGAAGGAACTGTTGCTCGCTACAGACAGGGCTGGAAACCTAACCAGTCCTGGAACAAGGTCAAGCAGGCCAGAAAACCTGCTGCTGCCCCTAAGACAGCATGAAGTGAGGGCCCCCAATCCGGAAACGGATCTAGTGGGGGGCAGACTTTCTCTCTTCGCCCAGGCTTGGGCAAGAGATGTCCAGGATCCCTGGGCGTTGGAGATCATATCTCAGGGATATCTTCTGGACTTCAAAGCTTCTCCTCCAAAAGGGAGATTTCATCTTTCAAGGCTGTCAGCAAACCAGCTAAAGAGAGAAGCGTTTCTACGCTGTGTAAAGACCTTTTACTAATGGGAGTGATCCATCCAGTTCTGGGGTCGGAACACGGACAAGGGTTTTACTCAAATCTGTTTGTGGTTCCCAAAAAAGAGGGAACCTTCAGACCAATTTTGGACTTAAAGATCCTAAACAAGTTCCTGAGAGTTCCATCGTTCAAAATGGAAACTATTCGGACAATCTTACCTATGATCCAAAGGGGTCAATACATGACCACAGTGGATGTAAAGGATGCCTACCTTCACATACCGATTCACAAGGATCATTATCGGTACCTAAGGTTTGCCTTCCTAGACAGGCATTACCAATTTGTAGCTCTTCCCTTCGGGTTAGCCACGGCTCCAAGAGTCTTTACAAAGGTTCTGGGCTGTCTTCTGGCGGTACTGAGACCGCGAGGAATTTCGGTAGCTCCGTACCTAGACGACATTCTGATACAAGCGTCAAGTTTCCAGACTGCCAAGTCTCATACAGAGTTGGTTCTGGCATTTCTAAGGTCGCATGGGTGGAAGGTGAACGTAGAAAAGAGTTCTCTATTGCCACTCACAAGAGTTCCCTTCTTGGGGACTCTTATAGATTCTGTAGAAATGAAAATTTACCTGACAGAAGACAGGTTAACAAAACTTCTAAATGCTTGCCGTGTCCTTCATTCCATTCAACACCCGTCAGTGGCTCAATGCATGGAGGTAATCGGTTTAATGGTAGCGGCAATGGACATAGTACCTTTTGCGCGCCTGCATCTCAGACCACTACAATTGTGCATGCTAAGTCAGTGGAATGGGGATTACTCAGATTTGTCCCCTATGCTGAATCTGGATCAAGAGACCAGAGATTCTCTTCTATGGTGGCTTTCTCGGCCACATCTGTCCAGGGGGATGCCCTTCAGCAGGCCAGACTGGACAATTGTAACAACAGACGCCAGCCTACTAGGTTGGGGCGCTGTCTGGAATTCCCTGAAGGCTCAGGGATCATGGACTCAGGAGGAGAGTCTCCTTCCAATAAACATTCTGGAATTGAGAGCAGTTCTCAATGCTCTTCTGGCTTGGCCTCAGCTAGCAACTCTGAGGTTCATCAGGTTCCAGTCGGACAACATCACGACTGTAGCTTACATCAACCATCAGGGAGGGACAAGGAGTTCCCTAGCGATGATGGAAGTCTCAAAGATAATTCGCTGGGCAGAGTCTCACTCTTGCCACCTGTCAGCGATCCACATCCCAGGCGTGGAGAACTGGGAGGCGGATTTCCTAAGTCGCCAGACTTTTCATCCGGGGGAGTGGGAACTTCACCCGGAGGTATTTGCACAACTGCTTCGGCGTTGGGGCAAACCAGATCTGGATCTCATGGCGTCTCGCCAGAACGCCAAGCTTCCTTGTTACGGATCAAGATCCAGGGACCCGGAAGCGGTTCTGATAGATGCTCTGACAGCACCCTGGGTCTTCAACATGGCTTATGTGTTTCCACCCTTCCCGATACTTCCTCGACTGATTGCCAGGATCAAACAGGAGAGAGCATCGGTGATTCTAATAGCGCCTGCGTGGCCACGCAGGACCTGGTATGCAGATCTAGTGGACATGTCGTCCTGTCCACCATGGTCTCTGCCTCTGAGACAGGACCTTCTGGTTCAGGGTCCTTTCAAACATCCAAATCTAATTTCTCTGAGGCTGACTGCTTGGAGATTGAACGCTTGATTCTATCAAAGCGTGGATTCTCGGAGTCAGTGATTGATACCTTAATACAGGCTAGGAAACCTGTTACCAGGAAAATTTACCATAAAATATGGCGTAAATACTTACATTGGTGCGAATCCAAGAGTTACTCATGGAGTAAGGTCAGGATTCCTAGGATATTGTCTTTTCTACAAGAAGGCTTAGAAAAGGGTTTATCTGCTAGTTCGTTAAAGGGACAGATTTCAGCTCTGTCCATTCTTTTGCACAAGCGTCTGTCAGAAGTTTCAGACGTTCAGGCTTTTTGTCAGGCTTTGGCCAGGATTAAGCCTGTGTTTTAAACTGTTGCTCCGCCATGGAGCTTAAACTTAGTTCTTAACGTTTTACAGGGTGTTCCGTTTGAACCCCTTCATTCCATTGATATCAAGCTGTTATCTTGGAAAGTTCTGTTTTTAATGGCTATTTCCTCACCCGACTCAACATAGGCAAGATGAATTAAAGATTTCAACCAAGATGCCAAAGAAATGGCAGAAGCTTTCTGGCCTTTTCTAGAACCGGAAAAGATAACAAATAAACTAGAAGTCTTACGGAAAGACTTAGTAGCTTCAACATAATATTTCAAAGCTCTAACAACATCCAAAGAATGTAACGATTTCTCCTTAGAATTCTTAGGATTAGGACATAATGAAGGAACCACAATTTCTCTACTAATGTTGTTGGAATTCACAACTTTAGGTAAAAATTCAAAAGAAGTTCGCAACACTGCCTTATCCTGATGAAAAATCAGAAAAGGAGACTCACAAGAAAGAGCAGATAATTCAGAAACTCTTCTGGCAGAAGAGATTGCCAAAAGGAACAAAACTTTCCAAGAAAGTAATTTAATGTCCAATGAATGCATAGGTTCAAACGGAGGAGCTTGAAGAGCCCCTAGAACCAAATTCAAACTCCAAGGAGGAGAAATTGACTTAATGACAGGTTTTATACGAACCAAAGCTTGTACAAAACAATGAATATCAGGAAGATTAGCAATCTTTCTGTGAAAAATAACAGAAAGAGCAGAGATATGTCCTTTCAAGGAACTTGCGGACAAACCTTTATCTAAACCATCCTGAAGAAACTGTAAAATTCTTGGAATTCTAAAAGAATGCCAAGAAAAATGATGAGAAAGACACCAAGAAATATAAGTCTTCCAGACTCTATAATATATCTCTCTGGATACAGATTTACGAGCCTGTAACATAGTATTAATCACAGAGTCAGAGAAACCTCTTTGACTAAGAATCAAGCGTTCAATCTCCATACCTTTAAATTTAAGGATTTGAGATCCTGATGGAAAAAAGGACCTTGCGACAGGTCTGGTCGTAGCGGAAGAGTCCACGGATGGCAAGAGGCCATGCGGACAAGATCCGCATACCAAAACCTGTGAGGCCATGCCGGAGCTACCAGCAGAACAAACGAGCATTCCTTCAGAATCTTGGAGATTACCCTTGGAAGAAGAACTAGAGGCGGAAAGATATAGGCAGGATGATACTTCCAAGGAAGTGACAATGCATCCACTGCTTCCGCTTGAGGATCCCTGGATCTGGACAGATACCTGGGAAGTTTCTTGTTTAGATGAGAGGCCATCAGATCTATTTCTGGAAGTCCCCACATTTGAACAATCTGAAGAAATACCTCTGGGTGAAGAGACCATTCGCCCGGATGTAACGTTTGGCGACTGAGATAATCCGCTTCCCAATTGTCTATACCTGGGATATGAACCGCAGAGATTAGACAGGAGCTGGATTCCGCCCAAACCAGAATTCGAGATACTTCTTTCATAGCCAGAGGACTGTGAGTCCCTCCTTGATGATTGATGTATGCCACAGTTGTGACATTGTCTGTCTGAAAACAAATGAACGATTCTCTCTTCAGAAGAGGCCAAGACTGAAGAGCTCTGAAAATTGCACGGAGTTCCAAAATATTGATCGGTAATCTCACCTCCTGAGATTCCCAAACTCCTTGTGCCGTCAGAGATCCCCACACAGCTCCCCAACCTGTGAGACTTGCATCTTTTGAAATTACAGTCCAGGTCGGAAGCACAAAAGAAGCCCCCTGAATTAAACGATGGTGATCTGTCCACCACGTTAGAGAGTGTCGTACAATCGGTTTTAAAGATATTAATTGAGATATCTTTGTGTAATCCCTGCACCATTGATTCAGCATACAGAGCTGAAGAGGTCGCATGGGAAAACGAGCAAAGGGGATCGCGTCCGATGCAGCAGTCATAAGACCTAGAATTTCCATGCATAAGGCTACCGAAGGGAATGATTGTGACTGAAGGTTTCGACAAGTTGAAATCAATTTTAGACGTCTCTTGTCTGTTAAAGACAGAGTCATGGACACTGAATCTATCTGGAAACCCAGAAAAGTTACCCTTGTCTGAGGAATCAATTAACTTTTTGGTAAATTGATCCTCCAACCATGATCTTGAAGAAACACCACAAGTCGATTCGTATGAGATTCTGCTAAATGTAAAGACTGAGCAAGTACCAAGATATCGTCCAAATAAGGAAATACCACAATACCCTGTTCTCTGATTACAGACAGAAGGGCACCGAGAACTTTTGTAAAAATTCTTGGAGCTGTAGCTAGGCCAAACGGCAGAGCCACAAACTGGTAATGCTTGTCCAGAAAAGAGAATCTCAGGAACTGATAATGATCTGGATGAATCGGAATATGCAGATAAGCATCCTGTAAATCTATTGTGGACATATAATGCCCTTGCTGAACAAAAGGCAAGATAGTCCTTACAGTTACCATTTTGAACGTTGGTATCCTTACATAACGATTCAATATTTTTAGATCCAGAACTGGTCTGAAGGAATTCTCCTTCTTTGGTACAATGAAGAGATTTGAATAAAACCCCATCCCCTGTTCCAGAACTGGAACTGGCATAATTACTCCAGCCAACTCTAGATCTGAAATACAATTCAGAAATGCTTGAGCTTTCACTGGATTTACTGGGACACGGGAAAGAAAAAATCTCTTTGCAGGAGGTCTCATCTTGAAACCAATTCTGTACCCTTCTGAAACAATGTTCTGAATCCAAAGATTGTGAACAGAATTGATCCAAATTTCTTTGAAAAAACGTAACCTGCCCCCTACCAGCTGAGCTGGAATGAGGGCCGCACCTTCATGTGGACTTAGAAGCAGGCTTTGCCTTTCTAGAAGGCTTGGATTTATTCCAGACTGGAGATGGTTTCCAAACAAACTGCTCCTGAGGATGAAGGATCAGGCTTTTGTTCTTTGTTGAAACGAAAGGAACGAAAACGATTATTAGCCCTGTTTTTACCCTTAGATTTTTTATCCTGTGGTAAAAAAGTTCCTTTCCCACCAGTAACAGTTGAGATAATGGAATCCAACTGAGAACCAAATAATTTGTTACCCTGGAAAGAAATGGAAAGTAGAGTTGATTTAGAAGCCATATCAGCATTCCAAGTTTTAAGCCATAAAGCTCTTCTAGCTAAAATAGCTAGAGACATAAACCTGACATCAACTCTGATAATATCAAAAATGGCATCACAGATAAAATTATTAGCATGCTGAAGAAGAATAATAATATTATGAGAATCATGATCTGTTACTTGTTGCGCTAAAGTCTCCAACCAAAAAGTTGAAGCTGCAGCAACATCAGCCAAAGATATAGCAGGTCTAAGAAGATTACCTGAACACAGATAAGCTTTTCTTAGAAAGGATTCAATTTTCCTATCTAAAGGATCTTTAAACGAAGTACCATCTGACGTAGGAATAGTAGTAGGTTTAGCAAGGGTAGAAATAGCCCCATCAACTTTAGGGATTTTGTCCCAAAATTCTAATCTGTCAGACGGCACAGGATATAATTGCTTAAAACGTTTAGAAGGAGTAAATGAATTACCCAATTTATCCCATTCTCTGGAAATTACTTCAGAAATAGCATTAGGAACAGGAAAAACTTCTGGAATAACCACAGGAGATTTAAACACCTTATCTAAACGTTTAGAATTAGTATCAAGAGGACCAGAATCCTCTATTTCTAAAGCAATTAGTACTTCTTTAAGTAAAGAACGAATAAATTCCATTTTTTTTTTTTTTTAATTCTTTTTATTGAGGAAGCACAGGTACAACAGATCAAATGTTTACAATTACATGCTTACTTACAATGACAATGCAAACAGTAACATGGAGTGAACATAACATGTTGGATACTAATATTCTATTAAGAATGCATATTAAAATAAAGCATACACATATGCTGACAAGAACCACCAGGATTATATATTACAAGTTCGTGCACTATGTGATTTGCTGCTGTCACCGAGGTACTATGAATTAGCAGATAACTGTGGGACATTAACCTCTGGTGGTTGGACTGGTAAAAGTTTGAATATATTCTAAATCGTAAAGTAGTGCATTCTTACATTTCAATTTAATTCCAGTCTGAGTAAGCTATTGTTCAACCAGGCATATAGAAAATTGAGCTTGCTCAGCATAGCCAACATTCTAGTAAATAGCGCTTTAAAGGGACAGGATACCCCATTTTCGTTGCCTTGCTATAGCATGTCATTCTAGTCTTCGAACATAATCATAAGGCATTTACAGCCATGTTCTAATATGAATTGGTCTCTGTGAGTAGAGTTAGAGTTACATTCCTTGATGTTTATCTCCTATTGCACCCGTACCTCTTATTTTAAATTATTAACATAGACCAAAAAATAACAATACAACACAAAACACACACAAAAACTAAACCAACCAGGGACAAAACAGATCCCCAAAGGATTTAGCGGGTATTTAAGCTAAACTAAACTCTTTGGACCGAAATGCAGAATGTCTGGGGCGATTGGAGAGGATAGGGGAAACTGTATAGATATTATGTTATACTGTGTTCTAAAATGGCGGATCTGATGCGCTGGAAAGCCATAGGGGAACGTACATAACTATGACAGATCTGGAGGCAACATTGGTGAATTTAAGTGGGAAGTGACTGTCAAGGTTCTCAGACTTTCCAGAAAAAAAAAAAACTATAGGTTACATATATGATATGGCGTGTGTATTTTCTCAGCTGAATTCTCCAAATACCCGTTTCATCGTTGTCAGAGATACCCTATGCTGCCCTTGCCTAACTTGTTATGATTAAAATAATACTTAACTACTCTAAACTAGAGAATGTAAAATAGACATTACCCTTCTTACCTAATATTGTCCAGACTAAGCTATATCCACTAGGTCCTATAGTGTTAATTAGGGTTACAAGACATTGGCTCTGCAGAATATCGATATTAATAATCAAGATTCATAGAATTCAACTGTACTTGTTTGGTCCTGTTTTCAGTGTTTCATGGTCCCCAGTTAGGACATAGCATAAGCCATCTCCCACTGGCAGTTAAATACCCCAGCTACATGAGGAGCAAGTGCTGATATACAATAAGAAAAGACAGAAATATGTGCATTGACAGATATTAATGATTTGGCAGTGTTCTAACAGGTAGTTGTTCCTGCAGCCATGTGGGACACGCTGGTCTTTATTAAACAAGAGGTTCAAAATAAAGTTGCGTAAATTGGAGTCGGTAGGCAACAAGGTTCTTGGCAAGTATATATTAGATTGTAGGTCAGCCAGCTACCATCACATTATTCTTGAGTCCATAAGTACCTCATTAGAATGCGTACAGTCGGCATTATTACAGAAGGAGAATTGATCAAAGTGTGTGGGAAGCTATGGCACAAAGAAAAACAGGAGCAATTTGAGCATAAAACGTCAACCAATATTCTCTCAATTGGCTGCCGATATAGACAGGTCATGGATCCCATACAGACAAGCTGGGCAGAGTTATTAGTTTACCCGATTCCAGCACGAGGTGAATCTGGGCCATTGCGGGTCAGTGGCGCCCAGAATGCCTGTGGAGGGCACCAGCCGCCATGCCGCTTTCCAGCAAAGGGGTAGATGTTACGTCCTGTGGCTAAATGTGGAATCGGCATAGGATCCGTGTACCGCAGCACAGGCAAGGACCTTGTATCAGAAAGTTCCCACCCAGCCAGCACTGCATGGACCGGGCTGCGAGTGACCCCTGTGGTAGTAGCATCGATCAAGTGAGCCGGAAGTGATCTTATCAGGCTCTCCTCTTGCCCCACAGCACACCCCGCATCAAGAAGACCCAGAGGATATTCCCCCAGGTAAGGTCCCGCTCTGCTATACATAATCTCGGCACGGGGCGCACCACGGCCCCGAGTTACCTCTGGGAGCGCAGCCATGATCCACGTGGTGCTCCACTGCGAGCCGCAGTCTGATGATGGATGGTATTGGGTGTTTGCTCTCACAGGCCTCAAATCTGTTACCAATAGCGGTAGTGCGGTCCCATGTATGGCGTCAGGTTTTATAGAGTTCGGTTTCTCTGTTGCACGAACAGCATCTCTTAGCTTTCCATAGCTTGTAAATAGCTGTTCAAACTTAGGCAGGAAGACAGAACATAGTTGAAGAGCAATGTCCCTTGCCGCAGTCATTGTTTAGCATTCCCTTAAGGGACTTCTTTTAATAAACTGACTTCCAGGGAAGAAGCGGATGAAAGGCTTCTATCTGCCAGAGGTTCCCGGACAGCTTGCCTGTCAAGGGGGTTGCAGATGGCAAAGAAAGAGGCAAGTTTGCAGATATTAAATGCAGGTTTTTGCAGAGCTAAAAAATCTTGCTGCCATCTTCTAGGTCCACCCACCGGAAGTCATAAATTCCATTTTAAATAAATATGAAGATTTATCAGCATCAATCTCTGAAACAGAATCCTCTGAACCAGAAGAGTCATCAGAATCAGAATGATGATGTTCATTTAAAAATTCATCTGTAGAGAGAGAAGTTTTAAAAGATTTTTTATGTTTCCTAGAAGGAGAAATAACAGACATAGCCTTCTTGATGGATTCAGAAACAAAATCTCTTATGTTATCAGGGACATTCTGCACCTTAGATGTTGAGGGGACTGCAACAGGCAATGGTACATTACTAAAGGAAATATCTGCTTTAACAAGTTTGTCATGACAATTAATACAAACAGCCGGAGGAATAGCTACCAAAAGTTTACAGCAGATACACTTAGCTTTGGTAGTTCCAGCACTAGACAGCGATTTTCCTGAAGTATCTTCTGACTCAGATGCAACGTGAGACATCTTGCAATATGTAAGAGAAAAAACAACATATAAAGCAAAATTGATCAAATTCCTTAAATGACAGTTTCAGGAATGGGAAAAAATGCCAATAAACAAGCTTCTAGTAACCAGAAGCAAAGAAAAAATCAGACTGAAATAATGTGGAGACAAAAGCGACGCCCATATTTTTTGGCGCCAAATAATACGCCCACATTGTTTGGCGCCTAAATGCTTTTTGGCGCCAAAAATGACGCCACATCCGGAACGCCAACATTTTTGGCGCAAAAGGACGTCAAAAAATGACGCAACTTCCGGCGACACGTATGACGCCGGAAACAGAAAAGATTTTTTGCGCCAAAAAAGTCAGCGCCAAAAATGACGCAATAAAATGAAGCATTTTCAGCCCCCGCGAGCCTAACAGCCCACAGGGAAAAAAAGTCAAATTTTTAAGGTAAGAAAAAATGATTGATTCAAACGCATTATCCCAAATATGAAACTGACTGTCTGAAAATAAGGAATGTTGGACATTCTGAGTCAAGGTAAATAAATGTTTGAATACATATATTTAGAACTTTATAAATAAAGTGCCCAACCATAGCTTAGAGTGTCACAGAAAATAAGATTTACTTACCCCAGGACACTCATCTACATGTTGTAGAAAGCCAAACCAGTACTGAAACGAAAATCAGCAGAGGTAATGGTATATAAATAAGAGTATATCGTCGATCTGAAAAGGGAGGTAAGAGATGAATCTCTACGACCGATAACAGAGAACCTATGAAATAGACCCCGTAGAAGGAGATCACTGCATTCAAATAGGCAATACTCTCCTCACATCCCTCTGACATTCACTGCACGCTGAGAGGAAAACCGGGCTCCAACTTGCTGCGGAGCGCATATCAACGTAGAATCTAGCACAAACTTACTTCACCACCTCCATAGGAGGCAAAGTTTGTAAAACTGAATTGTGGGTGTGGTGAGGGGTGTATTTATAGGCATTTTGAGGTTTGGGAAACTTTGCCCCTCCTGGTAGGAATGTATATCCCATACGTCACTAGCTCATGGACTCTTGCTAATTACATGAAAGAAACATTTGTATGAGTTCTTCTGTAACTGAAGGATAATTGTTGGCTCAATTGTTTATATTCATGTCATAAAAGTTAACTTTTGTTAAAATCTTACTTTTTTCCTATGAATAAAGAATATTAAACCCGTCCCGTTTTTGAAATCTCAATGTCCCGTTTTTGTCTCAAGGAAATATGGTCAGCCTAATTATGGTGTGCACCCTGGTTAACTTCTAAACTGATACATTGATTTATATAATATTAATTTATTAATATAAACACCCACCCTATGTCACACATCCCTAGGTCCCACAGTCACATATATGTAGACATAACATTCTATGTTAGCGTGTCTCTGTGACATTTGGTTTGTATGTGCCTATGTCACACATCCTATGTCACAAATCCAATCTCATACATGCACCACAAACCCTATGTAAAACCTACTCTGTCATTCACACAAACCCTATATGTCACACACACACTATGTCTCATGCATGCCCTATGACACACACACAACCTATGTGCACTATAAGAATTTAAACACATTACATTGTATGTACTTAAGACATAGAACATAAACTCATTCTATAGGGCCGATTTATCACGGCACGAATGGGCCGTATACCCCCCGTTTCCACACGAGCCTTCAGGGCGCCGGAAACAGAAGTTAAGCAGTGGTTATAAGACCGCTGCTCCTTAACTCGTACGCCACCTCTGAGGTGGCGGACATCAATCTGCCCAATAATCACCAGAACTGCTTGTGCAATGATAAATGCTGTCAGCATTTATCAATGTCTGGCAGACATTATCGCAACAGCGGATCATGTCCGCCAGACACTTAATAAATCGGCCCCTATGTCATAAGTACACATGCTATGTCATACATATTAGACACATGTTCTATGTGTACACTATCACACATTACTCGGTCTGTTATATGTGCACACAATGAAATATGACATTCTGTGTCATATGTACACACATTCTATTTGATATGTACACATCACATGTCACACTCATTCTTTGTCACGGTTACACACCCACACATAAAAATTTTCTTTTTAATTGGCATACATAAGGGCTGATTTAGGAGAACTAAGGTTGGGCATTTACATCAATGTTTTTTTTTTTTTTTTAGTATATCCAGGAACAAACAAAGCACAAAACAGTACTACAGTGGAACACAGAAAAGTGGCAATAATGAAAGTACTTGAGTGTATTAGAAGAATGCATTTCTACATTTCTTAGCACAAAAAAAAAAAATTCCAAAGCTGGAAACTGATCTGTGCATTTAGAGAAACAAAAATGTAAGTTAAGAATTAATCCAAGTTAGTTGTCTCTCAATTCAGATGCTGGTCACCAAGTTCTTTGAGCACCAAGTTATTTCCTGTCTTCTGCACAAGGAGCAGTATGCTCTTACTAATCAAAGTTGGTGTGATGTGTTCAGGAAGACATGCTAAGTCCTTACCATAAGGAGACCAAGACAGGAGGAGCTATAGTACAACTCTAGGAAAACAGAGCTCAGCTGATGAGGGAGACACAGCCATCCATGCATTTTGCTAATCTGTTCTCTACAGGCTGTGTTTCTTACCTCCACTCCTCAAGCCAACATGTCAGCCTCAGCACACAGAGCTACCATGCTTTGAGTGCTATCTTCTCCCCCCGTGCCAAGTCAGAGCAGAGGGGGCTACTCTCTTATCCAGCTCAGGAGTGTGCTGAAAAGTGCAGAGGAGGCTGTGAATGTTAGTGTTACATTACACCCATATTCTACTCGCTCCTTGTAGCAGTTAAAGCAGGTAGCCACCAAGATATTGAGCACTGCTGTCCCCAATTCACACTATACACCAACAAACCATACCAATACAAATAAAACCAGAATATAAGGTAAAAAAGCAGCACTATAGAATTTAAATCTATGCAGCTTCTAAACGGATGTATGATGTGCGTCTCAGGCACAGACTTAAATGTGCAACCCCTTGTGTGGCTACATAATGGCTGCTTCGCTGGCAGGGCGGACTGGGAGTGGCTCTCAGTCACAGCTCCAAAGTGGCCCCCACAAAGCAGCTGTGAGAGCTGCCTCAATTAGGCATTTGATTGGCTGCCGCTAATTGGATTCTGAATGCATGGGGCTGGTGCTCCACTGCTACCACTAAGTTGCACAATGGAGAGCCAGACCTGCTTGCTGCCTCTGTAGATTTTATAAAAAAAAAAAGTGATCAACATTTTAATTTGATTTTTTTTAATTTTTTTTTTTTTTTTTTTTTAAATTGTCATGACAGGCGAGGCAGTGCCTTACTTGCCTCCTCTGACTGCACAACACTGGTCCTGGTAGCGGTGCTTAATGGACAGAATGCTCCTGCAATTCCCCACTGCATTCACATCAGTAAACTACTGCCAGATTTTTTGCTTCGCTGGTCGCTGTTGACTCCATCCTTGCCCTCTACATATATGCCCTTATGAGAGTCTTCTCCATAGTATACTTCTCCCAGTTAGGCTTTCCCTTGTAATGGCTGGGCAGACTGTTCCTTGGGCTGTATTGCACCCTCCCTGTGTTCCTGCTCTGTCCCTTGCCTACTGGGCAAAGCCACCAGGTCATTTTCAACGAAGCGGCTAGGGCCACTCCCTGACCGCTGTGCTTTCCCTCTCCCGTCTCCTCTTCCCCCTGCTGACCATGTGCTCTCCCTTTGCTGTCTCCTCTCCTATATGTTCAGCAAACACACAAGTAGCATTTTCCAAATGAAAGTGGGGCAAAATAACTGAAAAGTGTCCAAACTGAATGGTTTTTAGGGTAGGTGAAAAGGGAAATGCAGAGGATGACAATAGAAATAAGTTACAAAATCAACAGAATATAAATATGAAAGTAGTGACTGATATAAAACAAAGGCTTGAGTATGGATAAGCAGGTAGAGTAAGGATATGAGGGAAGGGTATATGGCAAAGAAAGGGTTAATGGGAAGGGGTATGGAGCATGTGTATGTAGTTGTGTGCTACTTTTTTGTACCTAGATAATGTGTAGCTTGAAAATGAATCTAATATGTATACTGCTCTTCTAAGTAACTGATGTGTAATAACAGAAGAGTAAAGACAAACAGTGGCACTCACACAGCCACAAACATACACAAGAAAACGACATTAACACGTACACTTCACAACCAAAAAAAATACCCACCAACAACTCAATGCCACACTACACTGACACCAACAATTCAATGCCACCCTACACTGACACCCTGACACCACCAACTCAATGGCACCCTACAATAACACTGTTACAAACTGCTATTTGTGACAGGCCCTTTAAATGGAAGGTTGCCCTGCTTCCCTGGATTTTGGAGAAGCCTATTTGCCAGCCTCCTTCCTCATGACTATGGCCCCTGGAAGATTGTGCCCCTGAGAGTATATTGACTTTTGTTGGGTGTGTGTGGCCCTTTGGGAACCGTCTGGGGACATATTGTGACTTTGGTGAACAATGCCCCCTTTAAGACTATGTCCCCAGACCTGTGAAATGACTTGTCCCTGGCTTTCTCCCACTTGGTTCAGTTTCATTGTGTGCCATTAAGAGTTAAATTTTGTTCAGCTTCAAGAAACCTATTCTAAATACAAGTCTGCTGGGATTAGCTCTAATTAGGTTTAGTGATCAACTTTCCCATTGTCTAATCAGACTAGTATTGATAAGGTGGACTGCATTGATTTATTGTGTGTAATTTTATCTGCTGAAGTAAATGTTGTGGCCTGTCAAAGGGAGTGTCTCTCTATCTAATATCAAATGTGTGATGGGGGATTTTATGCCTCCCCCTGAGAGTGTCCTGTTTGCATGTAACCTCAATAAAAAGGAGGCTGTGTGCTCCAGCACATCAGACCTATTTCTGACCCTCTAACTTGCAGCTTTGACTCATGTTTGTAGGGGACAGCTTCAGCTATAATCACTACAGGGATTGCTATGCTTTTCATACTCCCTTAGCTACGGGGATTGCTACAGAAGGAAGAGGTTCACCTACTGGAGCCTGGTCGTAGGTCCAGGGCGCAGAGCAGACGGCGAGATACCAGCCCAGCAGCGGTGGTTCATAGAGTCTGCGTTACTTATGGTGGCTACGCAGCAGTTATAGTGTCCACTGTGCTGCTGCTCCTTTGGTGAGCGCTAGGAGCATCCTTTTCTACGGTCCAACTTCCAGCCAGCCTGGAGGCAACCGTAACATTTGGCGGCAGCGGTGGGATCGCGTCCTAGCGCAAGGAGCAGCACCACAACAGCACTGGTATCGTAGGAGAGTAATTGAGGGCAACGCTAGCCACTGCGCAGCGTCCCTACCTACAGCAGCATGGACCTGACAAGATACTGGTCAGAACCATGTGAAGAGCACCTCAACCGGATCCGTCGCTATGAGGGCGCGGATTTCGTTCCAGAGGTAAAGAGGCGGCTAGTCCGATATGGTCCAGACCCTGCGCAGGAGGTAGTCAGTCGCATCATCCGGGAATTGGATACAGAGAACAAAGCGGCACGAGCCTTTGAGCGCCAACTGTGGAGTTTGAGGGTATGGACACCTGGTCTCTCTCCCCAGCCGCAGCATGTTCCACAGGGAGAGGAGAGCAGCGACCTCCCTCCCCAGCGGCAGTATACTGTGCAGAGGGAAGAGACAACCGGTCTCCTTCCCCAACCCCAACCAGAGATACCAGAGGCAGCAGGCCTCATAGACTGGTCCTGGGAGGACCCCCAGCAGGCAGGTGGAGATGGGACCGCAGTCTCTCTACCGGCCCTACAGGGATGCTGGGCAGGCGGCCCAGATCCCCAGCGACAGACCCAGCTACAGGGAGGGGAGAGCATCGACCTCCCTCCCCAGCCGGAGTGTGCCTTCCAGGGAGAGGAGACAACCGGTCTCTCTCCCCAGCCGCAGCATGTTCCACAGGAAGAGGAGAGCATCGACCTCCCTTCCCAACGGCCGCCGGAGTATCAGGAGGAGGAGGTAAGCCAATCTCCCCCTCCCCAGCTAACTCCTAACTTGGGCCCAGGGTTAACAGTGGAGATGTTAACCCCCACTGACCCCCACGTTCCCTTTGCCACCGGGCAGGACTATGCCCCAATTCCCCCAGCAGAAGAGCTGGCACCAGGGCAGAGTGCCGCTGGCCTCTGCCCCCCAAGTACCATCAGCTATTTGCCCAGCTGCGCCAGGAAGGCAGAGGATGCTACACTTTCATCCTATAACCTGGAACCTACAGGCCAGTGCTACTTGTTGTGGGGGGGCTGCTTTGCTGCTAGTGTTTATTTGTGGGTGGGTTGCGAGACTAACTTAGGCACTGACCGACAGAAGGTCAGGTGCCTTGTTAGTCTCCCTCCAAAAGGGGAGATATGTTACAAACTGCTATTTGTGACTGGCCCTTTAAATGGAAGGTTGCCCTGCTTCCCTGGATTTTGGAGAAGCCTATTTGCCAGCCTCCTTCCTCATGACTATGGCCCCTGGAAGATTGTGCCCCTGAGAGTATATTGACTTTTGTTGGGTGTGTGTGGCCCTTTGGGAACCGTCTGGGGACATATTGTGACTTAGGTGAACAATGCCCCCTTTAAGACTATGTCCCCAGACCTGTGAAATGACTTGTCCCTGGCTTTCTCCCACTTGGTTCAGTTTCATTGTGTGCCATTAAGAGTTAAATTTTGTTCAGCTTCAAGAAACCTATTCTAAATACAAGTCTGCTGGGATTAGCTCTAATTAGGTTTAGTGATCAACTTTCCCATTGTCTAATCAGACTAGTATTGATAAGGTGG
This sequence comes from Bombina bombina, assembly GCF_027579735.1. NCBI lineage: Eukaryota > Metazoa > Chordata > Amphibia > Anura > Bombinatoridae > Bombina > Bombina bombina. The sequence goes on from NC_069510.1 coordinate 69,405,075, forward strand.
ACTGCATTGATTTATTGTGTGTAATTTTATCTGCTGAAGTAAATGTTGTGGCCTGTCAAAGGGAGTGTCTCTCTAATATCAAATGTGTGATGGGGGATTTTATGCCTCCCCCTGAGAGTGTCCTGTTTGCATGTAACCTCAATAAAAAGGAGGCTGTGTGCTCCAGCACATCAGACCTATTTCTGACCCTCTAACTTGCAGCTTTGACTCATGTTTGTAGGGGACAGCTTCAGCTATAATCACTACAGGGATTGCTATGCTTTTCATACTCCCTTAGCTACGGGGATTGCTACAGAAGGAAGAGGTTCACCTACTGGAGCCTGGTCGTAGGTCCAGGGCACAGAGCAGACGGCGAGATACCAGCCCAGCAGCGGTGGTTCATAGAGTCTGCGTTACTTATGGTGGCTACGCAGCAGTTATAGTGTCCACGGTGCTGCTGCTCCTTTGGTGAGCGCTAGGAGCATCCTTTTCTACGGTCCAACTTCCAGCCAGCCTGGAGGCAACCGTAACAAACACCCTGACACCACCAACTCAATGGCACCCTACACTAACACACTGGCACCAAGAACTCAATGCCACCCTACACTAACACCAACAACTCAATGCCACACTACACTAACACACTGACACCAACAACTCAATAGCACCCTACACTAACACACTGACACCAACAACTCAATGGCACCCTACACTAACTGGCATTAACAACTCAATGCCACCCTACACTAACACACTGACACCAACAACTCAATGCCACCCTACACTAACAACTCAATGGCACCCTACACTAACACCGACACCAACAACTCAATGGCACCCTACACTAACACACAGACACCAACAACTCAATGGCACCCTACACTAACACACAGACACCAACAACTCAATGGCACCCTACACTAACACACAGACACCAACAACTCAATGGCACCCTACACTAACACACAGACACCAACAACTCAATGGCACCCTACACTAACACACTTACACCAACAACTCAATGCCATCCTACACTAACACACTGACACCAACTCACGCCACCCTACACTAACACACTGACACCAAAAACTCAATGCCACCCTACACTAACACACTGACACCAACAACTCAATGGCACCCTACACTAACACACTTACACCAACGACTCAATGCCACCCTACACTAACACACTGACACCAACTCAATGCCACCCTACCCTAACACCCTGACACAAACTCAATGCCACCCTACACTAACACCACCAATTCAATGCCACCCTACACTAACTGACATTAACTCAATGCCACCCTACACTAACACACTGACACCAACAACTCAATGCCACACTAGACTAACACACTGACACCAACAACTCAATGCCACCCTACAATAACACCATCAACTCAATGCCACCCTACACTAACACCATCAACTCAATGCCACCCTACACTAACAACCTGACAACTCAATGCCATGCTACACTAAAACCAACAACTCAATACCACCCTACACTAACACCCTGACACCAACTCAATGCCACCCTACACTAACACACTGACACCAACTCAATGCCACCCTACACTAACACACTGACACCAACAACTCAATGGTACCCTACACTAACACACTGACACCAACAACTCAATGGCACCCTACACTAACACACTGACACCAACTCAATGCCACCCTACACTAACACACTGACACCAACTCAATGCCACCCTACACTAACACTAACAAAAACTCAATGCCACCCTACACTAACACACTGACACCAACAACTCAATGCCACCATACACTAACACTGACACCAACAACCCAATGCCACCCTACACTAACACCAACAACTCAATGCCACCATACACTAACACTGACACCAACAACCCAATGCCAACCTACACTAACAACCTGACACCAACAACTCAATGCCACCCTACACTGACACCATCAACTCAATGCCACCCTACACTAACACACTGACACCAACAACTCAATGCCACACTACACTAACACACTAACATTAACAACTCAATGCCACACTAACACTGACACCAACAACTCAATGCCAACCTACACTAACAACTCAATGCCACCCTACACTAACACACTGACACCAACTCAATGCCACCCTACACTAACACACTGACACCAACTCAATGCCACCCTACACTAACACACTGACACCAACTCAATGCCACCCTACACTAACACACTGACACCAACTCAATGCCACCCTACACTAACAATCTGACACCAAAAACTCAATGCCACCCTACACTAACACACTGACACCAACAACTCAATACCACCCTACACTAACACCCTGACACCAACAACTCAATGCCACACTACACTAACACACTGACATTAACAACTCAATGCCACACTAACACTGACACCAACAACTCAATGCCAACCTACACTAACACCGACAACTCAATGCCACACTACACTAACACACTGACACCAACAACTCAATGCCACCCTACACTAACACACTGGCACCAAAAACTCAATACCACCCTACACTAACACACTGGCACCCTACACTAACACCCTGACACCAACAACTCAATGCCACCCTACACTAACACCAACAACTCAATGCCACACTACACTAACACACTGACACCAACAACTCAATGACACCCTACACTAACACACTTACACCAACAACTCTGCCACCCTACACTAACACCAACTCAATGCCACCCTACACTAACACACTGACACCAACTCAATGCCACCCTACACTAACAATCTGACACCAAAAACTCAATGTAACCCTACACTAACACACTGACACCAACAACTCAATGCCACCCTACACTAACACAATGACAACAACAACAACTCTGCCACCCTACACTAACACAATGACAACAACAACTCAATGCCACCCTACACTAACAACCTGACAACTCAATGCCATGCTACACTAACACCAACAACTCAATACCACCCTACACTAACACCCTGACACCAACTCAATGCCACCCTACACTAACACACTGACACCAACTCAATGCCACCCTACACTAACACCGACACCAACAACTCAATGGCACCCTACACTAACACACTGACACCAACAACTCAATGCCACCCTACACTAACACCCTGACACAAACTCAATGCCACCCTACCCTAACACCCTGACACAAACTCAATGCCACCCCCTACACTAACCCTGACACCAACTCAATGCCACCCTACACTAACACCATCAATTCAATGCCACCCTACACTAACACCATCAATTCAATGCCACCCTACACTAACACCATCAATTCAATGCCACCCTACACTAACTGACATTAACTCAATGCCACCCTACAGGGAGTGCAGAATTATTAGGCAAGTTGTATTTTTGAGGATTAATTTTATTATTGAACAACCATGTTCTCAATGAACCCAAAAACTCAATATCAAAGCTGAATATTTTTGGAAGTAGTTTTTAGTTTGTTTTTAGTTTTAGCTATTTTAGGGGGATATCTGTGTGTGCAGGTGACTATTACTGTGCATAATTATTAGGCAACTTAACAAAAAACAAATATATACCCATTTCAATTATTTATTTTTATCAGTGAAACCAATATAACATCTCAACATTCACAAATATACATTTCTGACATTCAAAAACAAAACAAAAATAAATCAGTGACCAATATAGCCACCTTTCTTTGCAAGGACACTCAAAAGCCTGCCATCCATGGATTCTGTCAGTGTTTTGATCTATTCACCATCAACATTGCGTGCAGCAGCAACCACAGCCTCCCAGACACTGTTCAGAGAGGTGTACTGTTTTCGCTCCTTGAAAATCTCACATTTGATGATGGACCACAGGTTCTCAATGGGGTTCAGATCAGGTGAACAAGGAGGCCATGTCATTAGATTTTCTTCTTTTATACCCTTTCTTGCCAGCCACGCTGTGGAGTACTTGGACGCGTGTGATGGAGCATTGTCCTGCATGAAAATCATATTTTTCTTGAAGGATGCAGACTTCTTCCTGTACCACTGCTTGAAGGTGTCTTCCAGAAACTGGCAGTAGGACTGGGAGTTGAACTTGACTCAATCCTCAACCCGAAAAGGCCCCACAAGCTCATCTTTGATGATACCAGCCCAAACCAGTACTCCACCTCCACCTTGCTGGCGTCTGAGTCGGACTGGAGCTATCTGCCCTTTACCAATCCAGCCACGGGCCCATCCATCTGGCCCATCAAGACTCGCTCTCATTTCATCAGTCCATAAAACCTTAGAAAAATCAGTCTTGAGATATTTCTTGGCCCAGTCTTGACGTTTCAGCTTGTGTGTCTTGTTCAGTGGTGGTCGTCTTTCAGCCTTTCTTACCTTGGCCATTTCTCTGAGTATTGCACACCAGTGATGTTGCAGCGCTGAAATATGGCCAAACTGGTGGCAAGTGGCATCTTGGCAGCTGCACGCTTGACTTCTCAGTTCATGGGCAGTTATTTTGCGCCTTGGTTTTTCCACACACTTCTTGCGACCCTGTTGACTATTTTGAATGAAACGCTTGATTGTTCAATGATCACGCTTCAGAAGCTTTGCAATTTTAAGAGTGCTGCATCCCTCTGCAAGATATCTCACTATTTTTGACTTTTCTGAGCCTGTCAAGTCCTTCTTTTGACCCATTTTGCCAAAGGAAAGGAAGTTGCCTAATAATTATGCACACCTGATATAGGGTGTTGATGTCATTAGACCACACCCCTTCTCATTACAGAGATGCACATCACCTAATATGCTTAATTGGTAGTAGGCTTTCGAGCCTATACAGCTTGGAGTAAGACAACATGCATAAAGAGGATGATGTGGTCAAAATCCTCATTTGCCTAATAATTCTGCACTCCCTGTACACTAACACACTGACACCAACAACTCAATGCCACACTACACTAACACTGACACCAACAACTCAATGCCACCCTACACTAACACACTGACACCAACAACTCAATGCCACCCTACACTAACACCAACAACTCAATGCCACCCTACACTAACACTGACTCCAACAACTCAATGCCACCCTACACTAACACACTGACACTAACACACTGACACCAACTCAATGCCACCCTACACTAACACACTGACACCAACAACTCAATGCCACCCTACACTAACACCGATACCAACAACTCAATGCCACCCTACACTAACACACTGACACTAACACCCTGACACCAACAACTCTATGCCACCCTACACTAACACTGACACCAACAACTCTGTGCCACCCTACACTAACACCAACTCAATGACACACTACACTAACACACTAACACCAACTCAATGCCATGCTACACTAACACCCTGACCCCAACAACTCAATGCCACCCTACACTAACACCAACAACTCAATGCCACACTACACTAACACACTAACACCAACTCAATGCCATGCTACACTAACACCCTGGCACCAACAACTCAATGCCACCCTACACTAACACTGACACCAACAACTCAATGCCATCCTACACTAACACACTGACACCGACAACTCAGTGCCACCCTACACTAACACCAACTCAATGCAACCCTACACTAACACCCCGACACCAACTCAATGCCACGCTACACTAACACACTGACACCAACAACTCAATGCCACCCTACACTAACACCAACAACTCAATGCCACGCTACACTAACAGACACCAACAACTCAATGCCACCCTACACTAACACCAACACCAACAACTCAATGCCACGCTACACTGACACCAACAACTCAATGCCACGCTACACTAACACACTGACACCAAAAACTCAATGCCACACTGACACCAAAAACTCAATGCCACACTAATACCCTACACTAACACACTGACACCAACAACTCAATGCCACCCTACACTAACACTGACACCAACAACTCAATGCCACACTACACTAACACCCTGACACCAACAACTCAATGCCACCCTACACTAACGCCCTGACACCAACAACTCAATGCCACCCTACACTAACACACTGACACCAACTCAATGCCACCCTACACTAACGCACTGACACCAACTCAATGCCACCCTATACTAACACACTGACACCAACTCAATGTCACCCTACACTAACACACTGACACCAACTCAATGCCACCCTACACTAACACACTGACACCAGCTCAATGCCACCCTACACTAACACTGACACCAACAACTCAATGCCACGCTACACTAACACCAAAAACTCAATACCACCCTACACTAACACCGACACCAACACCAACTCAATGCCACCCTACACTAACACTGACCCTAAAACACTGACACCAACTCAATTCCACCCTACACTGACACCAACTCAATTCCACCCTACACTAACACACTGACACCAACAACTCAATGCCACACTACACTAACACCCTGGCACCCTACAATAACACCCTGACACCAACAACTCAATGCCACGCTACACTAACACCAACAACTCAATACCACCCTACACTAACACCCTGACACCAACAACTCAATGGCACCCTACACTAACACACCGACACCAACAACTCAATGCCACCCTACACTAACACACCGACACCAACAACTCAATGCCACCCTACACTAACACACTGACACCAACAACTCAATGCCACCCTACACTAACACCGACAACTCAATGCCACCCTACACTAACAGACACAAACCACTCAATGCCACGCTACACTGACACCAACAACTCAATGCCACGCTACACCAACACACTGACACCACCAACTCAATGCCACCCTACACTAACACCGACACCAACAACTCAATGCCACCCTACACTAACACCGACACCAACAACTCAATGCCACCCTACACTAACACCGACACCAACAACTCAATGCCACCCTACACTAACACCGACAACTCAATGCCACCCTACACTAACACCAACAACTCAATGCCACCCTACACTAACACCCTGACACCAACAACTCAATGCCACGCTACACTAACACCAACAACTCAATACCACCCTACACTAACACACTGACACCAACAACTCAATGCCACCCTACACTAACACCGACACCAACTCAATGCCACCCTACACCAACACTGACCCTAAAACACTAACAACTCAATGCCACCCTACACTAACACACCGACACCAACAACTCAATGCCACCCTACACTAACACACTGACACCAACATCTCAATGCCACCCTACACTAACACACTGACACCAACAACTCAATGCCACACTACACTAACACCCTGGCACCCTACACTAACACCCTGACACCAACAACTCAATGCCACCCTACACTAACACACTGAGACAAACAACTCAATGCCACCCTACACTAACACACTGACAACAACAACTCAATGCCACCCTACACTAACACACTGACACCAACTCAATGCCACCCTACACTAACACACTGACACCAGCTCAATGCCACCCTACACTAACACCGACACCAACAACTCAATGCCACGCTACACTAACACCAACAACTCAATACCACCCTACACTAACACCCTGACACCAACAACTCAATGGCACCCTACACTAACACCCTGACACCAACAACTCAATGGCACCCTACACTAACACCGACACCAACAACTCAATGCCACCCTACAGTAACACCGACACCAACAACTCAATGCCACCCTACACTAACACACTGACACCAACAACTCAATGCCACCCTACACTAACACTGACACCAACTCAATGCCCCACCACAAAAGAAAAACATGGAGCGCTAGCGTATGTAAAACATAACCTTTATTATGGTTATTTAAAAACAGGACATATAGTCAATCAAAAAAGACAGATGGGATACCTCTGGCTGGCAGGCTTACGCGTTTCGGCAAAGCCGTAATCATAGCATACTATGCCAGCCACAGGTGTGCTTTATATACAAAATTAGAAACAACACCATTGGTTAAAAGGACATGTCATTTAAAACAACAGTACGCCCAGAGAGATTTTTGCATTTAACCCCTTATGTTCCGGAGGTGAAAAAACAGATTTATCCTTGATTGCATTATAAATCTATATAGGTATTTTTAAGACATATGAGGTTATTCACAATAAATAAATCGTCCTTCATAGACGTTAGATAAATACTTGTTTGCTACCTCCAGATCACAGTCACAGTTAATCCCGTCATATCCATAGCCTATAGTAACGTATAGTTAAATTATAGATCTGATTTCCTAGTACAAATGTGCACTATCGTCACTTTAAGACTAAAAAAGTGTCAGTATAATGATCTCAGATTATGTCAGTTAGATATGAGGAGAGTTATGTGTTTAATGTATTATTGAGTGGTGTAATTTAATATCTTATAGTTTTATAAATATTATGAAAAAGATGGGATCGGGTATTATTATTCCCAATAATTTATAAGGTCGAATTCTGAGTTCAGGCCTTTTGGTATCCTGGTATCCATTTTTAGGATCCACAATATTTCTCTTTTAGATAGAGTTACTCCACGGTCACCCCCTCTTTTTGGTCTAGGAACCATATCTATTGGTTGCCATGAAAAACAGGTAAGGTCCTTATTATGAACCTGGGCAAAATGATGCACCACAGGGGTAGTCGCCTTGCCCCTCCTGATGGTAGACAAGTGCTCAATAATTCTTGTTCTAATATCTCTAGTGGTGAGCCCGATGTACTGTTTTCCACATACCGTACAGGTTACACAGTAGATGACAAAGGTAGAGGTGCAATTAAGACAAAAATTAATCTCATAAGTCTTCCCTGTTGCAGTAGAGGTAAAGTGTTCTGACATAGTTAAATAATCACATGCTCCACATCTTGAGCTTCCACATTTGTAGGAGCCTTTACAACTGAGCCAGGCACTCCCCTGGGTGATAGTCTTCGGTAAGACTGTTGGGGACAATATATTGCCTAAGCTCTTGTTTCGTCGGTATGAGCATCTAAGCCCTTCTTTAACACATTGTGTAAGTCTATCGTCTGCTATTAGCATACCAAAATGGTATTTGACGATTCTGCATACTTCCTCATACTGTGCACTGTATTCAGTGACAAATGTAACTCCCTTCTGGGCCTTCCCATTTGTCTGGTTTGGTTTGTCCCTTAACAAGTCACGTCTGTCCATTCTATCCACCTCCCTTTGTGCCCTATTTATTACCTTTCTAGGATAGCCTCTCTGAGATAAACGTTTTCTTACTTCCATCATTTGGTTGGCACTCTCATTGGCCTCGGAACAATTCCGTTTGGCCCTTATGAGTTGCCCCTTGGCTATAGCATACGGCACATGTCTGGGGTGGCAGCTTCTTGCATGTAGTAGTGAGTTGCCTGATATAGGTTTTCTGTATAGGCTTGTCTCAATCCGACCATCAGGAGTCCCACTCAGTACTACATCCAAGAAGTTAATCTTGGTCTTTTTAGTTTCACTTGTAAATTTTAGACCAATATCATTGTCATTGAGCTTCCCTAGAAACTTTTCCAAATCATCAGGGCTGCCCTCCCAGATGAGGATTAGATCATCTATAAAGCGGCGGTAAAAGGTAATACAACCACGGAGGGGGTTCTTATCTCCAAAGATGTGGGACAGCTCCCACCAACCCATAAATAGGTTGGCGTAAGAGGGGGCAAACTTCGCCCCCATAGCTGTCCCACATCTCTGGAGATAGAACACACCTTCAAATTCAAAAAAATTGTGAGTTAACAAGAACTCAGCCACTTGTAGTACATATCTCTGAAAACCTTCAGTAAGGGAGGACCAACCCCTGAGGAAGAATGACATAGCCTCCAATCCCTTTGAATGGGGAATGGAAGAATAAAGGGCTGTGACGTCTATGGTGACCCACCGGTTATTCTCTTCCACCCATGCAACATCATTTATCAGATTCATAAGGTGCTTGGTGTCCCTGAGATAGCTAGGGAGAGCTTCAACAAATGGATGTAGAATCATGTCCAGCCATTGAGACAACCGTTCAAAGAGAGACCCTATACCACTTACTATAGGTCGTCCCTTCACATCTGTGAGGGACTTATGCACCTTAGGTAGATGATGGAATACTGGAGTGACCGGATGTTCCACAAATATATATGACATAGTGTCCTGATCAATAAAGCCATTTCTTCTGTTAAGTGTGATCAGTCCACGGGTCATCATTACTTCCGGGATATTAACTCCTCCCCAACAGGAAGTGCAAGAGGATTCACCCAGCAGAGCTGCATATAGCTCCTCCCCCCTACGTCACTCCCAGTCATTCTCTTGCACCCAACAACTAGATAGGAGGTGTGAGAGGGCTATGGTGATTATACTTAGTTTTATATCTTCAATCAAAAGTTTGTTATTTTAAAATAGCACCGGAGTGTGTTATTACCTCTCTGGCAGAGTTTGAAGAAGAATCTACCAGAGTTTTTGCTATGATTTTAGCCGGAGTAGTTAAGATCATATTGCTGTTTCTCGGCCATCTGAGGAGAGGTAATCTTCAGATCAGGGGACAGCGGGCAGATGAATCTGCATAGAGGTATGTAGCAGCTTTTATTTTCTGACAATGGAATTGATGAGAAAATCCTGCCATACCGATATAATGTCATGTATGTATACTTTACACTTCAGAGAATTACACTGTAAGAAGTACATAAAGCTGTTTAATAACTAGAAATTATGTTTAACGTTTTTGCTGGAATGTAAAATCGTTTTCATTTGCTGAGGTACTGAGTGAATAAATGTTTGGGCACCATTTTTCCACTTGGCAGTTGCTTAAATCTGTTTTTTTTCTGTCAGTTTCTGTTCTCCCTCACTGCTGTGTGTGAGGGGGAGGGGCGGTTTTGGCGCCTTTTCTATGCATCAGTTTTTTCAGTCAGCAGCTCATTGTATTTCCTGCATGATCCGGTTCATCTCTACAGAACTCAGGGGTCTTCAAACTTATTTTGAGGGAGGTAATTTCTCTCAGCAGAGCTGTGAGAATTATAGTTAACTGTGATAAAAAAATGTTTATTCTGTAATTGTTTCCTGCTTTCAGAATTTGTTATCTTTGCTATTGGGATAAACCTTTGCTAAAGTTGTGTTGTTTACAAGGATTGAGGCTATAACTGTTTCAATTTATTAATTTTCAACTGTCATAGATTTTCTGTGCTTCTTAAAGGCACAGTACGTTTTTAATTGAATTGTATTCCAAGTTGCAAGTTTATTTGCTAGTGTGTTAAACATGTCTGATTCAGAGGATGATACCTGTGTCATTTGTTGCAATGCCAAAGTGGAGCCCAATAGAAATTTATGTACTAACTGTATTGATGCTACTTTAAATAAAAGTCAATCTGTACAAATTGAACAAATTTCACCAAACAACGAGGGGAGAGTTATGCCGACTAACTCGCCTCACGTGCCAGTACCTGCATCTCCCGCTCGGGAGGTGCGTGATATTGTAGCGCCGAGTACATCTGGCCGGCCATTACAAATCACATTACAGGATATGGCTTCTGTTATGACTGAAGTTTTGGCTAAATTACCAGAACTAAGGGGTAAGCGTGATCACTCTGGGGTGAGAACAGAGTGCGCTGATAATATTAGGGCCATGTCAGATACTGCGTCACAGGTTGCAGAACATGAGGACGGAGAACTTCATTCTGTGGGTGACGGTTCTGTTCCAAACAGACTGGATTCAGATATTTCAAATTTTAAATTTAAACTGGAAAACCTCCGTGTATTACTAGGGGAGGTGTTAGCGGCTCTGAATGATTGTAACACAGTTGCAATACCAGAGAAAATGTGTAGGTTGGATAAATATTTTGCGGTACCGACGAGTACTGAGGTTTTTCCTATACCTAAGAGAATTACTGAAATTGTTTCTAAGGAGTGGGATAGACCCGGTGTGCCGTTCTCACCCCCTCCGATATTTAGAAAGATGTTTCCAATAGACGCCACCACACGGGACTTATGGCAAACGGTCCCTAAGGTAGAGGGAGCAGTTTCTACTTTAGCTAAGCGTACCACTATCCCGGTGGAGGATAGCTGTGCCTTTTCAGATCCAATGGATAAAAAATTAGAGGGTTACCTTAAGAAAATGTTTGTTCAACAAGGTTTTATATTGCAACCCCTTGCATGCATTGCGCCGATCACGGCTGCAGCGGCGTTCTGGATTGAGTCTCTGGAAGAGAACATTAGTTCAGCTACTCTGGACGACATTACGGACAGGCTTAGAGTCCTTAAACTAGCTAATTCATTCATTTCGGAGGCCGTAGTACATCTAACTAAACTTACGGCGAAGAATTCAGGATTCGCCATTCAGGCACGCAGGGCGCTGTGGCTAAAATCCTGGTCAGCTGATGTTACTTCTAAGTCTAAATTGCTTAATATACCTTTCAAAGGGCAGAGCTTATTCGGGCCCGGGTTGAAAGAGATTATCGCTGACATTACAGGAGGTAAAGGCCATGCCCTGCCTCAGGACAAAGCCAAAACTAAGACTAGACAGTCTAATTTTCGTTCCTTTCGTAATTTCAAAGCAGGAGCAGCATCAACTTCCTCTGCACCAAAACAGGAAGGAGCTGTTGCTCGCTACAGACAAGGCTGGAAACCTAACCAGTCCTGGAACAAGGGCAAGCAGACCAGGAAACCTACTGCTGCCCCTAAAACGTCATGAATTGAGGGCCCCCGATCCGGGATCGGATCTAGTGGGGGGCAGGCTTTCTCTCTTCGCCCAGGCTTGGGCAAGAGATGTCCAGGATCCCTGGGCGCTAGAAATAATATCTCAGGGATACCTTCTGGACTTCAAATCCTCTCCTCCAAGAGAGAGATTTCATCTGTCAAGGTTGTCAACAATCCAGACAAAGAAAGAGGCGTTTCTACGCTGCGTACAAGAGCTCTTGTTAATGGGAGTAATCCACCCAGTTCCACGATCGGAACAGGGACAGGGGTTTTACTCAAATCTGTTTGTGGTTCCCAAAAAAGAGGGAACTTTCAGACCAATCCTGGACTTAAAGATCCTAAACAAATTTCTAAGAGTTCCATCGTTCAAGATGGAAACTATTCGAACAATTTTGCCCATGATCCAAGAGGGTCAGTACATGACCACAGTGGATTTAAAGGATGCTTACCTTCACATACCGATTCACAGAAATCATTACCGGTATCTAAGGTTTGCCTTTCTAGACAGGCATTACCAATTTGTAGCTCTTCCATTCGGATTGGCTACGGCTCCAAGAATCTTCACAAAGGTTCTGGGCACTCTTCTGGCGGTACTAAGACCGCGAGGAATTTCAGTAGCTCCGTACCTAGACGACATACTGATACAAGCTTCAAGCTTTCAAACTGCCAAATCTCATACAGAGTTAGTACTGGCATTTCTAAGGTCACATGGATGGAAGGTGAACGAAAAGAAAAGTTCACTCGTTCCACTCACAAGAGTTCCCTTCCTGGGGACTCTTATAGATTCTGTAAAAATGAAGATTTACCTGACAGAGGACAGGTTAACAAGACTTCAAAGTGCTTGCCGCACCCTTCATTCCATTCAACACCCGTCAGTGGCTCAATGCATGGAGGTAATTGGCTTAATGGTAGCGGCAATGGACATAGTACCCTTTGCTCGCCTACACCTCAGACCACTGCAACTGTGCATGCTAAGTCAGTGGAATGGGGATTACTCAGACTTATGGTGGCTTTCTCGGCCACATCTGTCCAGGGGGATGCCATTCAGCAGACCAGACTGGACAATTGTAACAACAGACGCCAGCCTTCTAGGTTGGGGTGCCGTCTGGAATTCTCTGAAAGCTCAGGGACAATGGAGTCAGGAGGAGAGTCTCCTGCCAATAAACATTCTGGAATTGAGAGCAGTTCTCAATGCCCTCCTGGCTTGGCCCCAGTTGACAACGCGGGGTTTCATCAGGTTTCAGTCGGACAACATCACGACTGTAGCTTACATCAACCATCAGGGAGGGACACGAAGCTCCCTAGCTATGATGGAAGTATCAAAGATAATTCGCTGGGCAGAGTCTCACTCTTGCCACCTGTCAGCAATCCACATCCCGGGAGTGGAGAACTGGGAGGCGGATTTCTTAAGTCGTCAGACTTTTCATCCAGGGGAGTGGGAACTTCATCCGGAGGTCTTTGCCCAAATACTTCGACGTTGGGGCAAACCGGAGATAGATCTCATGGCGTCTCGACAGAACGCCAAGCTTCCTCGTTACGGGTCCAGATCCAGGGATCCAGAAGCAGTCCTGATAGATGCCCTGACAGCACCTTGGGACTTCAGGATGGCTTACGTGTTTCCACCCTTCCCGATGCTTCCTCGATTGATTGCCAGAATCAAACAAGAGAGAGCATCAGTGATTCTAATAGCACCTGCGTGGCCACGCAGGACTTGGTATGCAGATCTGGTGGACATGTCATCCTGTCCACCTTGGTCTCTACCTCTGAAACAGGACCTTCTGATTCAGGGTCCCTTCAAACATCAAAGTCTAACTTCTCTGAAGCTGACTGCTTGGAAATTGAACGCTTGATTTTATCAAGACGTGGGTTTTCTGAGTCAGTTATTGATACCTTAATACAGGCTAGGAAACCTGTTACCAGAAAGATTTACCATAAGATATGGCGTAAATACCTATATTGGTGTGAATCCAAAGGTTACTCTTGGAGTAAGGTTAGGATTCCTAGGATATTGTCTTTTCTACAAGAAGGTTTAGAAAAGGGTTTATCCGCTAGTTCATTAAAGGGACAGATCTCAGCTCTGTCCATTCTGTTACACAAACGTCTGTCAGAAATTCCTGACGTCCAGGCTTTTTGTCAGGCTTTGGCCAGGATTAAGCCTGTGTTTAAAACGGTTGCTCCACCATGGAGTTTAAACCTTGTTCTTAATGTTTTACAGGGCGTTCCATTTGAACCCCTTCATTCCATTGATATAAAGTTGTTATCTTGGAAAGTTCTATTTTTAATGGCTATTTCCTCGGCTCGAAGAGTCTCTGAGTTATCAGCCTTACATTGTGATTCTCCTTATTTGATTTTTCATTCGGATAAGGTAGTTCTGCGTACTAAACCTGGGTTCTTACCTAAGGTAGTTACTAACAGGAATATCAATCAAGAGATTGTTGTTCCTTCTTTATGCCCAAATCCTTCTTCGAAGAAGGAACGTCTTCTGCACAACCTGGATGTAGTCCGTGCTCTAAAATTTTACTTACAGGCAACTAAGGAATTTCGACAAACGTCTTCTCTGTTTGTCGTTTACTCTGGGCAGAGGAGAGGTCAAAAAGCTTCTGCTACCTCTCTTTCTTTTTGGCTTCGTAGCATAATTCGTTTAGCTTATGAGACTGCTGGACAGCAGCCTCCTGAAAGGATTACAGCTCATTCCACTAGAGCTGTGGCTTCTACTTGGGCCTTTAAGAATGAGGCCTCTGTTGAACAGATTTGCAAGGCTGCAACTTGGTCTTCGCTTCATACTTTTTCCAAATTTTACAAATTTGACACTTTTGCTTCATCGGAGGCTATTTTTGGGAGAAAGGTTCTTCAGGCAGTGGTTCCTTCTGTATAAAGAGCCTGCCTATCCCTCCCGTCATCCGTGTACTTTTGCTTTGGTATAGGTATCCCAGAAGTAATGATGACCCGTGGACTGATCACACTTAACAGAAGAAAACATAATTTATGCTTACCTGATAAATTCCTTTCTTCTGTAGTGTGATCAGTCCACGGCCCGCCCTGTTTTAAGGCAGGTAATATTTTTTAATTTATACTCCAGTCACCACTTCACCCTTGGCTTTTCCTTTCTCGTTGGTCCTTGGTCGAATGACTGGGAGTGACGTAGGGGGGAGGAGCTATATGCAGCTCTGCTGGGTGAATCCTCTTGCACTTCCTGTTGGGGAGGAGTTAATATCCCGGAAGTAATGATGACCCGTGGACTGATCACACTACAGAAGAAAGGAATTTATCAGGTAAGCATAAATTATGTTTTTCCATTCCATCATCTAAAAGGTGCATAAGTTCTCTCTTGAACCGGCTTGTAGGGTTCGTGGTTAGAACTGAATAACATTGTCTGTCATCTAGTTGGCGCATTGCCTCATTGACATATTGCGCCCTATTCATTACTACCACTGAACCACCCTTGTCTGCATTTTTTATGACCAGATCATGGTTATTGGCCAGGGAGGACAACGCTTCCCTTTCAATTCTATTCAAATTATTTGAAGTATTGCGGCCAGTAGAGTCAGCCAAAAGCTTGAGATCACGCTCCACTCTTTTATAGAAATTTTCAATTACATTCCCCCTACTTTGTATTGGGTAGAATTTAGGAGGTTTTAAGCTTCTTGCTTTGCTAGTGGTTTGCAAAGATTCAAGTCCCTCACTTTCCAGCATGAGAGTGTTTAGTGAAACCAAGTCACATGATTCGGGAAAGCTAAGATCAGTGTTAAGATTGGTGGTGACCCATTTGGGACCCTCCCCTTCACAAATAGACATAGTATCATTGCCTGAAAAATGACCCTTTAATGTTACATTTCGGATTAACCGATTCACATCAATGATCGTATGAAAGAGATTAAAATTCATGGTTGGTACAAAGCCCAAACCAAGACTCAATACACGTATCTGGGCATCTGTTAACACAGTATCTGAAAGATTTATAACACATGTCATTTGTATTTTGTTTGATTCCTCGTTGCCACCCTACACTAACACACTGACACAAACAACTCAATGCCATGCTACACTGACACCAACTCAATGCCACGCTACACTGACACCAACAACTCAATGCCACGCTACACCAACACACTGACACCACCAACTCAATGCCACCCTACACTAACACCGACACCAACAACTCAATGCCACCCTACACTAACACCGACAACTCAATGCCACCCTACACTAACACCGACACCAACTCAATGCCACCCTACACTAACACACTGACACCAACAACTCAATGCCACCCTATACTAACACCCTGACACCAACAACTCAATGGCACCCTACACTAACACCCTGACACCAACAACTCAATGCCACCCTATACTAACACACTGACACCAACAACTCAATGCCACCCTTCATTAACACCAACAACTCAATGGCACCCTACACTAACACCCTGACACCAACAACTCAATGGCACCCTACACTAACACCATGACACCAACAACTCAATGCCACACTACACTAACACACTGGCACCCACAACTCTATGCCACACTACACTAACACCAACAAATCAATGCCACCCTACACTAACACCCTGACACCAACTCAATGCCACCCTACACTAACACATTGACACCAACAACTCAATGCCACCCTACACTAACACCAACAACTCAATGCCACCCTACACTAACACACTGGCACCAAAAACTCAATACCACCCTACACTAACACACTGGCACCAAAAACTCAATGCCACCCTACACTAACACTGACACCAACAACTCAATGGCACCCTACACTAACACCAACAACTCAATGCCACACTACACTAACACCAACAACTCAATGCCACCCTACACTAACACACTGACACCACCAACTCAATGCCACCATACACTGACACCAACAATTCAATGCCACCCTACACTAACACCGACACCAACAACTCAATGCCACCCTACACTCACACACTGACACCAACAACTCAATGCCACACTACACTAACACTGGCACCCACAACTATGCCACACTAACACTGACACCAACAACTCAATGCCACACTACACTAACACACTGACACCAACAACTCAATGCCACACTACACTAACACACTGGCACCCTACACTAACACCATGACACCAACAACTCAATGCCAACCTACACTAACACCGACACCAACTCAATGCCACCCTACACTAACACTGACAACAACTCAATGCCACGCTACACTAACACTGACAACAACTCAATGCCACGCTACACTAACATACCGACACCATCAACTCAATGCCACCCTACACTAACACTGACACCAACTCCTCAATGCCACCCTACACTAACACTGACACCAACTCAATGCCACGCTACACTAACACTGACACAAACAACTCAATGACACGCTACACTGACACCAACAACTCAATGCTACCCTACAGAAACACCCTGACACCGACAACTCAATGCCACCCTACACTAACACACTGACACCAACAACTCAATGCCACCCTACACTAACACCGACACCAACTCAATGCCACCCTACACTAACACACTGACACCAACAACTCAATGCCACCCTACACTAACACCCTGACACCAACAACTCAATGCCACCCTACACTAACACCAACAACTCAATGCCACCCTACACTAACACCAACAACTCAATGCTACCCTACAATAACACACCGACACCAACAACCCAATGCCACCCTACACTAACACCCTGACACCACCAACTCAATGCCACCCTACACTAACAGACACCAACAACTCAATGCCACCCTACACTAACACACTGACACCAACAACTCAATGCCACCCTACACTAACACCGACAACTCAATGCCACCCTACACTAACACCGACACCAACAACTCAATGCCACCCTACACTAACACCAACAACTCAATGCCACCCTACACTAACACCCTGACACCAACAACTCAATGGCACCCTACACTAACACCCTGACACCAACAACTCAATGCCACCCTACAGTAACACAGACACCAACAACTCAATGCCACCCTACACCAACACTGACACCAACTCAATGCCACCCTACACTAACACACTGACACAAACAACTCAATGCCACGCTACACTGACACCAACAACTCAATGCCACACTACACTGACACCAACAACTCAATGCCACGCTACACCAACACACTGACACCACCAACTCAATGCCACCCTACACTAACACCGACACCAACAACTCAATGCCACCCTACACTAACACCGACAACTCAATGCCACCCTACACTAACACCGACACCAACAACTCAATGCCACCCAACACTAACACCCTGACACCAACAACTCAATGGCACCCTACACTAACATTTTGACACCAACAACTCAATGCCACCCTACAGTAACACTAACACCAACAACTCAATGCCACCCTACAGTAACACTGACACCAACAACTCAATGCCACCCTACACTAACACACTGACACCAACAACTCAATGCCACCCTACACTAACACCAACAACTCAATGCCACGCTACACTGACACCAACAACTCAATGGCACCCTACACTAACACACTGACACCAACAACTCAATGCCACCCTTCATTAACACCAACAACTCAATGGCACCCTACACTAACACCATGACACCAACAACTCAATGCCACACTACACTAACACACTGGCACCCACAACTCTATGCCACACTACACTAACACCAACAAATCAATGCCACCCTACACTAACACCCTGACACCAACAACTCAATGCCACCCTACACTAACACCCTGACACCAACAACTCAATGCCACCCTACACTAACACATTGACACCAACAACTCAATGCCACCCTACACTAACACTGACAACAACTCAATGCCACCCTACACTAACACCCTGACACCAACAACTCAATGCCACCCTACACTAACACCCTGACAGCAACAACTCAATGGCACCCTACACTAACACCCTGACACCAACAACTCAATGGCACCCTACACTAACACCCTGACACCAACAACTCAATGCCACCCTACAGTAACACCGACACCAACAACTCAATGCCACCCTACACTAACACACTGACACCAACAACTCAATGCCTCCCTACACTAACACACAGACCAACTCAATGCCACCCTACACTGACACACTGACACCAACAACTCAATGCCACCCTACACTGACACACTGACACCAACAACCCAATGCCACCCTACACTAACACCCTGACACCAACAACTCAATGCCACCCTACACTAACACACTGACACCAACAACTCAATGCCACCCTACACTAACACACTGACACCAACAACTCAATGCCACCAACAACTCAATGCCACCCTACACTAACACACTGGCACCAAAAACTCAATACCACCCTACACTAACACACTGGCACCAACAACTCAATGGCACCCTACACTAACACCCTGACACCAACAACTCAATGCCACCCTACACTAACAAACCGACATCAACTCAATGCTACCCTACACTAACACACCAACACCAACAACTCAATGCCACGCTACACTAGCACATCGACACCAACAACTCAATGCCACGCTACACTAACACACTGACACCAATAACTCAATGCCACCCTACACTAACCCACTGGCACCCTACCCTGACACCAACAACTCAATGCCACCCTACACTAACACACTGACACCAACAACTCAATGTCACGCTATACTAACACACTGACACCAACAACTCAATGCCACGCTACACTGACACCAACAACTCAAAGCCACGCTACACTAACACCCTGACACCAACAACTCAATGGCACCCTACACTAACACCCTGACACCAACAACTCAATGCCACCCTACACTAACACATTGACACCAACAACTCAATGCCACCCTGAATTAACACACTGACACCAACAACTCAATGCCACCCTACACTAACACACTGACACCAACAACTCAATGTCACGCTATACTAACACACTGACACCAACAACTCAATGCCACGCTACACTGACACCAACAACTCAAAGCCACGCTACACTAACACCCTGACACCAACAACTCAATGCCACCCTACACTAACACATTGACACCAACAACCCAATGCCACCCTACACTAACACCGATACCAACAACCCAATGCCACCCTACACTAACACCCTGACACCAACAACTCAATGCCTCCCTACACTAACACACTGACCAACTCAATGCCACCCTACACTAACACCCTGACACTAACAACTCAATGCCACCCTACACTAACAACCTGACACCAACAACTCAATGCCACCCTACACTAACACACTGACACCAACAACTCAATGCCACCATACACTAACACCGACACCAACAACTCAATGCCACCCTACACTAACACCAACAACTCAATGCCACCATACACTAACACTGACACCAACAACCCAATGCCAACCTACACTAACACCCTGACACCAACAACTCAATGCCACCCTACACTAACACCCTGACACCAACAACTCAATGCCACACTACACTAACACACTGACATTAACAACTCATGACAGGTGAGGCAGTGCCTTACTTGCCTCCTCTGACTGCACAACACTGGTCCTGGTAGCGGTGCTTAATGGACAGAATGCTCCTGCAATTCCCCACTGCATTCACATCAGTAAACTACTGCCATATTTTTTGCTTCGCTGGTCGCTGTTGACTCCATCCTTGCCCTCTACATATATGCCCTTATGAGAGTCTTCTCCATAGTATACTTCTCCCAGTTAGGCTTTCCCTTGTAATGGCTGGGCAGACTGTTCCTTGGGCTGTATTGCACCCTCCCTGTGTTCCTGCTCTGTCCCTTGCCTACTGGGCAAAGCCACCAGGTCATTTTCAAAGAAGCGGCTAGGGCCACTCCCTGACCGCTGTGCTTTCCCTCTCCCGTCTCCTCTTCCCCCTGCTGACCATGTGCTCTCCCTTTGCTGTCTCCTCTCCTATATGTTCAGCAAACACACAAGTGGCATTTTCCAAATGAAAGTGGGGCAAAATAACTGAAAAGTGTCCAAACTGAATGGTTTTTAGGGTAGGTGAAAAGGGAAATGCAGAGGATGACAATAGAAATAAGTTACAAAATCAACAGAATATAAATATGAAAGTAGTGACTGATATAAAACAAAGGCTTGAGTATGGATAAGCAGGTAGAGTAAGGATATGAGGGAAGGGTATATGGCAAAGAAAGGGTTAATGGGAAGGGGTATGGAGCATGTGTATGTAGTTGTGTGCTACTTTTTTGTACCTAGATAATGTGTAGCTTGAAAATGAATCTAATATGTATACTGCTCTTCTAAGTAACTGATGTGTAATAACAGAAGAGTAAAGACAAACAGTGGCACTCACACAGCCACAAACACACACAAGAAAACGACATTAACACGTACACTTCACAACCAAAAAAAATACCCACCAACAACTCAATGCCACACTACACTGACACCAACAATTCAATGCCACCCTACACTGACACCCTGACACCACCAACTCAATGGCACCCTACAATAACACCCTGACACCACCAACTCAATGGCACCCTACACTAACACACTGGCACCAAGAACTCAATGCCACCCTACACTAACACCAACAACTCAATGCCACACTACACTAACACACTGACACCAACAACTCAATGCCACCCTACACTAACACCAACAACTCAATGGCACCCTACACCAACACCGACACCAACAACTCAATGGCACCCTACACTAACACACAGACACCAACAACTCAATGGCACCCTACACTAACACACAGACACCAACAACTCAATGGCACCCTACACTAACACACAGACACCAACAACTCAATGGCACCCTACACTAACACACTAACACCAACAACTCAATGCCATCCTACACTAACACACTGACACCAACTCACGCCACCCTACACTAACACACTGACACCAAAAACTCAATGGCACCCTACACTAACACACTTACACCAACGACTCAATGCCACCCTACACTAACAACCTGACACCAACTCAATGCCACCCTACCCTAACACCCTGACACAAACTCAATGCCACCCTACACTAACCCTGACACTAACTCAATGCCACCCTACACTAACACCATCAATTCAATGCCACCCTACACTAACTGACATTAACTCAATGCCACCCTACACTAACACACTGACACCAACAACTCAATGCCACACTAGACTAACACACTGACACCAACAACTCAATGCCACCCTACAATAACACCATCAACTCAATGCCACCCTACACTAACACCATCAACTCAATGCCACCCTACACTAACAACCTGACAACTCAATGCCATGCTACACTAAAACCAACAACTCAATACCACCCTACACTAACACCCTGACACCAACTCAATGCCACCCTACACTAACACACTGACACACTGACACCAACTCAATGCCACCCTACACTAACACACTGACACCAACAACTCAATGGTACCCTACACTAACACACTGACACCAACAACTCAATGGCACCCTACACTAACACACTGACACCAACTCAATGCCACCCTACACTAACACACTGACACCAACTCAATGCCACCCTACACTAACAATCTGACACCAAAAACTCAATGCCACCCTACACTAACAATCTGACACCAAAAACTCAATGCCACCCTACACTAACACACTGACACCAACAACTCAATACCACCCTACACTAACACCGACACCAACAACTCAATGCCACCCTACACTAACACCAACAACTCAATGCCACCATATACTAACACTGACACCAACAACCCAATGCCAACCTACACTAACACCCTGACACCAACAACTCAATGCCACCCTACACTAACACACTGACACCATCAACTCAATGCCACCCTACACTAACACCCTGACACCAACTCAATGCCACCCTACACTAACACACTGACACCAACAACTCAATGCCACACTACACTAACACACTGACATTAACAACTCAATGCCACACTAACACTGACACCAACAACTCAATGCCAACCTACACTAACAACTCAATGCCACCCTACACTAACACACTGACACCAACTCAATGCCACCCTACACTAACACACTGACACCAACTCAATGCCACCCTACACTAACAATCTGACACCAAAAACTCGATGCCACCCTACACTAACACACTGACACCAACAACTCAATACCACCCTACACTAACACCCTGACACCAACAACTCAATGCCACACTACACTAACACACTGACATTAACAACTCAATGCCACACTAACACTGACACCAACAACTCAATGCCAACCTACACTAACACCGACACCAACAACTCAATGCCACCCTACACTAACACCAACAACTCAATGCCACACTACACTAACACACTGACACCAACAACTCAATGCCACCCTACACTAACACACTGGCACCAAAAACTCAATACCACCCTACACTAACACACTGGCACCCTACACTAACACCCTGACACCAACAACTCAATGGCACCCTACACTAACACCAACTCAATGCCACCCTACACTAACACACTGACACCAACTCAATGCCACCCTACACTAACACACTGACACCATCAACTCAATGCCACCCTACACTAACACCCTGACACCAACAACTCAATGGCACCCTACACTAACACACTGACACCAACAACTCAATGCCACCCTACACTAACACCCTGACACAAACTCAATGCCACCCCCTACACTAACCCTGACACCAACTCAATGCCACCCTACACTAACACCATCAATTCAATGCCACCCTACACTAACACCATCAATTCAATGCCACCCTACACTAACACCATCAATTCAATGCCACCCTACACTAACTGACATTAACTCAATGCCACCCTACAGGGAGTGCAGAATTATTAGGCAAGTTGTATTTTTGAGGATTAATTTTATTATTGAACAACCATGTTCTCAATGAACCCAAAAACTCAATATCAAAGCTGAATATTTTTGGAAGTAGTTTTTAGTTTGTTTTTAGTTTTAGCTATTTTAGGGGGATATCTGTGTGTGCAGGTGACTATTACTGTGCATAATTATTAGGCAACTTAACAAAAAACAAATATATACCCATTTCAATTATTTATTTTTATCAGTGAAACCAATATAACATCTCAACATTCACAAATATACATTTCTGACATTCAAAAACAAAACAAAAATAAATCAGTGACCAATATAGCCACCTTTCTTTGCAAGGACACTCAAAAGCCTGCCATCCATGGATTCTGTCAGTGTTTTGATCTATTCACCATCAACATTGCGTGCAGCAGCAACCACAGCCTCCCAGACACTGTTCAGAGAGGTGTACTGTTTTCCCTCCTTGAAAATCTCACATTTGATGATGGACCACAGGTTCTCAATGGGGTTCAGATCAGGTGAACAAGGAGGCCATGTCATTAGATTTTCTTCTTTTATACCCTTTCTTGCCAGCCACGCTGTGGAGTACTTGGACGCGTGTGATGGAGCATTGTCCTGCATGAAAATCATATTTTTCTTGAAGGATGCAGACTTCTTCCTGTACCACTGCTTGAAGAAGGTGTCTTCCAGAAACTGGCAGTAGGACTGGGAGTTGAACTTGACTCTATCCTCAACCCGAAAAGGCCCCACAAGCTCATCTTTGATGATACCAGCCCAAACCAGTACTCCACCTCCACCTTGCTGGCGTCTGAGTCGGACTGGAGCTATCTGCCCTTTACCAATCCAGCCACGGGCCCATCCATCTGGCCCATCAAGACTCGCTCTCATTTCATCAGTCCATAAAACCTTAGAAAAATCAGTCTTGAGATATTTCTTGGCCCAGTCTTGACGTTTCAGCTTGTGTGTCTTGTTCAGTGGTGGTCGTCTTTCAGCCTTTCTTACCTTGGCCATTTCTCTGAGTATTGCACACCTTGTGCTTTTGGGCACTCCAGTGATGTTGCAGCGCTGAAATATGGCCAAACTGGTGGCAAGTGGCATCTTGGCAGCTGCACGCTTGACTTCTCAGTTCATGGGCAGTTATTTTGCGCCTTGGTTTTTCCACACGCTTCTTGCGACCCTGTTGACTATTTTGAATGAAACGCTTGATTGTTCAATGATCACGCTTCAGAAGCTTTGCAATTTTAAGAGTGCTGCATCCCTCTGCAAGATATCTCACTATTTTTGACTTTTCTGAGCCTGTCAAGTCCTTCTTTTGACCCATTTTGCCAAAGGAAAGGAAGTTGCCTAATAATTATGCACACCTGATATAGGGTGTTGATGTCATTAGACCACACCCCTTCTCATTACAGAGATGCACATCACCTAATATGCTTAATTGGTAGTAGGCTTTCGAGCCTATACAGCTTGGAGTAAGACAACATGCATAAAGAGGATGATGTGGTCAAAATCCTCATTTGCCTAATAATTCTGCACTCCCTGTACACTAACACACTGACACCAACAACTCAATGCCACACTACACTAACACCAACAACTCAATGCCACCCTACACTAACACACTGACACTAACACACTGACACCAACTCAATGCCACCCTACACTAACACTGACACCAACAACTCAACGCCACACTAGACTAACACACTGACACCAACAACTCAATGCCAAACTACACTAACACACTGACACCAACAACTCAATGCCACACTACACTAACACACTGACACCAACTCAATGCCACCCTACACTAACACACTGACACCAACACAATGCCAACCTACACTAACAACTCAATGCCACCCTACACTAACACCGACACCAACAACTCAATGCCACCCTACACTAACACACTGACACCAACAACTCAGTGCCACCCTACACTAACACACTGACACCAACTCAATGCCACCCTACACTAACACACTGACACCAACACAATGCCACCCTACACTAACACACTGACACCAACACAATGCCACCCTACACTAACACACTGACACCAACTCAATGCCACCCTACACTAACACCGACACCAACAACTCAATGGCACCCTACACTAACACACTGACACCAACAACTCAATGCCACCCTACACTAACACACTGACACCAACTCAATGCCACCCTACACTAACACCCTGACACCAACAACTCAATGGCACCCTACACTAACACACTGACACCAACAACTCAATGGCACCCTACACTAACACACTGACACCAACAACTCAATGCCACCCTACCCTAACACCCTGACACAAACTCAATGCCACCCTACACTAACACCATCAATTCAATGCCACCCTACACTAACACCATCAATTCAATGCCACCCTACACTAACACCATCAATTCAATGCCACCGTACACTAACACCATCAATTCAATGCCACCGTACACTAACTGACATTAACTCAATGCCACCCTACACTAACACTGACCAACTCAATGCCACCCTACACTAACACCCTGACACCCTACACTAACAACCCAATGCCACCCTACACTAACACCCTGACACCAACTCAATGCCACCCTACACTAACACACTGACACCAACAACTCAATGCCACCCTACACTAACACACTGACACCAACTCAATGCCACCCTACACTAACACACTGACACCAACTCAATGCCACCCTACACTAACACACTGACACCAACTCAATGCCACCCTACACTAACACTGACACCAACAACTCAATGCCACACTACCCTAACACACTAACACCAACTCAATGCCATGCTACACTAACACCCTGACACCAACAACTCAATGCCACCCTACACTAACACCAACAACTCAATGCCACCCTACACTAACACCGATACCAACAACTCAATGCCACCCTACACTAACACACTGACACTAACACCCTGACACCAACAACTCTATGCCACCCTACACTAACACCAACTCAATGACACACTACACTAACACACTAACACCAACTCAATGCCATGCTACACTAACACCCTGACACCAACAACTCAATGCCACCCTACACTAACACTGACACCAACAACTCAATGCCACACTACCCTAACACACTAACACCAACTCAATGCCATGCTACACTAACACCCTGACACCAACAACTCAATGCCACCCTACACTAACACACTGACACCGACAACTCAGTGCCACCCTACACTAACACCAACTCAATGCAACCCTACACTAACACACTGACACCAACAACCCAATGCCATCCTACACTAACACACTGACACCGACAACTCAGTGCCACCCTACACTAACACCAACTCAATGCCACGCTACACTAACACACTGACACCAACAACTCAATGCCACCCTACACTAACACCAACACCAACAACTCAATGCCACGATACACTAACAGACACCAACAACTCAATGCCACGCTACACTAACACACTGACACCAAAAACTCAATGCCACACTAACACCCTACACTAACACACTGACACCAACAACTCAATGCCACCCTAAACTAACACTGACACCAACAACTCAATGCCACACTACACTAACACCCTGACACCAACAACTCAATGCCACCCTACACTAACGCCCTGACACCAACTCAATGCCACCCTACACTAACACACTGACACCAACTCAATGCCACCCTACACTAACACACTGACACCAACTCAATGCCACCCTATACTAACACACTGACACCAACTCAATGTCACCCTACACTAACACACTGACACCAACTCAATGCCACCCTACACTAACACACTGACACCAGCTCAATGCCACCCTACACTAACACCAACAACTCAATTCCACGCTACACTAACACCAAAAACTCAATACCACCCTACACTAACACCGACACCAACACCAACTCAATGCCACCCTACACTAACACTGACCCTAAAACACTAACAACAACTCAATGCCACTCTACACTGACACCAACTCAATGCCACCCTACACTAACACACTGACACCAACTCAATGCCACCCTACACTAACACACTGACACCAACTCAATGCCACCCTACACTAACACCGACACCAACAACTCAATGGCACCCTACACTAACACCGACACCAACAACTCAATGCCACCCTACACTAACACACTGACACCAACAACTCAATGCCACACTACACTAACACCAAGAACTCAATGCCACACTTCACTAACACACTGGCACCCTAGACTAACACCCTGACACCAACAACTCAATGCCACCCTACACTAACACAAAGACACCAACTCAATGCCACCCTACACTAACACACTGACACCAACTCAATGGCATCCTACACTAACACCGACACCAACAACTCAATGGCACCCTACACTAACACACTGACACCAACAACTCAATGCCACCCTACACTAACACCAACAACTCAATGCCACCCTACACTAACACCAACAACTCAATGCCACCCTACACTAACACCAACAACTCAATGCCACCCTACACTAACACCAACAACTCAATGCCACACTACACTAACACACTGACACCCTAGACTAACACCCTGACACCAACAACTCAATGCCACCCTACACTAACACACTAACACCAACTCAATGCCACCCTACACTAACACACTGACACCAACTCAATGCCACCCTACACTAACACCGACACCAACAACTCAATGGCACCCTACACTAACACACTGACACCAACAACTCAATGCCACCCTACACTAACACCAACAACTCAATGCCACCCTACACTAACACCCTGACACCAACAACTCAATGCCATACTACACTAACACCAAGAACTCAATGCCACACTACACTAACACACTGGCACCTTAGACTAACACCCTGACACCAACAACTCAATGCCACCCTACACTAACACCCTGACACCAACTCAATGCCACCCTACACTAAAACCCTGACACCAACTCAATGCCACCCTACACTAACACACTAACACCAACAACTCAATGCCACCCTACACTAACACCGACACCAACAACTCAATGCCACCCTACACTAACACCCTGACACCAACAACTCAATGCCACCCTACACTAACACCCTGACACCAACAACTCAATGCCACCCTACACTAACACCCTGACACCAACAACTCAATGCCTCCCTACACTGACCAACTCAATGCCACCCTACACTAACACACACCAACAACTCAATGCCACCCTACACTAACACTGACACCAACAACTCAATGCCTCCCTACACTAACACACTGACCAACTCAATGCCACCCTACACTAACACCCTGACACCCTACACTAACAACCCAATGCCACCCTACACTAACACCGACACCAACAACCCAATGTCACCCTACACTAACACCAACAACTCAATGCCACCCTACACTAACACACTGACACCAACAACTCAATGCCACCCTACACTAACACACTGACACCAACAACTCAATGCCTCCCTACACTAACACACTGACCAACCCAATGCCACCCTACACTAACACCAACAACTCAATGCCACCCTACACTAACACCCTGACACCAACAACTCAATGCCACCCTACACTAACACACTGACACCAACAACTCAATGCCACCATACACTAACACCCTGACACCAACTTAATGCCACCCTACACTAACACCCTGACAACCAACTCAATGCCACCCTACACTAACACCCTGATACCCTACACTAACACCCTGACACCAACAACTCAATGCCACCCTACACTAACACATTGACACCAACAACTCAATGCCACCCTACACTAACACACTGACAACTCAATGCCACCCTACACTAACACTGACACCAACAACTCAATGCCACCCTACACTAACACTGACACCAACAACTCAATGCCACCCTACACTAACACTGACACCAACAACTCAATGCCACCCTACACTAACACTGACACCAACAACTCAATGCCACGCTACACTGACACCCTACACTAACCCTGACACCAACAACTCAATGCCACCCTACACTAACACCCTGACACCAACAACTCAATGCCACCCTACACTAACACCCTGACACCAACAACTCAATGCCACCCTACACTAACACCCTGACACCAACAACTCAATGCCACCCTACACTAACACCAACAACTCAATGCCACCCTACACTAACACCAACAACTCAATGCCACCCTACACTAACACCAACAACTCAATGCCACCCTACACTAACACCAACAACTCAATGCCACCCTACACTAACACCAACAACTCAATGCCACCCTACACTAACACCAACAACTCAATGCCACCCTACACCAACAACTCAATGCCACCCTACACCAACAACTCAATGCCACCCTACACCAACAACTCAATGCCACCCTACACCAACAACTCAATGCCACCCTACACCAACACCAACAACTCAATGCCACCCTACACTAACACCAACAACTCAATGCCACCCTACACTAACACTAACAATTCAATGCCACCCTACACTAACACCAACAATTCAATGCCACCCTACACTAACACCAACAACTCAATGGCACCCTACACTAACAAAGCGACATCAACTCAATGCTACGCTACACTAACACACCGACACCAACAACTCAATGCCACCCTACACTAACACACCAACAACTCAATGCCACCCTACACTAACACCAACAACTCAATGCCTCCCTACACTAACACACTGACCAACTCAATGCCACCCTACACTAACACACTGACAACAACTCAATGCCACCCTACACTAACACACTGACACCAACAACTCAATGGCACCCTACACTAACACAGACACCAACAACTCAATGGCACCCTACACTAACACAGACACCAACAACTCAATGGCACCCTACACTAACAGACACCAATAACTCAATGCCACCCTACACTAACAACTCAATGCCACCCTACACTGACACCAACAACTCAATGCCTCCCTACACTAACACACTGACCAACTCAATGCCACCCTACACTAACACCCTGACACCCTACACTAACAACCCAATGCCACCCTACACTAACACCCTGACACCAACTCAATGCCACCCTACACTAACACACTGACACCAACAACTCAATGCCACCCTACACTAACACCCTGACACCAACTCAATGCCACCCTACACTAAAACCCTGACACCAACTCAATGCCACCCTACACTAACACACTGACACCAACAACTCAATGCCACCCTACACTAACACACTGACACCAACAACTCAATGCCACCCTACACTAACACACTGACACCAACAACTCAATGCCACCCTACACTAACACACTGACACCAACAACTCAATGCCACACTACACTAACACACTGACATTAACAACTCAATG